>NC_084858.1:5211381-5521390 GCF_951802175.1 Populus nigra | reverse complement strand
AGGAGTGGTTGCAAAGTTTTCTTGAAGGTGATCATCCTAAAGCAGCGGTATTAATCAGGCAGCTATTAATTGCGGTGTCAGCTATTGTGAAGCTCAATTTGGAGACTAAATGCACTCCTTTGTTGTCTAGTTTGGTGCCAAGTTTTACTGGCATATCTCAAGTCTTGCTCTTGAAGTTAGCAGATGGTACCGAGGTACCAAAACCATTCTCTTTTGTTTGGTTAGATGGTGCTCTGAAGTATCTGCAAGAGCTAGGGAGTCATTTTCCCATAACTAATCCTACCTCGACTAGAAGCTTGTTTTCAAAGCTATTAGAGTTACACTTGAAGGCTTTGGGAAAATGCATATCTTTACAGGGGAAAGGAGCTACTCTGACTTCTCATGATAAAGAATTGAGCACTAATACACTCCACAGTCATATAGGATCAGCTTCTCTTTCTCATCCAAACTATTTAGATGAATTTAAAGCAAGGTTGAGGATGTCATTCAAAAGTTTGATAAGAAAACCATCAGAGTTGCATCTTTTGTCTGCAATACAGGCTATAGAGAGAGCACTGGTAGGAGTGTACGAAGGCTGCCCAATAATTTATGAGATTACTACTGGGAATGTAGATGGTGGAAAGGTTTCTTCAACTGTTGCAGCCGGCATTGACTGCTTGGATCTGGTTCTGGAATATGTTTCAGGTAAAATTCTGATTTCACTGCTGTACAATGTGTAGTAATTTCTTTTACTTTTTGCTTTTTGGAGGAGGAAGGGGCAAGTCAAACCTGATTCTCCCTACTCAACAAACAGGCAGCTACCAATCCACCAACAGGGATTGGTACAATGCATAATGATGTTCAAAATTTATTCTCTTGTAATTGCAAATTGTTGTGCTAACCATCTACTTGCTTTACAGGTCGTAAACGTTTAAATGTTGTTAAAAGGAACATTCAGAGTTTAGTTGCTGCCTTGTTCAACATAATTCTTCACGTGCAAAGTCCATTAATTTTCTATCGGATAGCAATGGATAGTGAAAGGTATAATGGACCAGATCCAGGAGCAGTCATTCTTATGTGTGTTGAGGTGCTAACAAGAGTTTCTGGAAAACATGCTTTATTTCAAATGGATTCCTGGCATGTAGCACAGTCTTTACATATACCAGCGGCACTTTTTCAAGATTTTGATCAACTGAGAATTTCTCAAGGTCCAGCTTTATCTAATTCTTTGTTGAACTCGGGGAGCCAAGATTGTAATACTGTGGGAGGCAGGGATACCTGTGTTGTAGATCTACAATTCTCCGTGGAGTTATATACTGCATGCTGCCGGTTACTGTACACGATTCTGAAGCATCACAAAAGGTCATAATCATGATGTTTAGCTCAATCCTGAAGAACCTGATTGCTATGTTCATAAATGTTGCAGTTAGATTTGTTATCATCAGGCCAGACTCATCATACACACATAGCAAAGAAGTAAAACTGAAAGCATTGGCATTCTGTGGAAGGATTTAGATCTATTGTGTCCTTTAATAGGACAGTGGAATGGGCATTTCCTACTTTGATCCTACTTTGATAGTTTCTGTTTTCTTCTTTGCTGATGCCTAAAGACAACCGTTAACATAAAACACATGCTAAAACAATTGTATACAGTGATTAGGCATTTTGGCCATTTCAGAACGTGTCTCTATGCTATGTTATAGTTGTCTCTACTTGATAATGCAATCCTCATATATCATTCTCTGTTTCCTAGCTGTCATTTATATCCTTCTTGGTATGGTTTTATCTGTGTTGTATCTTAAAGTAATTTTTATATGTAATCATGACGATTATTTTGTAATTCCAGTGAGTCAGAAAGGTGCATTTCTTTACTTCAAGAATCTGAGCGTGTTCTTCTTCATTGTTTGGAGATGGTGGATGTTGATTTATCAGTCAGAAAAGGTTATTTTTCGTTGGGAGTTCATGAGGGGGTAAAATGCGCAAGTTCTTTCCGGAGGATTTATGAGGAGGTATGTGATGTTATCTTAAGCTTGCAGTGTGCAATGAATATATAGCCTGTGTTGTTTCAAGTTGAAGTTATTATTATTCATCTTCTGATGGGAAATGAGATGGCGTTTTTATTTGCTCACATAAGCAATTAGCAAAGGAAACATCATAACATGGGAATTTATCTGAAAAAGTTTCTCGATGGTTTGTTTGTTGACCCATTGACGTCACCTCTGTTCTTAAAACAGACAATACAGGCTTAACTGCAGTGACTATAGGGTTTGATTACAAGCTTTTGGATGGTGAACTTTTTGGTGCATGAACCCCTGTATCTTGTCTTGAATTAAAACCCTTAAGAGCACACTTATTGTGGATTTTTCCACAACGTGTCTAGAAAATTTGGCTACCATGCTTGAGCTTGAGCAAGTGGCATTTCTGAACTTCCGGCTGAACAAGTATCTATTGCAAGTTTACTCTTGATAGTTAATCAGACCTCTGTGGCTGTTCACATCTAGCATGTTTCTGGTTTATGCATTGTGGTTACAAGTATTGGTATGTTTTTTTTTAAAAAAAAATTTACACATTTTGGCTTCTATTAACCGTGCTTTAATTTGTTTGCTATTATTTTTTACAGTTAAGGCAGCAAAAAGATGTCTTTGGCCAGCATTGTTTCAAGTTTTTATCCAATTACATTTGGGTCTATTCAGGATATGGCCCGCTTAAAACTGGCATCAGAAGGTGGTCCTCGAA
The DNA here is from genome assembly GCF_951802175.1 of Populus nigra. Lineage (NCBI taxonomy): Eukaryota > Viridiplantae > Streptophyta > Magnoliopsida > Malpighiales > Salicaceae > Populus > Populus nigra. The sequence goes on along the minus strand of NC_084858.1, from coordinate 5,518,675 downwards.
CATCTCATTTTCATGTTCCTTGCAATTTTTAAGCACAGTGGTGATCATGGTTCTAACATATGTAGTCTCATTGCAAATTTCAAACTGGATTCATGCAGTGCTAACAAAAACAATTTGCTTTTCAATTGATGTGCAGGGAGATAGATGAAGCTCTGAGACCTGGTGTGTATGCTTTAATAGATTCCTGCTCAGCAGATGATCTTCAATATCTGCATTCTGTATTTGGGGGTAATTGAACTAAATATCATCATGCTGCATGCTTTAATCAGTTTTTTTTTCAAGTATGGCTCCATGAGCATTGTGACCTTATTTTTCTTTGGGTGTCACCGCCTTTGCAGAGGGTCCTTGCAGAAACACATTGGCTACTTTGCAGCATGATTACAAACTGAATTTCCAATATGAAGGAAAAGTTTGATTTGATTAATCTTAGGGTGAATATATATCCCAGTTATCAAATTTCATTCAGCAACTCTTCAAATCATGGTGAGAAAATTACCGTGACATGTTATCCTCCAGTTCCAAAGAGCAGTTCAGGATCGTAATCATTTTTGGAAGCCAGACACCATGTGCTAGTGGCCATAAAAAACGATGTTGCCCATATGTAGTGCTGGGGCCTCCATGTGATCCAATGTCACCGGCTGCAGCGAAGGATGGGTTTTTCATTCAGCCCTCACAAGTGCTATTGACTGGCTCCTAAATTTTTGTAGCTTTAGGTATATCTTAAGAAAACTCCAATTTTGTCCAGGGGTGCGGCGAGTCCTGAGTGTTAATTCTTCAATGATATTTCTCTGGCGTTGTTGTGTTTTTTTTTCTATGTGAATATCCACTTCATGCAGATTTTAGAGAACAAAAGCACCCGTGTTATTGTTTCCATTAATTGTCTGTCGATTACATGCCTTGTGGTGAAAGAAGAAACATGCATCGTTTTTAGCACTAGTTGAATAGTCATCGATTTGGCTGGCTTTTGTATTTGCCATTCCCTGCATCCAAGTTTTATTGCATTCAGCCTTGCTATTAGTTTCATGTTTGTGGAGTACCAAAAACATTTTGAGGTCTAGTTACAGCGTCAGAAGTTCACTCTACCTTTATGGAAGATAATGGTTTCTAATAGTTTTGGAGTAAGGCGTCCTTAGAGTTTGAGTACGACAACATTCGGCTGGCCATCCATTGTTTGATTGCTGAGATGTATTTAGTGCTGTTTTTAGAAATGGTTGATGGCAAACTGATGTCCCTGAATTTTGAGTATTTTCCAATGGAATTTCCTAGTTCTTCTAGCCGATCGAAGTTTTCTCTGAGCCGTTTTTAGAAATGGTTGATGGCAAACTGATGTCCCTGAATTTTGAGTATTTTCCAATGGAATTTCCTAGTTCTTCTAGCCGATCGAAGTTTTCTCTGAGTTTCCTACCCTGAAATCTTAGAATTCTACAATGGTTGATGGCAACGTGTCCCTGAAAGCTTGACAAAACCTGGCAGGCAACTTCAGTTAGGTTGCAGTGGCGTTTGGTGAATATATTTATTCCTTGTGTTTGTACATGAAGGTAGCCTGTTTCCCACTCATAATTTAGTTGGTTCGTCAAGAAAACAATAATAACAATCAGAATCCAGAGAGCCTATGGAAAAGTGATTCAAACATGGATGATGTTTATATTCCAGATATCAACCGCTATCCACTAAGCATCGATAAAGCAACTCTCGAGATACCCAAAGAAAACAGTGTGGATATGAATGCATGGTGATCAACCACAATTAGGGTTTGAACTTTGAAAAGAAGGTGATTTGTTTAATTAATCCCGAGTTTATGTTGGTCTCAACGCTTAAGCTTTATTTCTGTGACAGAGTGGGATTCTAACAGACAACTAGTGGACCACCTTGGAGCCTCAAAATATGCATCGTCTTTCATGGAAATTGGTTGGTCCACCACCATCACTGACTGAATTTTATCACCATGCCTATTGTTAGAGTATATAACACTGTTCAGAGGCATTGATGTAGCAAACTGACTTTATATATATATAGATGGATGGATGGATGGATAGATAGAGGGTAGCATTATGCAATATGCTTTGATGGTATTTCTAAAGCGGACACAGAGTTCATTGATGGTGGGGATATACTTGATTTGCTTAATAGATAAACTTTGACTAAACAAGTATAAGGTTAGCAGCCCTTGATCATTTAACCAATTGTCAAATCCATCAAATCAACGGCCCAGAAACTCCCATACCAACTTAGTTCAATAGCCCGCTACAGACAGTTCCTCTGCTATAAATATACCGGGCCTAGAATTGTTGACGACCTCTTGAATTTTGATAACTTTGCAGACATCTCCACGCCAAGAAAAAGAGCAGCTGAGCAGCAATGCACTACTATAGGAGAAGAAGTGACTCCATCTTTGATGCTTTCACTCTAAATCCCCTACCATATCCAGTTCTCTTAATCTTGGCAGTACTATCAATATTTCTTGGCGTGTCTTGGTTCTTTAGCTATGAAGACATGGTGGAGACTACTGAGGAACAAATGGGTTGGGTTCTTTTGGTTGTACCGTTAGTGCTAATAGTCATAGTTCGATGGCTTTCATCTATGGAAAATCCTGACATGATCTTTGTTATGTCACCATGGGACAAGCGCCGGAGGACACACCACCGGCCATCAGAAGGGAGCTCTCCGTGGGGTGTGGCTGCTTTCATTGTGTTGCTTCTTGTTTTGGTGAAGTTTCAATCTACCTTTCTTGATAGCTGGCTTGTTTGATGCTACGCCTATACTAATTGATATGGATTGAAGATCACGTAGTTTTGTTCGGTGGCTTTAGTTTATGTTTGAACATACAGAAATATAAAATTATTGTATATGTATGTTGTAGAGAATGATGCATTAAGATATGTGTTTGGGGCTTGAGTGTTCATGTTTGTTAAATATTGCTTTGGTGGATAAGATCTTAATGAAGTTTTTTTCTTCATCAGCTTATACTGGCCATGTCAAATTAGTATATGCTCTTTATCTGGCTCAAATTTAATCTTGAATTGATTGATATGGTCTGAAGACTAAAACTCACCCTGATGAAAGAACTATCTGCTTGTTTGGATGCTGAGAAAATTCAGGAAATCATCTAGCTCGTATAAGAAAATTAAATCATAGAACTTTATTTGTCTTGGCCCAAAACTTGAGACTTTTCTTTTCTTGTACGAGATGAGATTTTCCCGGTAACAACGGAAACCTTGAAGATAAGTGATTGGTTTATTTTAATGTCTATGGTTATTAACTTTGCTTGATTGATAAAGATTAATAATTGTTGCAGAAGACAAGTTATCGCTCAAGACACTAACTTGAATTTCAAGTTAAGCGGGCATCAGTCAAATTTGTCTCATCCCCGCAGAAACACCCCACAGAACAAACCTACCAAGCTATAAGTAGGCATGGTCATGGTAATTCAGTGTCCACTGAGTACTCTTGATTTCTAAAAGTCATAAATTCTGTGAGGATCCAAGACTTTTCCATGAAAAGAAGTTATTGAATGAGGGACCGAAAGCCCAATTGCAGATGTCACTGTCTATACCTAAATAGCGGCAGCTAAAAGCAACACTTTAATTACTTTTATAATGAGAGCAAACTGCCTGCTTATCTCGCTGTTTAGCCATATGTGAAGGTCAGTTTCATCCACCTAACGCTTTGTCTTGGGTCATGCTGTCGTGGGAGGAGAAGAGTTCTTTATTAGTGACAAACAACCATTATTCAATCATCCAAACCTACCACTGCCTTCGTGGTCCAATGCTTATCGAGCCTCATGCAAGAGAAAATCATCAAGAATGCTTGTGGGGTCTAGCTTTGCAATGACAATATTTTTTGCTCTTGTCAATTTATCAGCTTTGATTGAATGGCCATGAAGAATCTTCTTCTATTTTAACCCTGGAAGTTAGTTAGGGCATCAAAGGACTTTGATTCAAAACCCTTTCATATGGGAACAAATGCATAGCAAAATGGGCTATACTGATGTTTGTCTGTGATTCTTCATAGCTACAGGAGATCATCTTGGACTCACTGACAAACACCTGTTTTCTCGTGTTTGTCCACGCCAAATTTAGCAATAAATGGGCATGGGCATGGCAAAGGAACGAGGTGTTGACCATGCCGGTGAGGTGGTGATTTAGTGGCTGCCTACCATTTAAACCAAAGGAACATAGTAATCTTGACCAGTCTCTTGATTTAGACCGAGCAGGGCTGGAATTCATAGATACGCTGAACATTTTGCTCACAGCAGTGAGAAAAAACGAAGTAAATTCTTTAAAAGCACCATATCGCCATTACAGTGCTTGTATCACACAGAGATAGTATTGCCTGACAAAGAAACTCAAACGATTCCATGATTTAAAGCTATCTTTAAGACTATATAGTTAATCAACGTATTGCAGAGTTTTTCCTTTTCTTTTTCGCTGATTTATTTACAAATTAATGCGACCCCCGAAGAGGTCCAAACCACTTGGAATGAAACGAAGATTGATAAGAAAGCAACATTAGAAGCAGCACCACGAAAACAGCAATACCCCAAGGGAAGGAGCTTGTGGAACGTGGAGCTGAATCATGAGGCGAATTTCTGAGCCGATAATAGAGCAGCCAATTGGTAGAATATGAAGCCATGAATAAAATCAGGAGGATAGGCAACAAGAAAAGGAATATTTGGAGGTTGACTGCAGAGTGGCGCAACTGGGCCTTATAGCCTGTGTAATGGGAGAGCCATAACAGGGAAATGACAATGCCAAAAATGGCTAGCAACGGGAAGGGAGGAGTGGACATAGAGGCCACGGTCTGGCCTGTCCACCCTTGTTTCCACTCGGGACCCCTTCTCTTTGGATAGAACCACTCCATCTCTTTTGTCCTCTCCTATTTCTCAATTCAAGCAAGCAATTCAATGGCGAGTTTCTTCAATTTTAGGGAGGTGATGGGCTTTGTTTGCTTTAATATCAAATTTGGTTAGGGAATATGTGCTTTGATTGTAGAATCCTTAAAGAACTTCTTGGCTAATGCACACTCAAGTTTTGATACCAAATCCATTGCATGCAACCAAAAAAGGTGAAACACCTTAAAAGTAAATATGATTGCTATTTCTCTTGACAACATAAAGAAGTAATGGCAATGCCAGCGAGCTCTCTACCTCGTTGATAGTGTATTTTTGGTTTATATCAAGATTTCACTAATTCAATTCTTAACAAATGCTAAAAACTAAATTAATCTTCTATTAAGAGAGAGAGTGTTATTAAGCTCGAGTCTCTTTTCATACTAACAATGATCTGTTTCGATAAAAAATAATAAAGCAAATCTTTATTTTTTAAAACTAAAAAATTCATGAATTTAAAAGAACAACTAAATCTAAAAACAAAGTCAAAAACAATAATTGTTTTGAAATATTAATTATGTCGTCTACATTAAATGAGATAACCTCTTGTTTTTCTTATTTTGAATTTTGAATAATAGAACATTATAAGGTCATTTTTTATGTTAAAGTTAGGAAGGGTTCATGAGTATGATTAGCAATTTGATTTTCTTCTGGGTTAGGTCAAAATTTTAAAAAGTAAATTCCTCTCAGCATCCTATAATCCTATAGTTTCATTATTTTTTCAATCTGCAACCAAGTTGTTGAATATTATACTTTACAAGCTTAATCAAAGCATATTTTGAAAATCAATGAAAAAATAATAATGCTCTCATATATATTAAAGCATGGAAGCTAACCATCGCCACCACACAACTCATTATATCTCTTCATGCTAACCTTTTCTTCTCTCTCACCTCTCTCTATAAAAAATCACAGCCTTCCTTCTAAAAAGTTACTCCTGTACTCATAGTTAATAAAACTCATCTTCTCCAAACCCATAGCATGTGACAACAACTGTTTTCTCTTATAATAGCAAACCTAATCACCATCCAAAAAGAATATTTTACCCCATGTAGCCATAGATTTCAAGTGTGATAACAATATGTCGAATGACATTATTGAGACAAGGGTATAAACCACCACAAGTAACAATTGTTGCTTTTGCACTAGTTTGGAGTATATTTTCTCTTGAGACCCAGCTCCAAGGACCTATTGTTCGACCCAAGTACAATTGGGATCAATGTACTCTTTTTCGACATATGTAAATGATGAGTAAAGTATGACCTTAACAAACAATTTTTCATTATTATTTATGTATCTATGTCATTCCTCATCAGATGGATAACCACCAACGAAATATTCCACCACAAGAGTTCTCATTTTTAGATAAAGTGTAGAGGGAATTGAGCATGCATAAGAAAAGATATAAGTGATAAGAAGAATATTAAATCGTCTTTTAAAATTTCTTTGGTTCTTTGTTTTCCAATTAGGATAATTGAAAATCAATCTTTTTTTTTCCAAATATGTGTAGCCAAAATGCCAAGATTTCTTGATTTGGGAGGATTTGAGTTTGGTGGCTATGTTAGAGAGAGGGGGGGGGGATAAAAAATAATAGGGGCTAGGATTTTCTGACTTTTTTTCCCTATTTATACGGGACTGTATTTTGAAAACAAAGGTTTTTAGTTATTATTTTAAAGTTAGTACGGGCCTACCATAAACTTGACCTTCTTTGGGATTAGGTCAAAATTTTGAAGGGTAAATTACTCTGAGCATTGTTTTGGTCATTTTTTTGCACTTTATAACCAGGTTTTTGAATATTACACAACGTTAGTCAAAGTAAATTTTAAAAATCAATGAAAAAACAATAAATTAAAATATGAAAAATAATCATTATCACACAACTCATTCTCTTTTTTCACGTTAACCTTTTCTCCTCTTTCATCTCTCTTTATCAAAAATCATAACCTTCCTCTTAAAAAGTTACTCTCATACTCACAATCAATCAACTCATCTTCTTCAAACCTATGACCTATGACAACAATCGTTCTCTCTCATAACAGCAGACCTATTATGCAACCCAGGTACAATTGGGATCAATGTACCCAGATCTAGCATATGTAGATGATAAGTAGAGCATGACCTTAAGAAGCATTGTTTCATTATTATTTATGTATCTATGTTATTTTTCATCATATGAATAACCACTAGTAAAATATTCAATCATAGGAGTCCTCATCTTTAGATAAATTGAGAGGGAATTGAGCATGCATAAGAAAAGATATAAGTGATAAGAGAAATATTAAATCACCTTTCAAAATCGCTTTGGTTCTTTGTTTTCTAATTAGAATAGTTGAAAATCAATCTCTTTTTTCCTAATATGTGTAGCCAAAATGCCAAGATTTCTTGATTTGGGTTTGGCAGCTATGTTGGAGAGAGAGAGGGGGGGGGGAAGATTAAAAAAGAATAATTAGGGCTAGGATTTTTTAATTTTTTTTCTTGTTTATACAGGACTGTTTTGAAAAAAAAAAGGTTATGTAGTTATTATTTCAAAGTTAGTATAGGCCTACCAAAAACTTGGCCTTCTTTTGGATTAGGTTATAATTCTTAAAGGTAAATTACTCTAAGCATTGTTTTGGTTATTTTTCTTCACTTTACAACCAGGTTTTTGAATATTTCACAACATTAATCAAAGTAAATTTTGAAAATCAATGAAAAGACAATAAATTAAACTATGAAAGATAATCATTATCAGACAACTCATTCACTCTTTCACGTTAACCTTCTTTCCTCTCTCTAAAAAAAATCACAACCTCTCTCCTAAAAAATTACTCTCATATTCACAGTCAATCAACCTCATTTTCTTCAAACCCACAACCTGTGACAATAACTATTCTCTCTCATAATAGCAGACCTGTTGTTCTATCCAAGTACAATTGGGATCAACGTACCCAGATCTAGCATATGTAGATGATGAGTAGAGTATGTCCTTAAAAGACATCTAGCAAAATATTCAACCATAAGAGTCCTTATAGACAAAGTATAAAGGAAATTGAGTATAGATAAGGAAAGACATAGGTGATATGAAAAAATATAAATTACCTTTTAAGATGTTTTTGGTTCTTTGTTTTTTAATTATGATAGTTGAAGATAAATCTCTGTTTTTTAATATATGCAGCTAAAATGCTAAGATTTCTTGATTTGAGAGGATTTGGGTTTGGTGGCTATGTTGGGGGGAGGGAGAGGATGGAAAATAATGGGGGCTAAGATTTTCTAATATTTTTTTTGTTTTATTAAGGATTGTATTTTAAAAAGAAAAGACTATTTAGTAATTATCTTAAAGTTAGTATAGGCCTATGGAAATAATAGGTGCTACAGTAATTTACCGATTTTAAAAGGTAGCAGATGACAAGTCATACAGAACAAGAGCAACATCAACGTCAACTAACCTAACCAGGAGCATCAATATATAAACCGCATTGAAATCCCTTTTGCATATAACCTTTATATGTGTGCAAATGCAAGACGCTCTTATTTTAACAGCCATGGATAACAGATCCAACAGGCAACAAGAGAAAAGGAGGATCCCAGGCATAGGAGAAATGGACAGAAGCTGATGCCTCCAAGGAATTGCCATTGATAAGTAGACAAGTATCACCATTCTTCACAAAGATTGATGGATCAACACTTTCCACTGTTTGAAACCCCATGCAAGACAGCTTTATCTGGCTTTGAGCACATCTGCAGTTGTTTGTCACTGTCACATTCCATTCTGGCTTACCACTTATTTCTCTCCCACTTCGAACTGTGCCAATGTTGATGTTGTTCAAAGAGCAATCACATAATCCTGTATTTTCATTACACCAACTTTGGAAATCAATTTCACATAATCCAGCCTTCCAAAATTCATATAAATTATATTCATCAACAATCAATTTAATCAGTGATCTTGACATGCTTAGGACCCGATCACAGACACATATTCACCTTCATCCTTTGTCGAGGAGGGACCTTGTTCATGATTAACCTTCATGGTTTCAAAAGTTCTGTATCTACCTTAGAAAAGGTACCGAGACCAAAAGAAAAACCCTTTATTTAAGCTCGACCAGAACAAATCGTTTTTCCTTATATCAAGTGATTAACACATCTCCCTTTGCAAAGAGAAGCTTACAACATCATGAAATCACCTCATGGATTTACCAAATTAAGAACAGCGGCATATGTTTATAACATAGCCCAATTGTGTGATTTTCTTTTAATATTATTGATAACAAGATAAAAAAGAAGAAGAAAGAGAAATACCATATGCATAGGCATGTGTTTGAGCAAGAGAGGACAAATTAGGACAGCATGGCCTTCTTACCTCTGGTAGCAAGACATAAAACAAGTATTGCAACTAAAGCTTTCATGAGACCTGCCATTGCTTGTCTTCTTGTTTTCTGGTTTGTGTTTTGCTGGGGAAGGCAATCTCTTCTCCTTGATGGCTTTAGTAGCAAGATAGTGCATGCTCAGCTACTTTTATAAACTAAAAGTACATCGGATAATTATGGTACCCAAAAAGCTGATGTTGACTTTATTTCTGTAGATTTTCTCAATATATATGCTTCCGTAATTGGTCCAGCCTTCCACAAAATGATAAACAGTAACAAAAGCTCGTGTTCCTTTTTCTTTTTGGACGGTTATTTAACTAATTTTTTTCATAAAAAATATATTTCACATTCTTTACTAGGGTTAACATGATAATCAGAACAAACCCTTTTATTACCTAAGCTAAACCTCCAAAAATACGAATTATTGAAGCTTATTGCACAGATTAGCCATACCCTGGACTCTGGATTAATGCTTGCCCCAACAGTTCAGTTGACATTTTTTTTTAATCGAGGGCAGTACTAAATTTATAGTACGAGGAATACAAGTGTTGCTGAATGCCGTGGCCATTTCATCAATCCTTTTTACAGTACACGTATGTTCAGTCAGGCATATGTCCTATTCAATTAACACGTGTTGTGAACACGCTTTATGGCTATAGACCTGTCCGAGTCAAGAACCATCAAAAGGCAAATGCTGGTCAGCATCTGGAGGTGCCTAGGCCTGCTTGCACAAATTTCAAAAACAAATCGCAGAAAGCATGCAGAAAGAGGTCGTCCTATAAGATATGTGAAGGGTTCATTGAGATCATAGCACCAACCTGATTTATGCTTTTAATCCTTTTCAAAAAAAAGCTGAGCAAAAGGGTTTGTTCGTTTTTAGGAATGGGAAAGAAATGGATAAATAATCAAAACTTCATTTGATAAGACTTAACTCAAAGGTTGATTACAGTAAGCTTCAAAATGAAGCAGCTCCTTTTTGCCCTTTATTTGTTATAGTTTCCAACGCCAATTTCATATAATCAAGCAGCAACTTTCTTGGATGTTACAGAATTGACAATGGTAGCAAACTCAGGGCCCTGCATTCCAGGAAATCAGAGTGTCATTGTTAATACCTGCCCAGTTCGTTGGGATGGAGTATTCTAGGTACTTTTATGACAGCAAGACAGATTTTTCATTTGTGATATTGAAATTTAGAAGCAAAAAGTTAATTGCTGTAATATTTATTACCTTCAAGGATGCACCACCAACAAGGAAACCGTCAATATCTTCTTGCTTTGCAAGTTCAGCACAGTTTCCTCCATTCACGGATCCTGAAATGGAAATTCAGTTATAATTACATAACGAGCAACAGCAGTAAACAAGATCTACAGAAGCAGAATATTGTGAGAAGTTCAGAAGAACCGGAGAATTCAAAGGAACAATTTAGAAATGGGAAACCCTAGCAAACCAAACCGTTAACATAACTTTATGATAATGGTCCCTGACTGCATATTGGCTGAGATTAACCTCTAATTAGCACAAGCATAGCTGGCAGGTTACCATACTGCCCTGTTTTGCCCTGGTCTATAAAGAAAACATGAGGAAAACCTTATGCCTATTCATTTGCAAGTTCATGCATATTTTGCATGACCTAAGCAAGAGAATTCACTGGGGCAAAATCATGTTCTCAACATAACACGGCAAGTGAAGTACCTCCATGCATATTTTGCATGACCTAAGCAAGAGAATTCACTGGGGCAAAATCATGTTCTCAACATAACATGGCAAGTGAAGTACCTCCATATATAATACGTGTTTTTGATGCGACTTCTGCCGAGACATTGTTTTTAAGCCAATCACGAACAGCTACATGTACTTCCTGAGCCTGCGCAGGTGTGGCCACTACACCAGTACCAATAGCCCAAACAGGCTCATATGCAATGACTATATTATCCCAGCTGGGCACAGCATCTGCGGGGGTAATGGCACTACTGGTGTTAGGTTCTTACATTTTAACCTATCATCTCATATTCCAAGAGAAAGAAACATTAGCAATAACCTGCATACGCCTTCAGTTGCTGATAACAAACATCAAAAGTTTTCCCTGCTTCTCTTTCTTCCAACAGTTCACCAATACAAGCAATTACTCCAACACCCTGGCTCAAGGCATAAGCTGCCTTCTTTCCTATAAACTGTAATTAACAAAATTTCAGTCAAGTTCTACAGGTCATATAACAGAAAAAGGAATTATGATCTAATCCTTGCAGCCACTAAATTTTCACCTGATCGTCTTCGCCAATTACATGTCTACGCTCAGAATGCCCAAGGATAACCCACTTGCAGCCAATGTCTTTCAGTTGTTCCACACTGCAAATAAATTAAAGAAACATTTTGAAGACACTAAGAGAAGGCAATAGCATGGAAGCCTCGTAAAACAAAATAATCCTTGCTTGTAATTCCTTCTCCATGCAGCATTAGCACTATGGTAAGAAAACCTCAGAGGTGAATTAAATTTAACTTGCACTTAATGCATGTAGCCTAAAACAACAAATGTCTCAATAATGGACCTGAAAAGAATTTCTCTTGGAAGAGATGTCCACCAATGTCCATGCAATTAATATGTAAATGCATAAAGCTTTGAAAACGTTTTCATAGGATAGAGTTGGTTTTTATTATGTTTTATTGGTCTTTTACAGGAAGGGAGTAGCAGTTGCCATTCCATCCAAACAAAGCTATAACTGAAAAGGAAGCAGCTAGCTGACCTGATTTCTCCTGTGAAAGCCCCACCCTTACTGACCCAAGAGTTCTGAGCTGATATCTCAATCCTGTCTGTTAAGGAAGACCTGACCTGATCGATGTAAATAAAGGGAGGTGCTACAACAACGTCTGCGAAACTCACAGCAAACAATTTAAAAAATAAGAACCTCTTAACAACTAGATTTAAATTTCGCCTTGAAAAAAAAATTATAGAAGAACATTATATAGGAAAAAAAATTCCATAATATACAGATCACCTCCCTACCAAGAACAAAGGGGCACATTCACCACCACTAAAACCATGTCTAAATCATTTTGAAAACAACGGTGCCACTTGGGATGTGAGTCCATCGACAATACAAGTTTAGTCTAAACAACCATAACCAGTGAATGCCTATCAATTAAACTTGATAGCAATGAACAGATAAAACAGCAAAGCACAAGAAAAGATTTACTCACCGACATCAGACTCCAACTTTGCGCTGTTCAGGTCTGAAACGAGCTTGGTAATGGATTCTTTTGTTCCATTCTAAATACAGAAACAAAGACGAGAAACTGGATCAGAATAAAAATCAAAACCTAAAAAGGGAAATCCAGTACCTATCTATCTCATCTAAAATTAGGCATAAAAGACACTTGTAGAGCCATTGTCAAACTACAGAGAGCCTAAACACTGGCCCCCCAACCCTTTTTTTTTTCTTTTTTCTTTTTGTTATAAGCAAGGCTAGGTACTTACATATTTCCAATCTAAACAGTGACTATAAGAAGAATTAATGTTAAAAGTTGAGAAAAATAAATAAAAACAAGAAATCAGTAAGAAATTAAACAAGGTACTCACACATTTCCAATTTCCTCCAACAAAGAACTGCAAGCATGAGAAAAAAGAAAAATTAATTAATGGATAAAAAAATAGCAACATAGAGAACCAACAATCTAAACGATTAAATTTCCTTAAAAAATGGATTCCATTTACCAAACTCGCTTCAAGTAATAATCTTGATTATTATTATTATTATTATAAAGACTAAAAAAAAGGTTACAAATATTATTAATAGTTAAAGAAACGAGATCTAGAGGAGACAGGGACTTTGAATAAGGAAGCAGAATGTGAAAAGGAAAAGGTTAAAAAGGCACCTGTCCAGTGCCAGCCATGGCAAAGACTCCTCTAAGAGGTTTCCGGGGAGAAGAGAAGCGAAGAAAGGACTGGGAATGAGAGTTGTTGGTATTGTTGTTTGGACATAAACGGCGAAGACCGGAGAACTCAGTCGCGCAATACGAAGTTGCAGATTTTGGACCGGAGAGTGAAGTTGAGAGCATAGCCATGGCCGCTAAAGTCAAGTTTTTTTTTTTTTTTGTCTTTTTTAGAAAAAAAAAAAAGCGTTATGTTACTGTTTGCTGGAAGTGATAGAGGAGACGAGAGGAGAGGCCGGGTGGGTTTTGAAGCTGTGGTTGTTGTGTTTGTGCTTTATGCTGTGTTTATGGGTTTATCGTATGGTGGGAGGTGGATAGTTGTTCGGTCCACGCGAGTTTTCAGAGCGTCGTTTGCACGAGGGATTCATAGCATTGCAGTCTATAGTTAAATAATTTAGCAAAATTAAATTTATAGTATTGCAGTCTATAGTTATATAAAGTTAATCTCATCACCGAATAATATTTAGAAAATTAATTGGAGAAGAAGATATTTAGAAACTGTCTTGGGAATACGATACAAACCGTGTTCTTAAAAAATTTATTTTTTTTGTTAAAATTTAATATGATTTATATTTTTTCGATCGTTTTGATGTGCTGATGTCAAAAATAATTTTTAAAAAATAAAAAAATTATTAACATATATTTTAACATAAAAATTATTTAAAACTCAACTGTTACTGCAATACTGGGAGAAGGGGTGAGAGTTTTTTTGGTTGTTGATGAGATGTTCAACGCGCTTCAAGAGCGAAGTAATAAAAACATCGAAGCTATTTACAGGTGTACGTGTCGCTTTTCTTCGACGAGAAAACGACGGTTGTAAGAAGTAAAAAGCTTTCGGTTGCGGACGGCACAAATGCATAGGAAACGACGAGTCCACAGTCTGTCAATAGTCAATACCATAGTTGTTAGAAAGGGTATAATGCGGGAAAAAACAAACTGTGTTATCAAGTTTGTGGGATTAAAAATTTGTTTATTTTTGTATTTTAAAAAAGTTAAAATTCTTTATTTTAAATTATTTTTTATTTTCTTTGATATAAAAAATAATTTTAAAAATATTATTTAAAATATTTTAAAATAAAAAACATTTTAAAAACTAACTATTATCGTACTACAAAATATACCTTTAAAGTTTACTTTAAAAAAAAAAGATTTTGACTTGTTGAATTTGAATCGGATTAATCGTCAACGAGTTTGACTAAATTATCTAGTTTTCACTTTAAAAGTAGCTCAAATTAACCAAGTTAAATAACCATGTTCAATGCCATCAACAGCCATAGCGACGTCGTTTCTTTCCTTCACGGGTAGATATTCGTCGCTCTTCAGTGCTGAGCGTATTTGCCTACTTATATGTGAAGGATAGTTTGGTGAAGGCCTTTCGGGACCGTAGACGTGGACATTCAATTTCAGTAGTGTTTTTGTTTTATGTTTTGGAAGTTTTTAAAAAGAATCAAATTTTTTTATTTTAAATTAATATATTTTTTTATGTTATTATATTATTTTGTTGTGCTGATATTAAAAATAATTTTTAAAAAATAAAAAAATATTTTAAAAAATAATTATTATCATATTTTCAAGATTTACTAAATGATGTCATCACAACGCAGATAACAATGTGGTGCGATAATTTAATCAAAGAAAGTTACGGTTATTGTGAAATAAAAAAACCTAATGGTCTTCTCAGATTTAGGTGGCGAGCCACGATTAGCTAATCTTGAGATAAAAGAATTTCCTAAGTACTAAGTAGGTGACTCACCCAACATTTAATGTTATTAGAAAGAAAACTAAATGACTTGGTGAATTCACCTAACATTTAATTTATTTTGTGCCCCATACTGAAAGAGCTGGAAGCCTATGAGATGGAAGTATTTTGATTTTTTATGCTGATTTATTAGTCATTAAAAAAATAAACATGAGTATTATTATATTTACAAATTATTTTATACAGCAAAAATATACTTTTATTCCAGAATCAACAAAATTTAAACTCGCTGACCAATAGTATTTTTGACCTTGCACAAACTTGAAAATCAATAAAATACATCTTTACCTGTGTATAAGATAAAATAGCTTTTATGCATGCAGGGGTGTTTTGGTACTTCACATTGGTTTTTTTTATTGTTTTGCGGGGTTACGGGGTAGCTTTTTAGTAATTTAATATTATTTTTTCATATTAAATTCTGAAAAGTTACTGACGCGTGGAAAACATGCACCGGTGCGTTGGTGGCGTCCGCACTGTTTCAATGGCGCGTGCCACGCTACTGTTTGTTTGAAAATGGCCTTTCAATGTGTCACTGGAAGCGCCGTCACATGATCTTCCTCCCAGTGTAGAACGTGTCAATGGTGGTCCGGTGGTTTATCACCGGTGGTCATTTCTTCTTTCTTCTTTCTTCTACCTATTTGTCTTTTTCTTCCACTTAAAGTGCATGTCTGCCCCTTTTGTTTTTTGTATTTTTTAATTTACATCCTTATGTTTTTTAATGCTTATTTTCATCATTGACCCTTTTAGAAAAGTTTTTTTATGTTTTCAATTTAGTTTTTAAATTACAGTTGGTCATATATTGATCCTTATTCTTTTGATTTGTCAATATTACCCTTGGATCTTTTATTAAAGTTTTATTAATGTTTAATTTCATCCTTTAATCAAAGTTTTATGTTTGTTTTTTTTTTAAATTTAGCCTTCATTCTTTTGATTTTTTTTTCATTTTCTTAACTTTTTTTTTAATTTAACCCCGCGATTAAATTTTTAAATGCTCTCAAATTTATTTTGTATTCTGGTTTCCACCCTTATTTTTCAATTAAATTTGTTTATATGGTTGATTTTTTTCCAAATACATCATTCAGTGTTTAATTGATTTGAAATTGAGCTTCACAATTTTTTCATTTGTAATGCTTTCAATTTAATGACATGGATCACAAGTTTTAAGTGTTAATACGATTAGAAATTCTTTTTTTATTATTATATTTTACGATTTTATCTTTCTGTATTATTTTTTAAAAAAAAATATTTTGTGGTTTCCTTCATATTTTTTTCAATTAGTTTGTCCCTGTCTCATTGCTTAAAACATGAGTTTTGCAAGTTGTTTTTGGATAAATGTTTTTTTTTAAAAAAAAATTATATTTTGTGTTTAATTTTTATTTTACTTTATATAAGTAGGTTTTGTTTTGTACACAAAATAATTATTTTGAAATAATATATGTTAGGCTATGCACATTTTTTATCCTTTTATTTTATTCACTTTGTTTCATATGTGTTTTTATTTCTATTATCTTTTATTGATTATAATAAACAAATTTAGTGAATACAATTAGGTAAATGTTTTATTTTGCGAGATCCAATATCCTGATCTATGTTCATCTCTCATTTTTTTAGTTATTATTAATAGTTAGTTATTTATTTATTTACAGAGTTGATTATTAAATGTTTGAATAATTTTTTTAATTTGCACTTATAAT
The DNA here is from genome assembly GCF_951802175.1 of Populus nigra. NCBI lineage: Eukaryota > Viridiplantae > Streptophyta > Magnoliopsida > Malpighiales > Salicaceae > Populus > Populus nigra. The sequence continues at coordinate 5,502,061 of NC_084858.1, read as the reverse complement.
TTATATCATGTAAAAAAAATATCAAAATAGTTTGTACACTCAGTTTTTTTTTAGAAAGAAAAATTATGGCCCACAACGGAGCACATATCAAATCAATTTTTTAGTTGCCCTCTAATTAATTTTTTTTCACTCTTATTTTTTAGATCTTGTGTAATTGATTTCATCATTCCACATTTGATTTGTTAGAGATTTAGCTTCATACAATCTTATCGCTCTGTATTTGATTTTTTCTTTATATTGTGTTTTTTTAAATGTGTTTTTTTTCAAGGTGTTATGCTAATTCATTCAGATTTTTTTTGTATTTTATACAAATAAAGTTGATTTTTAAAAATAAAAAAATATTTATTTTAAAATAATATTGCTGATATGTGTGGCATTGCATAATATTTTTTTTAGCATGAGTTTATTTGTCAATTTCATTTGTGTTTATCTTTTAAATCATGAGTTTTTAAGGTTATGAATTTATCTTTTTTATTTATTTTAATAAAAAAATTTAGTAAACACAATCAGATGAATGTTTCATTTTGTATAATTGAATATCTTGATTTACATCTCTTAATCTTATCGATTTCTCTTTGAGTTACTGTTAATAATTTTTTTCTTTTTATTTACATAAATAATTATTAATTTATTTAATAATATACTATTATAAGTTTTTCAATTTATATTTTAATTTTTTATGTTAAAAAATATATTAAAATAATTTACATAGCTGGTATTTTTTTAAAAAAATTATTACTCTAGAGAAAACACGGGTTAAATGGCTAGTTTAAGTTTAACCATAGTTTAATGTTAAGGGGAAATGGGAATCTTCGATAGCATGGTTGCAGGGTTTGAGGAATTGGGAACATGACATCCTTCCCCTGGAACATGAAAGATTAAACCATAATTCCTCGTCATTCAGGGTAGAAAGTGAGTGCTGTGCGCTAGGCTAAAATATCATGGTGTCTAAAATCTCAGGTAGCAGCAGGGAGGGGCAGTGGAGTCCAAGAAGGTTCTGCCACATACAGGAAGAGTCGTGCTAGCAGAAAAAAAGGGCAAGCGACCCCACCCTTGTTGAAGTTTCAGCAGAAATCCAAGAAAAACAGTTGAGACGGTTGAGACAATGAGATCCTATTTGCCTCCTGTTTCTGTCTTTGCTTCAAGCAATTTCTCGACAAAAAAGTCCAAACCGACAAAGCACTATCTTAAAGCAAACATCGGTTTCAACTCTCAAGATGGAAGATACTAGACCAGCTTCATTTCCAACATACCCTCGCTCTGTTGCGCATCATTGGCAAAAAGATCTAACCGGGTCGGTGTGTATCCTTATCCAACATTAAAGTTAATTAAGATAAGTAGATAGATATTAGACAATAATACACAACCACTACCTGGTAACACGGTGCTCCTGCTAGCATTTGGAAAGTGACAATGGTGGAACCGGAATGATTTTTAGCAAGGATTAGATTTATACAGTGGAGGCTTGAGGCATATCAACAATCATTCCAACTTGAAGGCTAGCTGGGATTCAGATTTTGGTTCAAGTAGGAGACCTCCCTCTCTCGAAAGGCTAGCTGGGATTCCAAGCTTCGAATCTTAGAATTAATTATACTGACAACAAATCTCCTCCTCGGGAATGGTAGTAATACTCAAGTTTAACCACAGACAGACACATCTGTATCAGCGACATGGAGTGAGGATACAGTAAAGTCCATTTCAGCACTCGATGATGGTGACTGGGGTCCTCGGGCTCTCTGCACGAGGTATCCTAACTTGAAGCCTACTGGATATTTTTCTTCTAAGAATTGGCCCGTAGTTGCCCCATTGTCAGGGTAACACAGTCTTTTTATTCATAAAGTCTCTTGTCAGATTGTCAGGGTAACACAGTCTTTTTATTCATAAAGTCTCTTGTCAGATCTTGAGACCCGCTAGCAGGCTAGCAGAATTCCTGGTACTGTGCTTTATCCTCGCCCATTATTAAACTGTCATCACAATTCTCCCTAACCCAGACAGCCCTTTCTCCCATTGCCCTTCTGTCTTTTTATAAACACCAGCGCATCGGTGATCAAGTAAGCTAGGAACATTAGCTCCGAACCTGAGACACTAGTCACCGCGCACTCCATTGGTTTCCAAGCCAAAAGGCATGCATATGTCCAAGTAAGAATATCACAGCCACATTGGAGACACTGTCAAAGTTGCAAAACTGCAGTACAAAATTTATACCAGATGTAAGCGGAGGCAGTAACAAAATATCTTTGCAAGAATGATATCCAAACTCCCCTAATTTATGTTGTTCATCCTAGTGGACTTCATTAAAAAAATCCTAACTATTTACTACCGATATGCATACACTTTGGATGTAATCACTAGACGGAATATTGTCCTCACTAAATATCCACACGCCACTTCTTCATTAAATAATTTCCTGTGAGAGTCATTTACATACAGATAAGGATTAACCGCTATGCAAACTTGTCTTTCCCACAATCAACGAGCTCTCGCACTTACATTAGGTTTTAACCGCACCTAAGGATTGTTCTTGTCCTTAAAAACAAAACAAAATGGCAAAGATGATCCCAAGCACCATCCCTGGAAGCTTCACACAGGGAGAACTCCCCAAGGTGTGCTCATATTAATAGAAGCATCTGGTAAATAAAAAATAATTCAGTTCAGAGACAAATTACATACTGAAGGGATTAGAAACTAGTCTGCGGTATTGAAATGAGATAAATTGAAGAAAGCAAATTGCTTGTAATGAAGCACAAATGGTAAATGAATGGTGAATATACAGAAGTTGGAAACAACCTGACTCTCCTTGTGCTCATTCTAACTTGTCTAAATCATCGTGCTTTGTGCTGTCAACAACACTGTTGGATGAGCTATCCTGTACACTGTGAGAGGAAGAACACCTACTTGAAGAACTCCTTTCTGTAACACTGCTTTCCTTCCTCTGGGATTTTTTGGACTTTCTTTCTCCTGAAGATAAATCCTGCAAAAATTATTAAATCAGTTTGTTAATACAATTATTAATAATGAAGACTAAAACATTTCCAATTCCTTGTTTCTCTCATAAATCGTAACCAATCTGAAAGGTGACTGCAATTTACCTGATCTGCTGTAGATCCTGGAGTCTTCAATTCAAGGTCCGTGGTAACATCATTAGAACCTTCGCTTTTCTCAATCTTGCACTCCCCTGAAGGTTTATTCTTCAGATCTTGTTCGCCTGAAACATGGGATCGACTGGCAGGCTGTGAAAGAGAAGAAACATGCTGGGCGGACTGCTGATCAACCAAGGTATTAGGGGCCATACATGGAACAAAAGTTGTACATGGGTTATGAATGACTGCAGGATTCTGATTTCCAAAAAAGGGATATGGCTGTATGGATGAATGCAATGGAATTGCCCCTGGAGGCATTGGCACTGGCATGGGAAAGGGATATGAAGTTGGGGCCATCATAAATGAGTGATCCATAGCAGGCCATGGGTATGGAGCCCTGAGCCGTTGCTGACACTGAATATTAAGATTCTCAATATCCGATTTAAGAGATGCCTTCTCTTCTCTGAGATCATTTTTCTCTTGGGTCAACTGTTTGAGAAACATTTCAAGGTTAAGCATTATATGCCAATCATCATCATCATTATAAAAAAATTGATGTATTAAAAGATCACCTCAAGAGATTCTTCACTCAGTGTAGCATACTCAGCCTTGAGTTTGTCAACTTGAGATGTCAAATCCTTCAGCAGCTGAATTGTGTCAGCTAGAATGGTCGCTTTGTCATTTTTAGGTCTATCAGGATCTGTATATCAAAATGACCACATGGAGATCAAAACTGCATGGCCATGTAAACATAGACTAAAATCTTAGAAAACAATATGCCCCAAACAGCCATTCTGATCATAATTAGCTGATTCTCCAATATCATAAACCACTTAAGGAACATTTTATCCACAACCTGAAAGAACGTTTAAGTGATATATCATACCAAATTTTACATTCCTTGGAGAATGTAAATGGGCAAGGTAGGCACCTAAGTCAGGTCCAACCCCCCGGTCCTCATAGAACAACCATGCAATACATTCAGCAACGAGAACGCAGGTCATAAAAGCAAAGAATTCAGAACCTGTAGCTATCAGTAACTTTCTTCCAAAACATTACAAGAAAATGGGTCTGACTCTAATCAGCAGAGATCAGCATCGCATAATTCAAACCCATTAAAAAAAATGATAGCTACAGAAGCACTGAGTATTTACCTAGGGTATTCCCCAATTCAACAAAATGGTCATTCAATCTATCCCTCCTCAATTTTTCTCGGTCCGCCTTTTGAATTTTCCTAGCAGATACACTATCTTTAATCTCTGCCTCGCTACAAAAATAAAAATGCAGTAAAATAAACACCAATGCACATCTTTCGATTAAGCAAAAATCCACAAAAAAAACCTAATCAGTGAGCTTCAACCTTTGTTAATTGGAATAGATAAAGGGTATGGAGAGAGTACCTGGATTTGGGATTGGGGCTGGGGCGAGTGGGTGGCACGTGACTCGGGTCAGGAGGAGGAGGAGGAGGCGGAGGATTGAAGTCAGTGAATGGATCCATTGGTGAATTCCGTGAGGGCGCCAAACAATTAATAGCTTATCCGCTGTTCCAATGTATGGCCGTTTTTGTTTCTATTCGTGGATTGGTTCGTGCCGTACCCGAGTAACCGAGTTAACTGTTTTTATTTTTTATTAATCGCTGTTTTCTTTTATTTTTGCGATTTTGAAAATTCCTGTATCCCACACTAGATTATTGATAAAAGGTATTGTTTTACATAGAAGCTTTTTTATTTTAAAATATATTTAATTAATACTTTTATTTATTTTTCAATGCATATGACAAATTTTATAAAAAAAATTAATTAATTTAAATATAATTTAATCTAGCAAGTGGACATGCTCCATTAAAGAAGGTTCAAGTGGAAAAAAATAACTTAATCTAAAATTATTTTATTTGCTCCATTAAAGATTGTTTTGTCATTTTAAAAAAAATATTTTTTTGATTGTTTTAATGTATTGATATTATAAATGAATTTTTAAAATAAAAAAAATAATATTTTAATATATTCTAAAAAAAACATGTTAAAAAATAATTTTTATCATTATCTTAAACACCTCAAAATCATAAATTTATTGCTTTTTTACTTTATTTTTTAAAAAAATATTATTTTTCAAACAGTGTTGAGACATTTTGATCAAAACCGTTCATCACGGTTAAATTTTTACTAGTAGCCTACATATGACAAATATGAAATCATATTTACATAATCATTTGTGAGACATTTAATTTGAGTGAATTTGATATTGTGGTAGTTTTTGTAGTTGTGATTTGAAAAAAATTGTTTTATAAAAAGTATTTTTGGTTGAGGTTGGTTTGATATTTATATATATTTAGTTAAAACTGTGGTTGAAATTAAGATTGAATAAAAAGTAATTTAATGTGTTTAATTAAACATGTTTTTCAAATTGAAGTTATAAAATAACTAATATATATATATATATATATATATATATATATATATATTGATGGTTTTTAATTTAAATATTGTAGATTTAACTACCACTATTACATTATTAAATAAATAATACTTTATCAAATATTTTTTATTGTTCCATTAACTTATCTACAATTTCATCAAGTATGAAATTCATCCGATAAGGATTATAGTTTCCATGGTTTTTTTAGTGTGCAACAAAATAAAGTAAAATATCATCAGAAACAAAATTGGAATTGTGATCAAATTCTATAAATGTTACACCTTCATGCAATCTCCTTCTAATTTATGTAGTATTATTGAATATTATTAAACATTAGTTTTTCGAGTACAACACAATTTAAAAAATGGATTTTTTTTATCAGTGCCACGTGAAATTCACTGGGCACTATTTACTTCTTGAAGTGAATAGTGCGGAGTGAATTAATTCACTTGGCACTGTTCCCGTGTTTCTGCAGAGTGAATTAATTCACTCTGCATAGACGCAGCAGGAAGGGAGAAGCAGATCGATGTTGCTTTCGGATAACCCGTGATTAAAATATTAATTGTGGTGAGTCCCACACACAATAAATAACATTTGTTATTTTACCAAACATTTTATTTCTATAATTTATTTTAAATAAAGAAGCAACCACTAAAATAAACACGCGTAATGTTTTGATGAACCACAGAGTTTGCTGATGGTTTTTTCTAAGGAAAAAAATTAAATTTTCTATGCGAGTAGAGATTTACTAAAGCTATGCCACCCATAGCCCTTTGAAAGCTTTTGTATTTTTTATTCATTCACGAACAAAGCCATGTTGAAAAATGTGGGTGAATTATTATATGAGTAGTCTTTAGAAAAATAGTTTTTACAGCGTAAAAATCATCTATTTTTTAGAATGTCTTGTGCGTCAATAAATTAAAAAATATTGGGAAACTGGAGAGAAAATATATAGTTTTCAGTGAGAAAAAAAAAAGTATGTTGTGCTTTTAAAATATTTTATTTCATGCAATTTAGTATCTCTACTAGATAGATTATCCGCGTATTGTTTCAGGTTATCTTTAGAAACACATGCTGCTTTTAATTGTAAAACAATTAAAAAAAATAAATTCTAAACATGCAACCAAGAGATGGTAGCATTAAAAGATATATGATTTGGCTTTAAAGCAACATACAAGTAACATGCAAAAAACTTGATTAAACTGTCTCGAATTTTATATAACAATCAAATTGTAAAGTGTAAAGGGACATCAATCTACCATGGACATTGTTTAAGCAACTCAAAACAAAAGGTGACATGATGAATAAAAAAAGCATGGAAGCCCAACTTTTGAGTGAGAAGTGAAGTCTCAACAATTGTTAGCAAGTAAAGAATAACAAATACTTGTCAACTCCTTCTTACTGCAAGAATCTGAATAACTTAATTAATTATTTGCAAAACCATTTTATATATCCATTTATATATTTGGATCCAGTGTATCAAATAAGTAAAGCTGCATATAGCACATAAAATTTATTGAATAACAATTAAAAAAAATAATGCAAGGCTGCACATATAAAAAATCTTACAAAAAAATAATCATAATCTAATTAAAAACATAAACCAAAAATTTATTTGAAAAAATATACACAAATAATGCATTATTGTTTTAACAACTGAAAAAAAAAGAACAAAAAAAGAATCAGGTCAAGTTGTGGATTTGGTAAGTCAGGCTCAGTGTCTGTCCTAATAAAGCAGCAACTTGCGTTTGGGCCTTTTTTTAAAAAAAAAAGTTAATGGGGTGGACGACGCGTTGTTCGCCCCAAATATTTCATAAGAAAAAGACGCATCGCCTCCATCAGCAGATGATGCGTCACCTGCCCCAACCAAGAATCCAGCCACTATGGTGCCTAAAAAAACACGCCTGTCATTTTTTCACCCAAAAATCCTATTTTCAATCCATTTTTTTATTGATCCAAAACACCTTAGAGACCTTGTTAAACCAATCTATGATTACCAAAAAGCTAAAAAAATGCCCAAAAACAAAAAATCCACCCAGAACAAATTTTTCTCGAGGCAATTGACAATCCGCATATAAAATACATATAAAATTCCCTAAGCCACCAAAAGGTAGTAACGTGTATGTGTGTGTATGTCAATATGTTAATGTTAATTTTCTTTTCGTAATTTTTATTTTTATCTTATTATATGTTTTTACAAGGAAATATTATTTGGTTGATTCGGGATATCCTAATGAATATGGATTTTTAGGTCCATATAGAGGTCAAATATATCATTTGCAAGAATTTTGGAGGCGAGGACAACTACAAACTTGTGAAGAAATTTTTAACCGTGTCCACTCTTCATTACGCTGTGTGATAGAATGTATATTTAGAGTTTGGAAAAAAAAAAGATGGCGAATCTTACAAAATATGTCATCATTTAATTACAAGGTGTAAGTTTAAATTATTATCGCATCCATGACAATTAATAATTACATTAGAAGAACTTCACTGCAAGATGTGGCATTTATAAAGTTTGATCGTCATCTCGATTTTTTTTTCTTGATGATTTTTTAACTGATGTGGCTCCACATTCACAAGTCCAAAGAAACCACAAGCCCTCGCGTATGGATTATGTATATGATGATATTACAACAGGTTTAATGACGCAATTATAAAATATTGTTCCAATATGTTTAGGTCTCTTTACAATATTTTATTTGTTGTAAAATTAATTTTTATGTAATTGAAAATTAAGATTATAAATTAAGTCCTTTTAGGTAATTATACCATAATATCAATTGAACTATAATTTTTAATCAAATATTTTTAACATGTATTTCATGAATATAAAGTTGAATCACACTTGAAACGAAACATGTATTTCAACCTTACCAGCCACAACAAAAAATATATTTTAAAAAATTATTTTTATTACACCTAGCTACCACACTAACAAATTCCCTTTTAAAAGTAAACTTTTCATTTAATTTTATATGATGTTCATTAATTTTATTAAAAACTAATTATATAAAATTCACGTGTTCCATATTTTTATTGATTATAAATTAATACATTAGTTTATATATAAATTTAGCATAAAAGATTGTTTGAGATATTTAATAATTTTCTAACAAAACTACTCGCAAATGGATCAATGACTGAACAATTATTTTTTTCCGAGAAAAATAATAAAGTCATCCGATCCAACGGCTACTAGTACCCCTGAATAACTCTTTAATTAAACCTCCACCTGCCGGATCACTCGAACCTTCCTATAAAATCTCCAATCCCTTGGTCTTTTTTTACCTCTCACTTTCAGCAAGGAAAAAAAAACCGTAATTAAGAGAGAACCCGAAAAGCGAAGATGTCGGGCATGGGAGACGGGTACGTGGGCACTGCCCAAGATGCCGTGAGGATCCGGCGGCTACAGAAGCAAAGAGAAGCTGAGCGCCTTAAAATCCAAGAGCTCAAATCTAAGTCAGCCTCCGCTAAGGACCAGCCCGGTCTCCTCCAATTCGGGTCAAGTACATCCGAGGTAAATTTATAGGGTTTACCTAAAAATCTCATTTTCTAGGGTTTTTAATCGTCTGACCTAATTAATTGCTAGTTAACTGCGATTATGCCTGTGTTGATGTTAATTTGGATTTAATTTGTTTTTTAGATTCTCGAGACTGCATTTAAGAAGGAAACTGTAGGTCTGGTTACAAGGGAACAGTATGTAGAGAAGGTAGCAAAGTCTATTAATTTCTTGTTTTTGGGTTTCGTTTTTTTGTTAACGTTAGTGAAAATGATAAGGTGCTTAATCAATAATGTTGTTTGATGTGCGTTTGTTTACATAGAGGGTTAATATTCAGACCAAATTTGAAGAAGAAGAGAAGGAGAAGTTAGAAAAGCTACGGAAAGAGTGAGTTTGATTATGGTGTTTTCGTTTTATATTTTTTGTTTTGATTTTGAATGTTAGTGAAGATTTTTATCCTGGTAATGGCAGGGAGGAGGAGCTTCAGTTGCAGAAGCGGAAAAAGAGGAAGATTAAGGGGAATTCTAAGTTATCGTTTGCTGATGATTTTGAGAATGGAAGTGATGAAGAGGATGGCGAAAACAGTAAGAAGTTACATTGGTTGACATACTAAGCTATTTAATCTGTGTATAAGAATCTGGTTTTGTGTTGGGTGCATTTTGTGGATATTACCTTTTGCTTTGACGAGAGCATTGTCAACTAGGCTTTATATTCTATTTCTGTTTTGGAAACCTGCTGTTAAGCTGTACTACATCAACCATGTCTGACTTGTTGTCGATGGTCTTATTGGTCTTTTGGTGTCCAGTTCACCTTATAATTTCTTGTTAGCTTTTTTTTTATAAAAAAAATATGTTATTTAGATTGGCTGAAAAGGCGTAAGCTGAGTTCTCTTCATGATCAAATCATAGTACATATGTTGGAAGTGGTTTCTCATGGTTTTTAAATTGTGGCATGGTTAGTATTTTTAGGAAGAGGGAACATGAATAATAATATTCTGGAATAATAGAGTAGGCACTGTTCCTTGTGCGTATCCGAGAGTTTCGAATTGACTTTTCTGTGCAGGACTCTTGCTTTGTAAATTCTTCCCCGTTGTTATGAAGTTTGTTTATCCAATCTTGGTAGTGAGAGGAACTGGACTACGACTTTTTTAACCTAAACAATTTTCTTTATCAATGTTATCTTCAGAAAGCTTAGAGCCAAAGAGATTAGTGAACGGTAAACTTGGAAAAGATCCCACAGTGGAAACAAGCTTTTTGCCTGACAGGTGCAATGTTTTTCCCTTTCCTTCCACCTCTCACTCTTCCTTCATGCACCTTCAACTGTGAAAGGCTTTTGCATGGACTTGGAACTAACATATGAGCTTAGGGGTGCTGAGGATGCTGTTTCAGTGAGCGAGAGGCAGAGGAGCAAGCTGAGCGTGAAAGGCTGCGGAAACAGTGGCTTCGTGAACAGGAACAGATTCGAAGTAATTATTTTCATGGGCCTCTCCTATTTAACATGGCTGCAATGAAATACATTTTGAGCTAAATCAATTTTCTCTAATGACTCAGATGAGCCCCTTGAAATCACTTACAGCTACTGGGATGGAGCAGGCCATAGAAGAGTCATCCAGGTTAGACTTCACCCCACTTTTGTAATTTATTGACGTGCTTTCAATTTTTTTCTTATCAATATTGGTAAATAGTTTACATATCCTTTTTCTTATTAATTCATGGTTGGTTTATTGTTCTCTATCTTTCAGGTTCGTAAAGGTGATACCATAGGAGAGTTTCTTCGGGCAGTTCAGCAACAACTTGCGCCAGAGTTCAGAGAAATTAGAACAACTTCTGTGGAGAATTTGCTTTATGTGAAAGAGGATCTTATCATTCCCCATGTGAGACAATTTTGAAATCCAGCTTTTGATAACAACAGCTTTTGCACTTGCTATCTTGAATTCATTCATTCTAACAAATGTATACCATTTTCATGGCTGTGGAATTTCAGCAACACAGTTTCTATGACCTGATCGTTAACAAGGCTAGGGGAAAAAGTGGTCCGGTAAGTCTAATTTCCCACCCTCTTAACTAGCCATTGAGTAGCCAACAAGACAAAATAAGCATACATATTATTTGGACCATCTAATTAGTGATATTTTCCTTCCCTTGTTTTTGTATTCACTTGGACAGTATAAGAATTGAAAAACTAAGACAATGGTTGGTTTCGGGACTTGTTCTTCTTATAAAAAAATCTATCATGGAAAGTGCTGCAAGTGCTTAACCTGTTGGTAGTGGCCTACCCAACTACAATTTTCCTGCAACTCTAGATTCTTTTACCGAGACTGTTGGTGCTTTTAAAAAAGCACTACCAGTTCTCAGTATAAATTCACATAATAATATCAAGGTAATTTCAATGGTTGTATTTTTATTCTTTTTCTTTGCACAGCTTTTCCATTTTGATGTGCACGAGGATGTGCGAACAATTGCTGATGCAACTATAGAGAAGGATGAGGTGTGTATTTTTTATAATCTGTTTGTTGTTTCTATATTGATCTATGATTTTTGTCCATTGTAACGTGCCTAATTGTGCTTCTTCACATACTTTGCTGAAACAACCATGCTTATTTTTTGTCTTTGTTCTTTTACAGTCCCATGCCGGTAAAGTTGTTGAGAGGCACTGGTATGAAAAGAATAAACACATCTTTCCTGCTTCAAGATGGGAGGTGTGCCATCCCTCCCTCTCTGAGCATGTTCACATATCCGTATGCATGATTTGTTTCCAAACACACGTTTCACATTTTGTATCGTGTGTGTTTCATGGAGCCCGGCAGTACTTGCATACCTGCTACTAATGTGGTGGAGCTAAGGGGCAGTTTTAGTGATCACTTCTTACCTTAAGTTCTTATAATTTTCCTTTGCGTTCGTGGCAGATATATGACCCGACACAGAAGTGGGAGCGTTACACCATCCATGGGGATTGATCGGATAGCTAAACACTGCTGCTGCAATTTTTAGAAAGTTTGTCTATGAAAGAGACACCGGAAATTATTTTCATCAAATGCCTGGGCTGAACTTTTGGACATTAGATCGAAGCAAAGATATCAAGTTAGATATTTGATACTTCAATGCGGCAGTGTTCATTTTAAGTAAAAAACTAAAACGCTTGGATGAGTACTGTTGAGAGCTGGCACTGTTACCCTTTTGCATTTCAATGTGGATTTACCGTTCACTTTTCTTATTTTTTTTAAATTTGGTTTTTAAATTTTTTTTGGTGCCATTGCATTCTTTTAGGTCAAATCGCAATTGAATCAAATTTTTTAGCTAAGAATAAATTTAAAGACATAAAAACAAAGTAGAAAAGGCACCAAATATGGTGATGATTTCAAAGTTTACATAAAAAGTTTAATTTAACTATCTTATCTTAAAAATTATGTATTTTTAGTATTTTAATATTTTTTCAATTTGATTATGATATAAAAGCCTATTTTTGTTATATTTTAGTTCTTGATTTAAAAGTGGAAAAGGAGGTTATTAAATTTTGATGGTAGAGATAAAAATATCGTTAATATTAATTAAGCTATTAAAAGAGTCAATATTTATATTAAATGGTTAGAGAGATTTATATTAAGTGTTTTTTTACATTTAAAAATCATGAAAAAACAGTTTATATTAGACAACTTTTTACATTTAAAAATGGTCGAGCTTGGAAGAATTTTTATTTCAAGTTAATTTTGGTTTTTTAAATGGATTTTTGGATTTTTTTTTGTTATATATAGGTTTATTAGGGTTTCTATAATGTTTTCAAAGTATTTTGGGTTAAAAATAGGTTTTTGAGTAAACAAACTACAAGCCCTAATTTTTTAGCTATTATAATGGTTGGAATATAGAAAAAACTAAATGATGCGTCATCTCATTAATTTTTTTATATATATAAAAAATGATGTAAACGACATGTTGTCCACCCGAGATAAAACAAAAAAGAGCCCAAGCGTGTTGGTCTGCCTGACATGCCATGCCCAGTAACATCTGACTTTTTGTTTTTTTAAAAAAAATTAGATTAATGTGTTTTTTTATGAATTTTTCAAAATTATTTTTTATTTATATTTAAATTAATACTACTTCTCTCTTTTATTTTGTTTTTGTTTTTGTTTGTAGAGCTTTTTTAAATGATGATTTGTTTTTGTTATTTTGTATCTACTTAATTTTTAAAGAGATTTCTTTTTTATAAATATACACTCGCGTGCACACATAAATATCTTTTGTATAGGTAAACTTTATTTTTTCAAATACTATTTTTTTAATTTTATATAATATTTCTAAATGTTCAACCTTGCATAATATTTTTTTTCTTTTATTTTACTCGATCAACTTAATTTGTGTTTATTTCTATCATCATTTGATTGAATAAAAAATTTATTTTAATTAACAAATTTAGTAAACATAACCGGAAAAATATCCCGTCTTGTGAGATGAATATCTTTATCTATATTTGTCTCTTAATTTTTTCAGTTTTATTTTTAGTTATCGTTTATGATCTTTTTTTTTCATTTATTAACACACGTAGTTGTCGATTTATTTGATTACTTGTATGCATAAATTTTTTTATTTTCTATAAAAACACATCGAAAAAGCACGTGTATATAATTTTTTTTGTTGAAAAAAAAAATATCTGCTACGAAGCACAGGTCACATAGCTATTAGAACTTCAACCCCGTGGGGAAACTATTATAGATAAGGTGTAATTCATTGAGGACTGAAAAAGTGAAATTATATATTTGAATAAGAAAATCAATGAATTTACATCAAAGAATAAATGGGTCTTTTCACGAGTCTATTAATTATTATTGAATTGATTAGAGGTATTTTGATATTTTTAGGCCGTTAAAATATATAATTGCTTTAAAGCAAAGCAAAAAAAACTTAACTATGATGGTCAAGTTTTTTATATATTTTATTTTTTAGCACAATGCAATGACTTCAAAAAAAATATTGCATGGATTTTGCAATAAATTTGTAAAATTTCAAAAGATTTTGGCTTACATTTTAAAAATACAAAAACTATTTTTTTTTATTTCTTTTAATATACGAGATTATAAACTTATACATAAGATGTATTTCTAAAATTAAAATTAAAAATAATAATTATTTTGTTTGTTTTAATATACGAGATTATGAACTTGTATGTAAGATATATTCTTAATATTAAATAGAAAAACAATTTATATTTTTATGTTGGTATTAGAACAAATAGGTTTTTATTATAATAAGAAAAAGACCTTCTTATTAATAAGAACTTTTCTTAAATCTTAGACAGATCAACTAGAAAATACAATATTTTTTTAGTTTATTTCAGACAAATAAATAATGCAGCTCACTTCAAGCAAAACATATTAGGGGTGTTAATACATTCTCGTTACACAATCAACTTCCTTACCCAGACTTTGAGACCAGTTAGGATTTTTAATGATCAAAATACAAGATGTTGACTCTTATTCTATCTTTTTTTACCAATAAAAAACAAGAATTCCTAATTCTTTTCACCCACATCATTCTTGACAATCTCGACTCGAAATGATGATCATCACGATGTTCACACGTGCAACATCCTCGTTTTTATAATTGCAATTCCTTTTATTTTGACTTCTTTTCTTGATCAATTTTTTTGTGGCAATTTCATCCTTTGTTGTTTATTTCATTTAATTTTCATATCATATCTGGTATATTTTTTTTACCATGCTTTTAAAACCTGACCCAGGATTTGACCCTTGTCATGTCCTGGGTCACGGGTTGGGTTAAATAACCGGGGTTATTGGGGCCAATCGAATATTTTATTGTGCATGAAGTAAAAATGTTAATATTTTGATAAAAATGATAATAAAAAAACAAATCAACGAGTTTTGAAATGATTTTCTCCTAGCTAATCGCTTGATTTTTATTCAGTTGAAAATTAAAAAATGATATTATTTTGATAAAAAATAACAATGGGGAAAAAATTCAATTATGATCCTTTTTTTATTGGTTTTTCTTTGTTTTAGTTTTTTTTTAAGCTTTATCTATTTCCATTTGATTTTGTTTTGTTTTTATATTAGATAACAGCACTGATCCTCTTGATTGTTGTTATTTTATTATTTTCTTGGTTTTTTTTCTTTTTAATTTTGTCCCTCAACATTTTATTTTATTTTTGTTCAAATTTAGTCCTTATTTTTTTAGTTGTTCTTTTTTTTATTCTTTTCTTAATTTTTTTTCTTTTAATTTTGTCCCTCTACATTCTATTTCATTTGTTTTTTTATCCAATTTTAATTCTCATTCTTTTAATTGTTATTTCATATTTCATATTTTATCTTTTGTCTTTCTTATTTTATTTTTTGATCAAGTCCCTTATTATTTTTTTCATTGGTTTTTATATTAGATTTAATCCTTATTGTTTTGATTATTATTTGTTTTTTTTTTTTTTTAAATTGATGGTTAAGAATTTTGTTTAAGATATTTTTTGGCTTTCTATATTATCATCTTAGTTTTATAATTAAAGTTGCTGATTTTAAAAATTAACTCGATTTAACTTTGATTTTTTCTTTATTTTATTATTTGATTTAGTCTATTGCCCTTTAAGTTTTTTTTTTTTTTTTTTGGGTGTTACCCTGAATCACGAATTAGGTAATTATAATAATAAAAAATTAACCCTACTCATGACTTACCACGAAAAAAAAATCTAGTCTTCCCATGTACAGTGGCACGCTGTGATCATCTTTGGAGAGATGGTAAGAAAATAATAATAATAATAAAATAGTAATAAAATTCACACGTCGAAACGGCAACGTATAACCCGCTTTCTCCATTCATCAATTAGAGCCCTACCCTTCCATTTTCAAGGATACATACAAACACACTCCCGTTATTATCGACAGTTACATTTGTTCAGTTTGACTCGATAACCAAGGTGTTTGGTGCCTGGCTGCTTGATTTCCAATCCGATAAAACAAAGCAAAGCAAAAACAATAAAAACTGAATTTTTTTTTTAAAAAAACACCAGTGATAATCTCTCTCAGGCAACCCAAGAAGCCAGACAAGGAGATAACGATGAAGCATCTTAGGGTTTTCTTCTTCGCTCTCCTCCTCCTCGCTTCTCCTCTCCTTCAAGGTAATATCACTGTCTCCTCCTCTCATTTCCTAGATCCAGATCCAGATCTACACGCACTTGCAAAACGCATCCTTTTCTGTTCGTGAACTCTCTCTCTGTTTTTTTTTCTTATCTGAAATTCTTGTGTCGTTTATCAGTTCTTTTTATCGTGTCAATCGATTGAATTGAGATCGATCTGATTTGGTTATTTGGAGATTTTGTTGACATTTCGATGGTAATGCTTGCGCGGATTTTATTATGTTTCTGTCATAGCTCGTCGTTACTGATTTATTGATTGACCAGGTGTTTTTTTTTGTATGTTTTAATTTGCTTTTCAAAGTGAAATTTGACTTGATGTTTTGCTTTGCTAATTAAAAAAAGTATTTTCCAAATGCTAATTGGTGATAGAATTTCTAGTTGTAACATTTTTATGTTAGATAATAACACTGAGGTTTTGCTGGAATTGTATTGGAATGAATTTTTGTTGTTTTTTGGATTTTAATAATCCATGCATGTTTTTTAAATACATCTGTTTGTGTTTTGAGTAATTGAATTTGTCCGTTTCCTTTTCTATTTGTAGTTGCTACGTGTCAGTCAGATTCAGATGCTGAAGTCGCAGAGACTGCGGAAGAAGTCAGTGATCTTGGGATTGTTGGTGAGGATGCACAGGATTTTGGTGATGCGAATTTTAGCCCAGCTCCAGGAGTCGAGACAGTCTGTGTTTTCCCCAAAAACAGTGCACGTTGTAAGAACTTCATTTGTATTGCTTTCATCTATGAAGATTATTGTTGATTTTTTAATGGGTTTGGAAGATGGATTTGTACTGCTTGTTTAATCTGTTCTCTCTGTTTTTTTTTTGGTTGTTGCAGTGGTGACGGCTGGAGAAGAGACTGAACTATTAGTTGGAATGAAAAATGATGGTAATAAAACTGTTATTGGCTTGTTTGACAACGGGATTATAATGCTGTTTTGTGATCTTTCTCACTTACTCTCTGTTTAGTTCATCTGAATGTGTGTTTTATTGCTCTACTTCTTTGCATTGTCTTGACCAGAGGTAAGCTTTTCTTGTTTGAATGAAATGTAGGGGAGTTGCCCATAACTGTCATTGCAATTAGGGCCAGTGTTCATCTTCCTTTTGATCATAAGCTACTGGTTCAGAATCTCTCTGCTCAGGTAATTGTAGGTTTATGTATGATTTCATTTGCAAATCAAATATCACGATCTCCATTTCAGGTTCTAATTTGATTGTTATAAATTATGTCAATTGCATGTCTTTGAAAATAAGCTCTTTTATTTTCTTCATATGCAGTGTTGTCCTGCACTATTTGGTGTGTTTTCTGTCCTTTGGCTCTCTAATTGTGTTTGCCTGGAAAAGGATAATGACACATAAAACAAATCTCCCTCTCCCTCTCCCTCTGTTTTGCTTCGTTGCATGGATTAGCAGTATGCATTTGGTAAATCTTGTGGATAGCAAAGTTCAGTATTGTCAATGCCTTTAACTTGCTCATCAAGCCCCGAATTATCTCTTAGTTCACTGTTTTGGTGATAAAAATAATTCTGCTCTATCTGAAAAACTCAATATAGTCTTTATATTTGATGATACATGTTAAATCATTTTGTAGCACTGAACAGTGTATGATCAAAGGTTTGAAACTAAAATATACCTGTGTTCTTTGGTCCTATAGCAATAACATATTTTTGTTTAGGCCTTTGTTTTTTCTATGGGTGCTTCCCTCATTCCTTTTATCAAGCATTAATAATGGTTTCATATGCTTGATTAAACATTTGAATCACTCACTATTGTTCATGTATCTCATGGCCCTGTTAAGGTTAGCAAAAGCCACAGGCCTAGTATTCGGGTTATTTCTGGTGTACTGTCTATGTTGTGTGGATCACATGGATTTTTTTATGACTATCTGCAACACTCCGTTTGTAATGCTGCTCTGAGGTTGATCCCCTGCCAAAAGTTCTAAGATATAGAAAACTTTTCTCTAGCTAGTTTACTCATTCTATAATAATTTTTTTTTTGTTGGCAATGTATATTGTCTGATTCTCTTTGGTTGCTTTTGTCAGGCTTCACTTCCCTTTTTTCTGTTTTAGGGCTTATTGCCAAGAGTTATTTTATTTATTTTGTACTGTTGAATTTTTCAGAATTATTTCGACTGGAAACTGCTTTCTTCCATCTTTTATAGGATTGATTGAATTCTCTATTTGTTATTCAACTGTTTTCTTTGTTTTAATTTAGGGCTTCAACAATGCAACTGTTCCAGCCTCTGCTCAGGCTACCTTCCCATATATCTTTGGTGTCAGCAAGTACTTGCAGGTACAGACATCATTACCCGAGAATTATTTCCTTTCCCAACTTTCAACTCTGACCTTTCCTCCATCATGTTTTTTTTTCCATAGTCAAGCTTGCATGTTTTATTCTCTTTGTGCAGCCCGGAAGCTTCGATCTTGTAGGCACCATTGTTTACGAGATAGACCAGCATCCATACCAAAGTACCTTCCACAATGGTACCATTGAAGTTGTTGACTCTGGTGTTTTCCTAAGCATGGAGTCAGTTTTTCTTATTACCCTTGGAATTGCCCTTCTTGTCCTCTTTGGTCTATGGGTTAATGGTCAAATACAGAATCTTTCTAAGGTACTCACGACACTTTCTTTTTTGCATAATTTTCTATAAGCAATTCCACAACTGTAACTTAAATGTTAAATTCTATTGTTTTATCTCTAATGAATATTTTCATCGCATTTGAGAAGGCAAGTGGTGGATCCTCCACCGCACAATACTTCATTTAAGTTGGTATTGAAGAACTCTTTTAATTTCCACATATACTTGGAACCGACAAATCATGAGATGAATGCTTTTGATTTGGATAAATACCTATTAGGCAGGGAACTTATTAGATTTCTGCCTGTGGTTGATATCTTAGCTACCATGCCCGCCTGCCTGCTTATTTATAACTAATTTCATATGTTTGCTTCATGAAATTCTCTTAACTTGCTGTTTTTCTTTGGCCAGAAAACTAAGAGGGCTCCGAAAGTGGAGGTTGGAACTGGGACTAGAGATGCCTCCATGGATGAATGGCTTGAGGTGTGTGGCTCTAGGTTTTAACTTTGCTTTCAGAAATCTCCTATGATCGACTGTCATACTGATTTATATGATAAAAAATTCTCTTTCAGTATAGTTCTTCCTCCCATCCTTCTTCCCTTGTTAGAGAAATTTCCTAGCCTCATTTATAGTATCATCGGTAACAGAGAATCTAGGCGTAACTGATAAATCCGTGTTTCTACATTTTGTAATGTTTAGGGAACAGCATTGGCCAAGTCACAATCCCAGAAGTCAAAGAAGAAGAAGTAAACAGTGGCGCATACCCAGTTTCAGCTGGGCAAGGCACTGTAGAAGAGTGCAAGCTCTTGTAACTGACACTAGGCATTTGGAAATTCTAAGAGAGCCCATGAAATGAATTAGTCCTGAAATTTAGTTCACTAAAGTCCTGCCTCGCATTTGTAGCATGTGAAAGAAATTTTCTAGTTTTTTATTTCCTGGTGAATTTTTGAAAGTTGAGCCTTTTTGAAGAAAACTCCGAGGTAGGAAGGATATCATTGTCGTGAATTTAGCGAACTGCCTTATATATCACACGTTCTTTTTTATTATTTCAGTCAATGCTTGTTTTCCTAGGGACTCTCTTTATGTCACAGCTCGTTTGGTGCAGGAGGGATATAATCATCCGAGTAATTCTACTTTTCTCGGAATATTTGTCCTCGATGAGATTTTCGAATAATATCAATTATCTATGGGGTAGATCTCTCCGAGGGGTCTTACAAAACATCCGCCATTGAGTTTCTAGTCTCTTTTCGGGAAACTCATTCCGGATTGCTTGTTCGGGGACAGATAACATGATTCCTTAACATTTACTGCGAAACGGGACCCGTGATAGACAGGGTTTTTTCAAGTGTTACCCCTCATGAGGTGTGTGGATGAAGAAGTGCCTGGTGCTATACATCAGATTACCATAGGATTTCCCACGTGAGGTCTCTAGTTTTGAAATTGGATGCTCTTGTTGTCATGGCTCCATGGAAGCGAGCAGGAGGTGGTAGAGTATTGGATGCTCTTGCTGTCATAGCTCCATGGAAGCGAGCAGGAGGTGGTTGAACATTTAAGAAGTAGGTGATATCGGGAATTGGTTACTGTTTCAAGATTCTGGCAAGGGAGATCGGCCATTGAATTCTGGCCCATGAAAATGTCCGAAGCTCACCTTTGTTACATCCCGAATGATTGTGTACTCACCACTGGCTGGCTATTGAATTCATGACACCATTGTGACCAAAGGTTTTTCGTCCACAGAATTTCAAATATCATTTCAGGGCAGTTGAATTTCCCAAGATGTGCCCTTGTACAGATCTGATGCCTTTTCATCCACAAAACTTGAAGTTCATTTCAAAGCAGTTGAATTTTCCCAAAATGTTTCCGATTGCAAACCCCAAATATTGTGGCAGCACAGATATCTACTCTTACCGCCGTCCTCAGTGAACAATACCACAGCAGATCGATGGAGGTCTCTTTTTCAAACAGTATTGATTTCCTCTCTTTTACCCATCATCCTCTTCGCAGCAGCACCTTGACCATGTTAGGGCCTCACAATTCAAGCCTTTAACTGTGTAACGATGGCCATGCCATAACTGCCACAGCAGGCTGTTATGCCGGTTTTAGCATGGAAATTAACTTGTTCTGAAGCATATTTCACGGTGTCATTTGCCTCATATAGTGCCCAAACCATGTGTCATCTTTCAAGGGAAGAAAAAGATCTGTCTGATATTGTACCCTTTTAGGGGCAAATAGTGGCATCATGAAGAGAGTACTTGTGCTTTACCTAACATATCACCCACTCATGACCGCTCATTTAATCTTTGCTTGCTTGATTCTTGACGGTGGACAGATATAATCCACACCAACTTTTTATATCATTATTGATAAATATCAAAATATAAAATGCGGAGGAATAAAACTGATATATTAAATAATTATAAAAATTATAAGATTGAAAAGTCATAGCAAATGATGATTGCTAAGTTAAGTGATCAGTAATTATAATAGTAATAGGTAATGCATAAAAAACTAGATGATTGATAATGATTGTAGTAGCCGGTGATATCTGGTAGGTCAAGTAATTGAACCTTATTATCTGTCAAAAATCTTCTTTAATGGATGTGGAGACTCTCAGATGATGATATCAGTAACTTTGTAGAAAGAAAATACAATAATATTTTAAGGAGATAAACTTTGAAAACATGTATGCTAAAAATATTGAGAATAAAAAGATTATGAATCTTGATTTGAAGGATTAATAATATATTTATAATCCATGAATTTTATCCTTTTGTGGAGAATAGGAACCAAAATATAATTTCACCCTTGTGATGTTTTTAGTGTATTTTACTTAAAACAATATGTATTGAATTAATATAAATACTGAAAGATCCTCGTGGGGTTTAAGAAAAATTTTCTAACAAGTGTTGAGTTTAGACAAGATGCTTAAGACAATTAGAAGTAAAAGTGGGTTCATGCATATTGCCTGAACTCAAACACGCTGGGCTCAGACATGATAACTCGAGCTCACGAGAAAAAAATGAGTCCAGATATATTATTTAGATCCAAACACGCTAGGTTTGGACATAATAATCCGAACCCACAAGAACACTAAGGTGCATGTCAAGTACCCTTAGTTCCAGGCAACACATCTAGTGCATTGCATGATGCATCGAGCGTGTTTTTTGAACCCATGTTTTTGTGTGTTTTTTGAGAAATTTTCAATTTCATTCCATTTGGATCGAACATAGAATCATTTTTCTTCGGTCTTCGCTGATTAACATTCTTAAAATGATTTTATTTCCAAGAAAGCAGCAAGCTCCCCTTGACCTTGTGTGCGGTATTATTGCATTTTTGTCCCCAGGATACCCTGACCTTACATAACAAATTTATTAGACTCAATTCAAGAAATCTTATATTATTTCAGGAGTAATTCTTATTTTTATTTTATGGAGAGAGATGGATACAGAAATAAAACAGAAAACAACATCCGTATGATAATAATATTTATACTTAATTACAAAAATATTTCTTTTTTAACATATTTTTCTCTCTACTATATGCAACATGTGAAAATGTCATTGTTGATTTTCATCAGTTGAAATTTACAGCAGAATAAAACTCGTAAATCATGCACGTAGCAATCAACTAATATATATTCAACCCGTCTTCAACACATGATAGCATGACCAGCTGGGAATTAATGCCTTCAAATAATCAGAGACTAAAACACTGAAAAAATCAAACAGCTTTCACGTGTCTTCTGATGATAAACTCATATATATGTCGATACATTGCATTTTAGTGAGGGATCGTGCACAGTACAGTCCTTTAATCAGCTGTTAAGAGCCTCAATTTTCTGTTGGGGTTTCGTGTTATAGGACGTGACAGCAGCATGTGCTTAGCCTAATATGGGGTGCAAAACTTTAACTAAAATAGCGGCTCGCACATTGAATCCCAGTTTTTTTTTACCTTTTTCCTCTTCTAAATTTATTGTTCACTGCTCTGTTGCACCAAAATGACAACTCTATTCGGTTTATATGCGAGGAACGCACTGATATCTTGTGGACTTTTGAGAAAAGTTTAGGGTGGAAACGTGGCATTTTAGGTTGATTCACGAGAAGTTGTTATCTGCCTCGGATATGTAATGTTTTCTTTCATTTCTCTTCCAAGCTCTGAAAAGTTGTGGTGCTGCAAAAACCATGTACTGTATTTTATAAAGCAAGAGCTTTCATGTAAATTAACCACAAGTACTCTTAGGAAAGTGAATTATTTATGAGCAGCTGGCTAGTAGGTTTAAAGAGATAAGAGCAGCACAAGGTTTCTTAGCTGTGCACAGTTGAGAGCTCATTGAATGTAAGGTAATGTCATCTGGTTGATGAATTATCTGGTGTGCACGTTACTATCCTTTTCAAACCATAAACAAAAGCCATCTCAAGAGGGTCCCTGACCTCATGTGATGCCCTTAATTTGGTGTCGGAGAGGCTCTGAAATAACTCCTTAGCAACATTATATAAGGAGTCTTTAGGGGTAACGAGCCCTTCATGCTTTGTATCAATAACACTAAAAGGAAGCTTATTACAGCTTCTAAGTTTGGCATCTGAGTGTTGGTGTTCCCAATGCGGATTCTTCCCGTTTTTCGAGGAGCAGTTCTGTGCTTCTACGTGTCCTTACTCTTTGCTGCAACTTTCTGCTATGCCGGTGACAAGACAGTTGAGGTAGTTGGGACAGGAGAATGTGCAGATTGTGCAGAGAGTAACATTAAGACTGTTCATGCCTTTTCAGGTAAACATGTTTTTTTGGCAAATGTTAGGGGTGCAGTCATTTTGTGACATCAAATCGTAGTAACTATTTTGTTGATCCTATATAGATGCGTTGTCCTTTCCAAGGTCACACAGGCTTGTGGCATGATCAGCTAGACCTTGTGAATTGTGACGTGCATATCTTGCAACATCTGGAAGGTGATGATAATCTGATGCAATATTTTTTGCAGGGCTTCGAGTGACAATTGATTGCAAGCCTGAAAAAGGAGAGTTCAAAACAAGAGGGTTTGGTGAGCTTGACGAAGAAGGGAAGTTCAAAGTGTCTCTTCCAAGTGATGTTGTGAAGGATGGGAAATTGAAGGAGGAATGCTATGCACAGCTTCACAGTGCATCAGCTGCACCATGCCCATCCCATGATGGCCTAGAGTCCTCCAAGATTGTCTTGAAGTCGAAAACTGATGAGAAACACACATTTGGGCTTGCAGGGAAACTGAAGTTTTCACCTGTGACTTGCACTTCAGCATTCTTGTGGCCTCACTTCAAGTATCCACCACTACCTAAATTGCCTCCATTGCCTAAATGGAAACTTCCATCATTGAAAGATTTTCACCATCCTTACCTATTCCCACCTAAAGTCTTTCCTCCATTCCCCCCGAAGGTGTTCCCACCTCTCCCACCAAAGGTCTTCCCTCCAAAGCCTTTTCCTCCACCACTTCCAGTCTACAAGAAGCCACTCCCACCTCCAGTTCCAATCTACAAGCCAGAGCCAAAACCACCAGTTTTCAAGCCTTCTCCGGTCCCAATCTACAAGCCAAAACCACCAGTCTTTAAGCCTCCTCCGATCCCAATCTACAAGAAGCCACTCCCACCTCCAGTTCCAATCTACAAGCCAGAGCCAAAACCACCAGTCTTCAAGCCTCCTCCAGTCCCAATCTACAAGAAGCCACTCCCACCTCCAGTTCCAATCTATAAGCCAGAGCCAAAACCACCAGTTTTCAAGCCTCCTCCGGTCCCAATCTACAAGCCAAAACCACCAATCTTCAAGCCTCCTCCGGTCCCAATCTACAAGAAGCCACTCCCACCTCCAGTTCCAATCTACAAGCCAGAGCCAAAACCACCAGTCTTCAAGCCTCCTCCGGTCCCAATCTACAAGCCAAAACCACCAGTCTTCAAGCCCCCTCCTGTTCCAGTCTACAAACCAAAGCCAAAACCACCAGTCTTCAAGCCCCCTCCTGTTCCAGTCTACAAACCAAAGCCAAAACCACCAATCTACAAGCCTCTCCCACCTCCTGTTCCCATCTCCAAGCCTCTCCCACCAATCCCAAAGATCCCTCCATTTTATAAGAAGCCATTGCCCCCTCTTCCTAAGCTTCCCCCTCACCCCAAGATTCACCCAATCTACAAGCCTAAACCACCAGTCTTCAAGCCCCCTCCCGTTCCAATCTACAAACCAGAGCCAAAACCACCAATCTACAAGCCTCTACCACCTCCCGTTCCAATCTATAAGCCTCTCCCTCCAATCCCAAAGATCCCTCCATTTTACAAGAAGCCATGCCCCCCTCTTCCTAAGCTTCCTCCTCTTCCGAAGCTTCCTCCAAAATACCTCCACCACCCCAAGTTTGGAAAATGGCCTCCTCTTCCTAAGCTTCCTCCTCACCCCAAGATTCCTCCAAAGTACCTCCACCACCCCAAGTTTGGAAAATGGCCTCCCTTGCCACCATATTCTCCCATTCATTAGGCTATATTGCAGCTTTCTTACCTGCAAGTAGGGTGAATGTTGCTTCTCTCAATTATTTATGACTGCTAGTGTGAAGTTCTCTGTGCTGTACTGAAATAAAGCCTTCAAGATAGGGAAAGAAAGCAAAAGAAGACATCATGGGGAGTGAAGAGCGCGGATTGTTATTTACTAATTATTACCTATATTGTCAATGAACCCAAATTGATTGTCTTTGGGAATTTCCTCTTTTCTTCTGGACTTGTAAATTTCATCTTCCAATGCCTTTGCAATAATATTATATGTCATTTCTGTTAGAGTACTACTTCACTTACACTTGCATGTTGCACTGCTGCATGCATGGCAGGCCAGCAGATAACTTTAACTAATTAGTCGAATGTCTTTTTCTAAAACCATCCAGTAGTTATTTCTTGTGTACTGCATCCACTAGCATGATCAGCTTGTGTTCATGTGTACCTAATCTGAGATATATATTGACGCGTCCCATTACCATAACTCATTTTGATGTTCAAACAACTACTGGTAGCAAAGATATTGAATTTGAAACAGGCCTTGCCCATTATCACAACTCGCGCGTTTTGATGTTCAAGAACTTCCAGTTTTTGGTTGCCAACATTGACACTTTGGGCTACTTAAAAAAAAGGACAGAATGCTCTTACAGACTAAGAGAGCGATAATGGGATCCATGTTTTGGTTGGCAGGTGAGCATTGAATGACCTTTGTTTTTATCATATGGACCACATGCACGCAGCACAGGCAAGAGTGTGGTGCCAAAGGAAGAATCAAACCATGATTTTAGCAATCTGGTTAGCTAGAAACAACCATGAATCAAGGATTAGTAAGGTTCTTGATGGGCTTTGCATGCCTCTAGCTGTAGTCAATTGACAAGCAAGATATCTGGTATTCAACACAAGTAATTGACGAATAAAAGAACATTGAAGTGGAATACATCTGTAATTCTGCATCTGCCAAACGAAATCTCACTATAATGCAAGACATAGTTCCGAGGAAGGATTCGGCCATGGTCAGCCGGAGAACTTCCTGTCCACGCAAAGAGTAGCGTATGGGGTCCGAATTGAAGGATCCGATCATATATTTTTGCAAGTGCGGTGGGTTTTTTTGTAGGTGTAAATAAGTCCGATAAACACACAGTTTTTTTCTTGGAGTTTGGTTGGTGTGATTTATGAAAAAAGACTTGCATTTTAGATCATAATTTAAAAGTTGTTTTCTCATAAATAATTGATGATAAAAATAAATCAAAGCTATATATAAGCTATTCGATTAATTAAAACTGATTTAAAATAAATTCCTGGAACAAGATAGGTAGTGTAGAATCCATAAAACTGATTATATCAAAATGTTGACATAATTAAGTGATAAATACTTTATTTAAGTTAAAAATCATTCCTAATCAAAGTTATATCAATTTTTTTTTAAAAAAATCATACCTTAGTTTATACATTCGCTTATGTCGGCAATAATTGTCTCAATAAATATATATACTTTTTTTATAAGTTTCTATTTGTTTTTGTATTTTAAAAATATTTTTGAAAAAATTTAAAATTTTTTAATTTTTTGCTTCAAATTAATTTTTTTTTAATATTTTCAAATCATTTTGATATGCTAATGTCAAAAATATTTTTTAAAAAATTAAAAAAATATTTTAATATATTTTTAAGTAAAAAACAATTACAACTATACTTCCAACAATTTATTAAAAGAGCCTCAGGAAAATCCAATTGACTACGATATATTTGACAATTAATAACAACAATCACAACACTTATGAATATCATTCAATTAATTTTTTTTTGCATGGAAAAAATTAGTTTGCTATCGATTGTTTTTTAAAATATATTTTTTTAATATCTGCACATTAAAATAGTATAAAAATATAAATATTTAATTTTAAATAAAAATAAAATAAAAAAATTAAATTTTCATAAAATATTATTTTAAATTCCACATCATAGATGCACGGAAATAATTAAAGCTAAAAATATAGTTATTTATCGTTGTCCAAGAGGAGGCCTTGGTAGCTGTTATTTTAGAGCAGACAGTACTTCCACGGTCCATACTGGCCGAACAGAAAAACACAGTGCGATTAATTATATTTATATTAATGAACCTCCGGCTAATTAAGTACTGTTATATATACCGATTCATACAATGAGTTTGTTTCAAAGTGTGGTTACAGTTGCTTTTTAAATAGTTTTTCATGTTAAAATACATGCTAATGATATTTTTTTATTTTTTAAAAATTATTTTTGACATCAACACTTTAAAATAATTTGAAAACACTAAAAATATATTAATTTGAAGTTAATAAAAAAATAAAAAAATTTCAATTTTTATTAAAAGTGCTTTTGAAATGCAGAAACAAACAGACCATAAATGCGGTATTAAAAGCCCATTAAAAAGCACTTTGATTGCAGCTTGTTGTCTCCTTGAAGGGCTGTTAATTAATAATTTGATAAGATGATCAAATAATCGAGACTACGTGTCAAACACCTTTCAACTTGATTACATTATCCATCCACTTTGTTTATGGACCAACTCAATCGAATAATTTAATTTTTAAAATATAATTTATATAATTTTCTAATATTATTTCACTTTCATGCCGATATTTATCTACTTGAAAGTGACATGGCTTGGAGCAGACTTATCATCCTCATCCACAAAACCACACTTGCATGCTAATTAATTAAGAAATACACTGAGAGACACGAGGAAAATACTATTTTTTATATTATTATTTAATAAGAGATAAATCACTGTGAATTACCTGATTTGTTTTTATTTGTAATGGATAGCCAATTAAAGCATGTTTATTAAAGAAGTGTAAGATTCAAAGGTACGGATTAAACTAAAAAACACTATAAAAAAAATGAGTTTCTTAAACTTGGGGCTAAAACTACACTTTGATTCTCCAGCTTCTCAAATTATAAACTTTCAATCCTTAATAGTTTATGAAATTTAATTTTGATCTCAAACTTATTTTCTTTATTTTTTGTCCTTTGTTTGGGGGAGAGAGAAAAAATAGTCGGATTTCAGTGGTAATGAGCGAATTTTGGTTCAAATCGATTCTGGTTATGAAAACAAGTGATTTCGGTGTCAATGTGTTTTTTTTAATAGAGAGTTTATCCAAAGTATTTTATCTCCCTTAACCTGCTTGAAATGATAGATTTGAACCCGAAAAGAATTTTTTTTTCGGGTTGATTGTAGGTTTTGGAGCCAATCCCTAGATTGTTAGAGACCATAAATACATGTTTATAAGGTGTTCAGGGTGTGTGTGTGTGGGGGGGGTAAAAAATAAACAAACTTAGTTTTTGATGACGAGAGGTTGCTGGGATTTAGGTAGGGCAAGTAATGTGTCATCTGATATTTTTTTTTCAAAGAATTAAAAGGCGAATGGCCTATCATCTTCTCAAGAAAATGTAAAAAAATAAGAACTAAGCGTGTGGGTTGATCTAGACCCGCACACATAAACCTTTTTCTAGAGGTCCAAGAATTCTGGGCCATCCAAGCATGAGAAAACAAGTTTTTTTTTTCTTTTACATTTTTATCCAACCTTGTTCATTCTTTATTTTTTTTTGCTTATTTATTTTTTAATTTCATCACTTAATATTTGATTGATTATTAACTGAACACGTAACTTTTTTTGATTTGATTTTTTCTTGAATGGCCTTGATATTAAGTTGGTTTTTAATTTTATAGGTATCTATTTTAGATAAAAAATTATAAAAAAAATTATTGAACCAATTAAATTCATAACCCGAGTCATGGACTTAAGTGATTAAATTCAGTTGGGTAGAGATCAAGTTTTCATAATTTTTTTATTGTTGTATAAATAATTCTTAATTTATTTAATTGAAAGTATGTATAAATTTTTTAAATTTCAATTGAATTTCTTTATATACAAAAAATCATATGATAGAACACTGCCTACACATTTTTTTAATCAAGAGTGTAAAATAGCTAGTAAATCACTAGTCGGTGTGTTGAATAAACGTTGTTAAATGGATTCTATTATTCTATCATGTCTGCAAATCGAATTTTAGGATATTTTAGGCGGTTTCTTCTTGTCAAATTCAGAACAACCTTTTTCGAACCCAAAAAGTTCTTAGTACAATGGGCCGACCGTCAGCCCATGAATTCCTCTATTACGGGCCTGACTTGTTACTTTGCTAATCGCCTAGAGAAACGACGTGTCTGTCATCTACCCAACAGCCATTCTCACAGTAGCGTACCGACTCGTCATCATTGCTAAGCTTTTTAAAACCCTCCAGTTTAACACTGAAATCCAAAAACCCCCCAAAGCGCCAAAATGAAATGAAATCTTTTTTTTTTTGAAAAAACGAAAAACCCTCTCCAATCCAATCCTCTTCTTCTTAATTTTCAGGGTTTCGAGAATTCCAATCTACGGAAATCCCTTTCAATGTCAATCCCTAAAACCGTCGATTCCTCGCTCCGGTCTGATTCTTTCACTGCCATCCTCACTGACCTCGAAAACGCCCCCCCCCCCCCCCTCTCTCTCTATTTTTCTTTGTTTCGCTTACAATTTGAATTTTTGTTTTGTTTTGTAGGCGAAAAAGCTGAAGGAGAATCACGCATGGTTGGTGGAAACTCTTTCTCTATAATTCTATTTAGGAAACCGAACGCGGCATCACGAGTGGCTTTGAATTAGGAGAAAATCAAAGCTGTTTCTAATTACATTCACCTAGTCTCCTATATCAGTTGCCTGATACCTTCTGGCTTTGTGTCAGTTCATTATCAGACACATTTATATATAGGGTTCCACGTTCCGTTTATCACATGGCAAATAACATGCTTCATCTTTGCATTTTTGAGTTGCGTGAAGGGAATACAGGTTGCTGCTGCCACGGTGCTATCTATGTTGTTTATCACAGCATGTTATATTGAACCAAATTCGTCTGGCAATGTGTCCCTTGGTCTGGATGATAAGCAGGTTTGGATTTTTAAGCTGTGTTTTCTTAAAGAAAAAGAATTTAATTGTTTTTATCCTAATTTTGATTTACTGTTTCTTCTAGATCGCAGATCTAAGGCACTCTGTAAAAAGGACATTAGTTAAGCAGTTGGACCAGAATGGAGATTTATTTGTTTCCACAGTCAATCTGCTTCCTGCTGCAACACATTATCAGGTATGTTTTAATAGGGTTTATTTCCTATTTCTTTCCACTTAAATTGGCTTCTGACACAGAACATCACGATCCATTCATACAGTTTTTTTGCAGTTATCTCAAATACTTACTCCCTCATGGAAAACATCTAGATAGCTTTTATTTTCTGATAAAATCTGGTATCTCAATAACAGCTTTCTAGCATGTGTACATTGTTTGCTTATTGGTGGTTTCTCTGTTGCAGCCTTCGTATCTTCTTGCTATTTTTTCAGCAGCCTGATCAATTTATACACTTCTTGTGAATATGACAATAAAATACCTTATCGCGCAAAGGTGTCCTTTAAATTTTCCTCCATTTATTTATCATTTGTTTTGGTTCTATTGATTCTGGTACTATAACCTTATTGACATACATGTTGTTGCTATATCATTTGACTGTGACGAACCATTTTAGGATCTAAAATACCTCAGGAAGCACTCACTAATAGGTTATCATATCCACAATTACATGTCCTTGCAACTTGCAGGTTGCCACCAGTTTGTTCATTGTACATGTGATGGGGAAATTAGTAATCGGTAATGCAGGAAGTTTATCTGTATCATTGGTTGAGAAGATCCGCATCACTTTTAACATGTGTGATACTGTCTTTAATTAGGCAAGCAATTCTCTCTATTTAGTCAATTGTTTGATGAGTTTTGTCCACTTTAAAGTTGATAGTTCGTTGGCAATCCCTTCAAGAGGTCTTTCTAGTTATTTATTAACAGCAATACCTGATTTTTGCAATTCTATTGTTTTAAAGTGACATTGCATCTTTTTAGTTTGGGTGCAACAGTTGAGCTGTCAGCTTGCCTTATCTGAATTGTTGGCGTTACAGGTAACTTGAGCATGTGTTTCATATTTTTATTTGATTGTTTTTTTTATGCGACTCTTAACTGAGGAATCTATTCGTCTAGGATTGTGGTTGCTTGAATGGAAATGCATTGCAATGGAATTTTTCCAAAGTCCGATGTGAAATCACTACATGTTCCATTGAATCATTATGGTTTTATTGTTGGAGAGACTATTTATTCTTGTTCTAATTCTGAGGCTCACCTCCTTTGGTAGTTTGATAATTTGTGTTGGGTTCTGATTCATTTGAACCTGTAAGTTGAATTCTTATTGTTTTTCAATATCTTCTCAGTGAAGTAAAGGAACTAAAAGGTCTGATGCTCACTGATCTCTACTATCACCTTCAAGGAAAGCTAGAGGGTTGTAAAATTGGTCCTGGACCATTTAAAGAACTCTCTTGGTATCTGGTGGAATCAAACTGTTTGCTGAGCTATCAACACAAGTATGGAGACAAACATTATGGAAAGATTTTCACTTGTATGAGCTCATGCATATACGATCAGATTTGTGTTTGAATATGTGGGATTATACAGATTGGAAAGCTTCTAAAGCAATCACACAAACAATGTTGGAGTGCTTGAAGGATGCAAATTCGAAGGTTTTAAGAGCTAGTTCAAAGCTTTCTGCTCTGGAAGCATTTCTAACTGCTCTTAGTATGTGGGAAGATAATGTGAGTATCTGAATTCTTACTGCCATTTGTTGCAGCTTCTAATATTGTAATATTGAATATTGTGGTCATAGATTTGTTACAGTTTTTCTGGACTTGACAGGTGCTGTGTTTTCTTCTTCTTCTTCTTTTTGCTGGTTGGGGGGCATGAAGCTTTGAAAAATCACACTCGCCTTGAAGTTTGGTGTTTTTTCACCAAACATTTTAATTTGTCCTTTAAAAAATATGTTGGATTAATAATTAAATTTTTTTTTAAGAGATTGCATATTATTAATCTTTTGAATATGCCACACTGTTTGTTTTGGAATTTCTTGGAGTCTGTATGTGATAGCTAAAGGGTGTGATGGCAAAATGATGTCTATTGTGCACCTATTTCTTTTAACAGTCAGCTAGCTCTTTTAAAAGCTTGTCATAACAATAACAATATTGATTGAAGTCATTTATTCTTTGATTGGGAACTACTACTAAATTTCTAGGATCAAGATCTTATGTTTTTTCGACTATTCTCATGAGCTGTTGTGAAGAATTCATGAAAATAATTTTGAAGATCAAGGCTCAGAAGCGCTGTATAAGACAAGAAAATGAAACGAATAGACAATTTTTATTTGTGAACCACATTTTACAGTATAAACAAAATTTTAATTTCAGGCTATCCAGCATTGACATCTGTTACCTGCCCACTGTTGCAGCCCTTTTTTAAGGGATAATTTATTTGTATATTCATCATTCTTTCCTTTGTAGACATCATTGGATTTTTATTTTTTATTTTTTTGTGTTTTGATTTTCTTGCTTGGTGAAATGATCCATGTTTCTTTCCCATACAGTCACCATAGAATAAGGCAACTACTGAGGTGAAGATTCCTGACCGACTCTGCTTTTCATGCAATGACAACATGTGTAAATCTCTTCTCACCACAGTAGAATCGCTAGCTCCAGTTCTGGATGCCTCTGAATAGATTATTAATTTCCTTGCTGCAAAAGCAGAATTAATTCTAAATCTCATGAGATCTGCGCAAAGCAACTTATCCAGTTCAATTTGTACACTTTTCTTGAAAATGTCAGGTTCTGGCCTCAAATTGCTGAATGGGTTCAGGTCATCTGTGACTGGGGTTAAAACTATAAAGCTTTTGCTCATGCTACTGCTTCTTGCTTTGGAGATTAGTAAATCTTCAGAAAAGGAATCTCAAGACTTTGCTGAAGTTTCAAATGTTTGTCTAGGGCTTTTGCCTATTCTGTGCAATTGCATTACAGCTACTGAGTGTAGTTCCCTCTCCTTGGCTACCATTGACTTAGTACTGAGAAGATTTTTGACACCTAACACTCGATTCCCCTTCATACAGAAACATCTTCAATTACCTCATAATATTTTGAATCTTCATGATCAAAGTTCTTTCTCATCTGTTCCAATTACATTGAAGTTCCTTTTGACTCTTGCACGTGTGAGAGTAGGTGTTGAAATGCTCCTTAGTGCTGGTTTCTTCTCATCTCTTAGAGCTTTGTTTGCATATTCATCGGGTGTTGTGCCTTCCACAATTATGACAAATGATAAGGTCTTCATAAAGCATTCTGACAAAACAGAAAAGCCTCAAACTATCTGGAGCCTTGGCTTGGCAGTGGTCGTAGCTATGATTCACTCGTTAGGAGACAGTTCTTGTACTGAGATTCTGAACAAGGTGATTCCTTGTGTTTTATCAGAGAAAGCTGAACTGATTTCTTATTATATCAGTGCACCTGATTTTCCATCTGATAGTCGTGACAAGAAAAGACCACTGGCTCAAAGGACACAGACGTCTTTGAGTGCTCTTAAAGAAACAGAACATACTCTCATGTTGATGTTTGTGCACTAGCTAAACATTGGAGGTGATGGGTTAAGGTCATGAAAGAAATGGATTCAGAACTGCTGGAGAAAAGTATTCATCTATTAGCCTTTATTAGTCCAGGAACTCGCGCGTCGGAGAATCTTCCAGAGGAGTTAGAATCCTGCAAGAAACCATCATTTTTAAAAAGCAGGAATGGATTGTTTTCTCTTCCACCTCTCTGTTGTGCATCAAAGCCCATGTCTTCTGCTTTCTCAGTCATCACTACTGCTACTGTAGGCAAGGGCCATTCAACTAAATTACCAATCCAGCTTCTTCAGACTTGGTTGCCCTGCATATTTATAGGATCTCTTTTCTTCTCTTGAAATACCTCTGTATGGAAACAGAGGGTGCTGCTAAAAGATCAGAGGAAGTGGGGTTTGCTGATCTAACTCAGATTCCTGAGCTGCCAATGCCGGAGATATTGCATGGCTTGCAGGTAAAATGTGCTAACTGCTCTTGTATTATCATCGAGTTCAGTCCTCTCATTGAAGGGATGTAAACGGTTTGAGATCATGAAATTGAGGGATTGCTTTTGTAATAGTGACTGCTGGTACTTCTCTGAGTAAAAAATTTCACCATTGGCAGTCAATGAAGTTTCACCATCTATGAGAGATTTCTGTGTTGCTTTTGATGTAAAAATACTCTATGCTTTTGATGCCTGCACTGACTTGTTATATTTTAAAATGCAGGATCAGGCAGTTGCTATTATTCAGGAACTTTGTGGTTCAAACAAATCAAGGCACATCAATTCTGAAATCCAGTCAGTCTGTCTCTTAGTACTACCGATAATGGAGATGGCCCTATATTTGGAGTTCTGCGTTTTACAGATTTGTGGAATAAGCCCTGTATTAGGGCGTGTGGAGGAATTTTCGAAGGAAGCAAAATAGTTGTCAAAAGGTAATAGCCCTTCCATACTGCTAATTATATTCTGAATTAATATTTTAGATTTACTATTATAATTGCCTTTGCTTTTTTTTTTGGGTAGCCATGGAAGTCCATTCATTCTTAAAAGCATCAGTCACATCCTTGAAACATTTAACATCTCTTGTCTATCCCGTATTGTTACAGACCGAAGGTTTATAGGCGAACTTAGTTGGGTGAGTAACAGATCATGAAAATCCTGTACAGATATCAGAATTAGGCATGGCCAAGATATTTGCATGATTACAACGTAAAACTCTGTATAACATCAACATGTGACAATATCAGAACCACACATCATTGATTATCGCTTAGATTTTTCATGGTTCCTCTAGCTCAGTGAAGGAATATCACACAAATATAATGAAGATGGTGCCAAATATCATCGATCTGGCGTTGTTTCGCAGTCATCCTCTTTCCATGATTTTAAGGTGCCCTGTTACAAGATGTGCCTTCCAGCAAGGGATTATAATTATTCTTCGATCATGCACCGACTGCTGTAATGATGTAGGGAAATGAATTTTCCTAGGGGGACTGAACTTTCACTTTTGTGCTTGAATGGGCCCTGCCCCCCTTGCATGCGTGATGCCACAAGGTAGCATGTTTTTGTGGCGAGACAATTGTTGAAAAAAAAAGCAACTGCATATTATTGCAGCTCTTGACAAGAAATGCATCTTTGTCTCTCTTTTATGCAGGAGGTAATGCTATTCATCCAGGAACAGGTCTTAAAGTAATTAGTTACTCGAATAGTATCTATCAATCATGTCATTGTCATGTAGAATTTACCTTGATTGATTCCAGATGGATATCCATGTCAGCATCATTTTTTGTAATTGTGTGTGCTTGCTCACCAAAAATCATCTTGAAAAATGAATCTGGTATTTACGATTTTAGCGGCAGGGAAGTTTTTTTGATTTTTTTTTGATTTTATATAATTTTTGATGTAGAGATGTCAAAAATAAATTAAAAAAATAAAAAAATATTATTTTAATATATATTTAAAGAAAAACCACTTAGTATTTTTGAAATTGCACTAAATGCTGTCGTTTTTCTTTTTACAGTTACAAACATTCTATTTCTAGATGGCTGTACTAAAAAAACATACCGTTATTATTGATATATTAAAATAATATTTTTTATATTTTTTATAATAAAGTTGAGGAATTTCAAAGAGATTTCGCTGGAGTGTCAAACATATTATCAAGTAATTATTTTTTTTAATTATCATCCAACTACGGTAGTGGGCTTAGTAAATGAACGGGTTCCTCAACTGTAGTGGGCTCCCCTATCACGTCACAGCTGTCAGTTACCACGTTTATTCAATAATTTATTAATGTTTTTTTTATTTGCTTAGCATCGAATAGTTGTTTGGAACTGCCATTTAAATATATTTTTTAAAAAGTTTTTATTTTTTTATTTTTAAATTGTTTTGATGTTTTAATATGAAAAATAAAATTTAAAAAATAAAAAATTATTTTAATATATT
Organism: Populus nigra; assembly: GCF_951802175.1. NCBI lineage: Eukaryota > Viridiplantae > Streptophyta > Magnoliopsida > Malpighiales > Salicaceae > Populus > Populus nigra. The sequence continues at coordinate 5,465,920 of NC_084858.1, read as the reverse complement.
TTTTTAAAAGGAAATAATCTTCCGATGCACCGAAAAAAACCTAGTCACCGACGATTAGATCGTTAATGCATAAATATGATATTCATCGTTGACATTCACTAGAAAACAAAATCAATAAGGCCACCTTATTACTGGTGTTTTTCAAGATAAAATCCAATCAAATCACTGACAAACATTAATCATGGCGCATGAAATTTGTACGATTTTATCCCTCATAAATCTCGCCGTATCCGAACAAAACCACTTCCAAACGACGCCGTCTCTCCACGGTGATAATAAAGCCAAAAGGCATATACCACTTAGGATCCCTTACTTAACCCTAGTCAAAGCAAGCCTAACCACAGTTAATCCCAAACCACCGCGATCCTTCCACGTGTCCTGATCTAGTGATCCAAATCCACCCTCTCGCCCTATAAAGTCACCCCCAAATCACCAGGAAACCCTATCAAAACAACTCTCGTTCAATCCTTCTCGGAAATCAAATCCCTAATCTCTCTCCTTTACAATGTCAAATCCTAAGGTATTCTTTGACATGACCGTCGGCGGCCAACCTGTTGGTCGGATCGTCATGGAGCTGTTCGCCGATATTGTTCCAAGGACAGCTGAGAATTTCCGTGCTCTTTGCACCGGTGAGAAAGGTGTTGGCAAGTCCGGCAAGCCACTTCACTTCAAAGGTTCAAGCTTTCACCGTGTGATCCCTAACTTCATGTGCCAAGGTGGTGACTTCACCGCCGGAAACGGCACCGGCGGTGAATCAATCTATGGGGCTAAGTTTGCCGATGAGAACTTCGTGAAGAAGCACACTGGACCTGGTGTGCTTTCCATGGCTAATGCCGGTCCTGGGACGAATGGATCTCAGTTCTTTATCTGCACTGTCAAGACCGAATGGCTTGACGGGAAACATGTCGTTTTCGGCCAGGTTGTTGAAGGGATGGACGTGGTGAAGGCAATTGAGAAGGTTGGATCTGGAAATGGCAGGACTTCGAAGCCTGTTGTTGTTGCTGACTGTGGTCAACTCTCTTAGAGTCCCTTGGATGACATGTCGTTCGGTGGTGTCTTGTTTCGTCTTTTTAATATTGGGTCTTCTCTAGTAGTTTTGGGTGCGTTGTAGTCATTTAGGTTTTGAGGTTTTATGGGGCCTTTGTTTTAGTCTTTCCCTTTGGAGTTTGGTGGTTCTATCAGGCTTTCGTGTGTTGAAAAATGAGCTACCATGAATAAGATAGGCTTATTACTATCTAATCGAGTTCTTAATTACTGTGATTTTGTGTTATCTTCAGTGATTAGTGTGCTTATAATCTCTGTGAACATCATCATCTTATTGCCTTGTGGTCCTTCGGATTTTACGTTTGATTATTCTGGAGGTGTTGGGCGTGGTAGATGCGGAAAGGACAGACTAGGAGATAGATCTTCCTTTTGCACGACGGGGGTTGGTGAAAGTGATAAGTGTCATGTAGCTAGCTTTGATAATTACGAGGAACATCAGATAAATGTGGAAATAAATTCTGTGGTCCTTAAAATGGCCTGTTTTGGAACGTGGATATGTGCCACAGATATTGGTTGGTGGCTCGATGTTGAGGGCTTGATCTTGCGATTCGTACTTTAACTAGGTAAGCATGCAAATGGGCTTCGTACTCGTTGGTTTTCGTTGAACTTTGAGTCTCGGATGCCGAGCTGTGATTAATTTATATAGCATACAATGGCTTTACACGAGCTAAGATTGGTTTGGGCCTGCTGGTCCATTTGAGATCATAGCAGAACACCCAAAAGCCGAAGTGATTCATGTCGTGAAAGTTTCCTTCAGCCATGTACTACTAATGAAACAGATCAGAGAAGCTTCCTTGGATCCATGTGCGACCTCCCTTTATCAGATAAAATATCGTATTTTAGCGTCTCAGTCTTTGGCTGCTGATAGATACACATTCATGCATCGCCAAAAAACACCCTCCACCCTACTATGGTGGATAGAAATTAAGGCACCATCAATCCTTGACGAGGACAGCCGCCAGTCAAGAGCTGTGGGCTGGAGAACTATGGCCCAAACCCATAATTAATTATGATGGTTAAGCAGGTATACTCTCGCGTATTCTTTTATGTCCTGTTTACTTTTGAAATTAAAAAAAAAATTAATTTTTTTATTTTTTTTAAAATAATATTTTTTTTGATATTTTTAGATTATTTTAATATAATGATATTAAAAAAATATTATTTTAATATATTTTCAAATAAAAAAATTACCAAAACCACACATCTACGTATCCCAGAGATACCCCATATATACAATGATGCAACTGACTACAAATTGGTGTTGAAAGGGGACATTCGACGGAGCTCATGATTATTACCCCAAGGCCATCACTACAGCCTCTAAGCACATTTGCTGTCGTCCAGCTTGTGATGCAAACTCATGTGCATAAAGAGAACTAAAACAATTTAAAAAAATATGATGTACCAGCTCTCGTAAACGGGGTCTCGGCCCCAACCTCATTGCCTGCTTTGTTGCACACCAAAGCTGGGGTACACTCGTCATTCTACCACCAAAACCCACCAATCCAAAAATTAAAAATAAATGGATGGAGATCAAAGGTTTTTAATCCTTCAATAACCCAATTAAAATATGAAACGTGCTCAAACCCTCCAGGTCATGTTCACATGAAGTCAAACCCTCCGGCTTCTCTAACAACGTCGTGCCGACTTAAATATTCTGACGTGAAACACGTAATCCTTACTCCTTCGAATCGGAAATTTCAAATAAAACGCCAAAGAAGGAAAGAAAGAACCCAATCAGAGAAAGACTTGTCAGGACCAGAGCGGAGAGAGAGCCTCGCAGAGAGAAGAAAGAAACAGCTCAAAGCGCTGTCGTTTCTGTTCATTCGCTCGTTTTGGCGCGAAATGAATAAATTCCTCCATTCATTTCCTGCTCTGTAAATCTAACAACCTCAGTTTTGTAGAAAAAGAATTGATTTGATTTTGATTAGCAATTATTTGACTGATTTTTTTATATAAAAAGTTAATTGGGAGAGAGATGGGAGTACCGGAGAATTCAAGAGGGCTAATTCTAGCTGTAGCATCGAGTGCATTTATAGGGGCGAGCTTCATTTTAAAGAAGAAAGGACTCAAACGAGCTGGTGCTAATGGTACTCGCGCAGGTCAGTTCATCTATTTATTTTCGATCTCGTTTCATTGTTTTAAATTGAATTACCTTAAATCATCTGGATTTCAATGTTATTGGCTGTTTAATTAGGTAATTAGCAAGTTTGAGAGTAAAAGACGATAACTTTTTAATATGGTTGTGTGATAAAGTTAACATTTTTAAGTTCAAATTTGAATTTGGATCCAATTCTATTAAAAAAATAAAAACAAAATAATTCTGGGTTTTTGTTTATTAGAATACGTGATGTTTTTTGAGTCGACAATGTAGGGGTTGGAGGTTATACTTACTTGCTAGAGCCGCTATGGTGGGCAGGAATGGTGACAAGTAAGTAATACATGGATTGGATGATGCTGTTTCTGTCTGAATTATGTGATTGTTTTGGCTGCGAAATGTCGTGTTAAATTTTGGTTTTTTATGATGCACAAACAGTGATTGTTGGGGAGATTGCGAATTTTGTGGCTTACGTTTATGCTCCAGCAGTTCTAGTTACCCCACTTGGTGCACTGAGTATAATTATCAGGTAGAGATTGCAGATGTGTGGAATCTCTTTTTTTTTTTTTAATGTTGTGATTAAATAGTTCGCGTTTTGATTTATAATTAACACGTGTGAGGAAATTTGAGCAGCGCGGTTTTGGCACATTTTATGTTGAAAGAACGGCTGCAGAAAATGGGTGTTGTAGGATGTGTATCTTGCGTTGTAGGATCGGTAGTGATTGTAATCCATGCACCTCAAGAGCATACACCTAGTTCTGTACAAGAAATCTGGACTTTGGCAACCCAACCAGGTTGGTACTCTTTTTTATTTTTTGATCTTCTCTTTTGTTGAACAAATTTATTGTCTTGAGTAATTACTTATTTGAGTTATTGGTTTTGTTTTCCCCTCTCACATCACAGCATTTCTAATATATGTAGTAGCTACACTTTCAATAGTGTTAGCTCTGATTTTGTACTTTGAACCGCGCTGTGGGCAGACAAACATATTGGTCTACTTGGGAATATGTTCTTTGATGGGTTCAATAACGGTAATTACGATTTCTTTGAGTTAGATGTACAGACATTCTTATTCAAATTTGTATGGAATCTCATTTCATTTTCATTTTGTTAGTTACCTTGCATCACGATTCCTAGCATTAACTCTGGCTTATGTTTTTTTTCTGGTGTTATTCAGGTTGTAAGCATAAAAGCCATTGGAATTGCAATAAAGTTGACATTGGGAGGGATAAATCAGATAGCTTATCCTCAGACTTGGTTTTTTCTTTCAGTTGCAGTGATCTGTGTCATCACACAGTTAAATTACCTGAACAGGGTAAGTTTAATGTCATCAATTGTATTTCTCGAATGTAAGTCATGGTATAGGCTTGTGTGAGAGAAGCAGAAACCCATAGATTCATTAGCGCAGGGGAAAAAAGGAAACAAATTATGCAAGTAATAATAGAAAAAGAACCTGGAGTAGGTTTCTAGGTGTGGTTTTGAGTTCAAAGGAGGCCATGGAATATGAGTTAGAAAATAGAGATATCTCTATTACCTAGCTATACACATGATTTTGTGTCTGGGATGCTGTCTTTAAAGAATTTAAATTTCATTTTAACTGGGGAATGTTTCTCATATAGTTGAATAAGGATGAATAGGTAGGGTACTTTATGTTAGGAGGTGGTACTGCTTTCTGTGAAGTTAAGCTGATGGCGTAGTGAACCAACTTGTTCCTGTCAAATGTGCGGACGAGAGCTATGGGCAAAGGGCCAGCTATGCTACAAGGTCCTGAGTGTGATATAGTTGGAAGAAAGTGTTTATTTGGATATTGCAGGTGGGTGATAGTAGGTAGCACAGTTATTTGTTAGGCTATCAGATTGGGTTAGAAAACCTCCATGTTCAATCATGCAACTTCGTTTCTTTATTCGCATCATGTCTCAAGCAAAGACTATCTCTGGATATTTGTTGTACACCAAGTGAAAATGATCAACCTGATACCCTCAAGTTTATTGAAGCAGTTTCATCTTCATCATCAGTTTAAGTTTTTCCTGTCAGATGAGATTCTATTTAATAGTATCATTCTCATGTCAATAGTGTTTTATGTTCCAGGCATTGGATACATTCAATGCAGCAATTGTTTCTCCGGTGTATTATGTAATGTTTACAACTCTGACCATCATTGCCAGTGCCATAATGTTCAAGGTGAATGACTGATTCATCCTCTGGGATTCGTTTCTGTCGTGTATATATAGTACTGCTGTTTACAATTACCATGAACCTGCAAGCTCAAAATGTTTGTCACCATGTAATTTCTGCAGGATTGGTCGGGCCAAGATGTGAGCAGCATAGCCTCTGAGCTTTGTGGATTTATCACTGTTCTTTCAGGAACAATCATACTTCATGCAACAAGAGAACAGGAACCAGCTCCGCCACTAGGTAAATACATTCCATATCCCATTTCTCCTCCTTTTTTACTCCTTGCTTGAGGGTTGTCAGTGTTGGGCTGATGATACCAAAATTCTGTTTCGACCCATACCCATTTAAGGATGAGGCAAAAGAAACAGATATACTTCAACATTTACTAATGAACCATATTGAAATGCTTGGACCGTCTAGCTATGATTTAGAAGCATCTGATTGAAACTGTATGACTGTTGTGTAATTTTTGTTGTTCCTCTTCCAGTTAGATAAGCAACTGACTTTCAATGAAATAATTTCCCTGGTGGGAGAGGGAATACCAAACCTTGCACATAATATCAGGACCTTAGAGATTAAGGAGTTTCTGAAGAAATTGTTAACAGCAAAGAGCATGTGAGCCTGGCTGAATCCCAATTCAGTTTGGTGCTTTGCTTACCATATCACCAACAAAATCTATTTTACCCTTTTGTGTTTGGCGCATAGCCACTCACCTTACTGCTCACAACATATCTGCAAAACCCCGTTTACTTTCCCATCAACTCAATTACTTCTCTGCTTTTCAAGTTAGCTGTATCTTCAGTTTCCTTGTGGTATTGATTGCTGGCAACTAAATGCCATCGTTAGTAGCAGTTTCCTCGCTACCTTCATTAATGTGAGAATTTGCCATTAACTTGAGTTTATGACTCGGTTCAATATTCCTTGCAGGAACTGTAACATGGTATGTTAGTGGGGATTCCCTTAAAGGTATTGAAGAACATTTAATCACTGTACAGAGTTCAGATGAGCAATGAGCCTTTTTTTTTACTTTTAACTGGGATTTGAAAAGATGGTCTCCCACCAATGGAGCAAGAAAGCAACCAAGGGTGAGATGTATTTGCACAGTGAGGAGCTCTTCTTTCACCCGGAGAATTCTTTCGTATCAATACTGAGCTGCTTCTATGGATATCATTTCTTGACACATGTGAAAGGTGGCCCTCAATGGAAAGAGTCATTCTCACCTGAAATGCTCAAACTTTTCTGAAACTTTGAACATGCATGGCGGCGTGGAATCAAAACCAGTGCAAGGAAAGTTGTTGGGCCAGGTCCATGATCTTACTTTGCCCATCATGGATGGCACTTGTACATTTTGGTGCGTGTATTTTCTTCATGTGAATTCCTTGTTGATTTTCTTTGTAAGTGTGTGTATTTATGATTGATTTATAGGTAGTAAAATTTTGAAATATTGCCATTTCTCCACAGAGCTCGACATACCTTCTAAAGGAAAAATTGACAGATCAAGCTATAATAGAGTTCCATAATCTCTTCGCTGGTATTTCTCTTCTCTATTACAGTGAATCTTGTATTACATCCTTTGAAGCGTACCAAAATATTTGTGAACTCCAATGTTGGAGAACATTTCTTCTTGGATAAAGAGGACGGACCGGATCTCGTCGTAGTCATCAAAGGATCGACAAAGATATCTTCGTAGCCATTGATCAAAGATCTTAAAGAAGCATTGGAGTAAAAAGAAATAAAAAAAAAAAGCTAGGAAAGATTAAACACTTGATGTGTCCCAGATTAACATTATTTTAATATTTTTCAAAGATACATGTAAAATATTTTATATTTTTTTCTATCTATAAATTTACATGATTTTTTTAATTTATATATCTATACTCATAAAATGAATCTGACCTATCAATTATATATGTGTGTGTGTGTGTATATATATATATATATTAAAAATGTATTAATTTACGACTGTTTTACGCGGTAAAAATACTTCCTTGGTTTGGTTAAGTAATTATGTACTATGCACAAATTTAAATAATGAAATTATAAAAAATAAATATCTTTAAAAAATATAAAAAATAATGTACTTATAAAAAAACAACTATTTTTAAGAGTTTAGATTTTATTGAAAAATACACGTAATATTTCTAAAACTATGAACTAATCCCCACCATCAAATACTCAAAGAGTCTCCAACACCCATTCTCCACTGTCCGATCAAATCCACCCCCTTCAGCCCATTATATTCCCCTCTCTGCTGCCAACGCACGCAATCTTAAATCCTCAAAACCAAAACCTCTTCAGAGAGACCACAAGTATCTGAGCGAAAAACAGCAGCAACACCATCATGGCGGAAAAAGCTTCTTCTCCTTGGGGCAAACCCGGCGCGTGGGCCTTAGACGCCGAAGAACACGAAGCTGAACTCCAACAAGAACAACAGAATTCCCAACGAGCACCCACTGAACCACTCGGTGGCACCGCTGAATTCCCTTCTTTAGCCGCCGCCACTAAACAACCCAAAAAGAAAAAAAACAAAACCCTCACTTTAGCTGAACTTTCTAATTATCCATCGGCTAAGCAAAGTCATGAGCCTGATCTCCTCAATCTCCCAACTAGACCCCGCGAACGCTCCGCTGAAGAGCTCGACCGGGCCCGCATCGGCGGCGGGTTTAAATCGTATGGTTTGAATTATCGTAACGGAGGGGAAGAGTCTAATTCGAGGTGGGGTGGTGGTGGTGGTGGTGGTAATGGGAATTCTAGGGTTTCTAATAGGGAGTCGAGCAGGGAATTTGCTCCGTCGCGAGCAGATGAGATTGATGATTGGTCGAAAACGAAGAAATCCCCGGTGGGGAGTGGGTATGAGAGGAGGGATAGGGATAGGGAGAGGGGATCTTCTTTTTTCGATTCTCAGTCTAAGGCTGATGAATCAGAGAACTGGGTTTCTAATAAGACAGCGAATGATGGGCCAAGGAGATTTGGTGGAGTGAATAATGGTGGATATGAGAGGAGAGGGAGTTTTGATTCCTTATCGAGAGAAAGACATGGGTTTAGTGGTGGTATTGGTGCTGCTGCCGATTCGGATAATTGGGGGAGGAAGAAAGATGAGAGTCTTAACAATGGTAGTGCTGGTGAGAGGCCGAAACTGAAGTTGCAGCCAAAAACTTTTCCAGTGAGTAATGGGAATGAGGTGGCGGGGAAACCTAAAGGGCCAAGTCCGTTTGGAGATGCAAGGCCAAGAGAGGAGGTGTTGAAGGAGAAAGGGATGGATTATAAGGAGATTGATGAGAAGTTGGAGGCCGTGAAAATTAGCAGTGAGAGAAATAAGGATGTGGAGAGAGGGGATTCCTTTGGAAGAAAGGGATTTGGGATTATTGGTGGAGGTTCCGGTAACGAGAGAAGTTGGAGGAAGCCTGATGTTACCGATTCTGGTTCGCGTCCACAGAGGTTTGTTTTACAAGCTCTTTGATTGATTTGTTGGCTGATTAGTGATTTGTATTTAGATCTCTTTTGCTTAGGAGATGTCAGTCTAGTTTAGATGGTATATTTGATTTTCTTTCGTGCGCGGTGTATTATTTGTCTACTGGGGTAGAATTGGAGTTGATCATCTTAATTATGAGGGATTATCTTGATTACGAGGGAGGTAATTGTATCTCTTGAATTGTGCGTGCTTAGGGAATACTACCTGAGGATTATTTACTAACTCTGTCGGTAGTTATCTTAACCTGATAAGATAGCTCGTTATGGTTATATTGTCGTCTTGGTTTTTGAGAGCTGTTGTGCTCTTCCAATATTTTAATACGCTATGTGAATCTGATTAGATAATGCCTCGTGCTGTTCTCCTGTCCTGCCTTGCTAAGTTGGAACAAAGCTACTGAACTTTATGTGATTGCTTTTATCTTAAAACTGATTCTCTTTGTAACTTGAGAGAAGTCATTGAGATTGTTGTGCGAATTACAAGTCTTGATTTCTGATATGGGAAATCATGTATGAATCAAGGGAATCTTTTATTCCTAAGAACTTGGATTACGCATGCATCTGAATTGGCCTTACTTTTGATTTCATGATAAAGTGGTTGATATATTTGCTTTATCACGACTCACTCAGGATATTCTAGTCATGCCAGGTATGTTGGATGGATTTCTTGCTTCCTAAAATTGTTTCTACATATTAACTGGTGTTAGCATATCAGACAACAAAATCTACTGGAAAAGTACTTCGCCTATTATATGGTTTCTGTTTCCAGTGTTTGTTTGATTATAGCTGTTGTCCGACACAAATTATATTGAATGAGAGCTATTTCAAATCAAATGTGAAAGTTTAGAGCTTTAGGTATTATCTTATCATGTCATTGATTATGTAGGAATTGCCCTGTAATGAACTGCTTAATTTTGTGAAATTAATGTTTGTTTGATGCAGTTCTGGGACAACTGAGAATGGAAGCATTGCTGAGGATGGGCCTGCCATTGAAGATGCAGCTGCTGAAGGAAATTGAAGATGAATTTTTGCAAATTAAAAAGCTGAGGATTGAGAAAAAGAAAAGAGTAGGAACATTTTATTTATTGGTAGTCCAAGGTCTTCTGTTTTGTCCAATTGTATCCATGCGAGTTATGCCGTGACTCATATTACTCTTGAACACGATGTTAAGACAATTTTGGTAGGCATACAAGTAATTGACTCTGGTTTGCCACTTTAGCTTGTTTTATAGCTGGGATTGAACTTCAGGATTATGTGTTATTACATTACTGCTTATTCGTTCTTTTTTTCCCCCTTTCTATTCATTCTTAGTGCTGATTTTGATTACTGGAAATCTGTCTGCGGGTGCAATGGCACTCGTGATTTTTCTCATCGTCTATATTTCTAGTACCTTAAATGAACAAGGCATTCATTTTTCACTAGTCCCATGTAAGACCGGTGATATTATAACGCATTTTTTCTAGATCTGTCTTGATTATACTATGACAGAACTGCAGCTGTGAATTCTGTTGTTAGAGGTTTTAGGGCTTCTTAACTGGTTAAAAGTGAGATGCACGAATGACATTGACATGCTGAAAATAAGCTCAAGTTTGATTGTTCTTTTGCCTCTGGTAGAGGTACGTCTTAGAGACCTTGGATTCTCCAGCTTCTCCAGCTAAAAATGGACGTGTATAGTATTTGGATGAGTTCTACTACAGAGCGTGGGCACGCAGAAAAGGAGTGCTGGCGTCCATATCAACTAGGACACTTCTTGATCATATGTCAAACACACATCGGAGCTTGTTCTAGACAGAAAACGGGTCATTTAGAATCATATGATCTTATCTCTAAATTAGCAAGTGCAGAGAGATCGAACAAAGACTAAAGATGAAAATTCCAAGTTGTGGGGTGTTTCGAATTGTTGAACCCGCCCACCACTGCCAATTTTATTCCTCAAAGAAAGGCCGCATATGAGACTGTCGATGCTTGCTTCTGAGGTTTCTCCACCTTGCGGTCAAAATAGATCGCGTGGGACGTCCACAGCTCCATAAAATAATGAATCGTATTCCAAGTTTGTGGAGACAGGGACACGGGATTGTATGCGGGCAGGGCCTTTACAATAAAGGGCAAAGCTAGTTTGCAAGATGAAAGTTGGCACGCACGAGTCCTCTCAGGCACATATGACAAAGGTAAAGGCCTGTTGAACAAGATAGAAAATTTTGGCATCAATACGGCGGCATCCAATGCAATGTAACTGCGTTGTAGTTGAAAAGAAAAGGGAAATGGCTTTCCTCTACATTGGCACGAGGGTATATTGCACAACTCAATCAATGCTTCTGTCTACTTTAACGGCTAGCTAACATCTTCCTCCACCGCCAAGAGTGTCAGAAGATAACGTCCGTGTAGCTTACCACGTATCAAGTGTCTATAATGTAAGTGATTCTGCCATGAATGAGTTAGGTAAGGACGGCTAGAATGCCACTCAGTTAGAGGAGGGTATTGAATGCATTTAAGTACAGAACTCTTTCTTCTCATCCCTTCTAAATTTACCACTGCTGGTTTTAAAATGGTGGTAGTTTTTGTTTTTCAAGTATTTTTTTGAATTGTTTTATTTTTAAAGAATTAAATTAATGTTTCTGAGCTCATGATAATAGTTGATTTTTAAAATATATTTTATTTAAAAATATATTAAAATAAAATTTATTTATAACATCAACATATTAAAATGACATAAAAAAATATATGTATATAAAAAATAATCATGTAGTATCTTGTTGAATTCAAACCCCAGATGATAAAGAGGACGCAAACTCACTTCCTAACAAACCAACTCCTCAAAGTTAAGTCCAATACTATGTAACACCATACACACACACACACACACGACACAACATAGTTCTATGTCATGATGATGATACGAGCGGTGGAGCTAGTATAGTAGAGCCTGGACTCCTGGGAGGTCCTCCCCTGAATATGGGTTCTAGGCATCATATTTGCTGGACTTCTAAGAGAACTTAATTGAGCTGGTTTCATTCTATATGATCCAACCAAAGCCTCAACAACATTAATCTTTCGAGTACCAGGATTAAACTCTCAACCGATCAAGTAGTTTCTCGGTAGATACTGTAAATTTGGACAACGAAGGTTCCAAATGGGAACTCCCAGAACATCAGAATCTGCGTGTAGCAATAAATCAGGGGACCTGCCCCCATGCCATATGACAAAGGTATCCTTTATCATCGCTAGTCTTAAATAGGCTGTCCGTACTACTACCTGTTCTCTTCGTTTAAATTGTTTTTTTTTTCAACATCTTATAAATACAGGCAGTTGGGGAGTTAATGACATCTCTCCTCATTTACTTCTTTTTCTTGACAATTGCTGCGGTGTTCATAACATCAAGCCTTTATATTCTTCTCCTTAAATCTTGGTTGTGTTTCCTGTATCTATCAAGGAACATGGATTGGTCACACAAACTTCTTTTCTGTGTTTTTCTTATTTTTGCTGCAGCCATTGGTGGAATTCAAGCTGATGCCACAGTCACCGGCACTGTCTTTTGTGACCAATGCAAGGATGGCCAAGTATCCCTTTTTGACTATCCCATTTATGGTGAGATGAAGATCCACTGCGGTCATCAGCTAAATTTCTTCTATCCACTTCCTTGTGTTTCCTAGTAATCATTTGACAATGTTGTTTCTGCAGGAATTAAAGTTACAATGACCTGTGCTGATGCTAGTGGTCAAATCACAATGTCAAGGGAAGAGACCACAAATTGGTTTGGAAACTATGTAATGACGTTTGATGGCAGCCCAGATTTGAGCAATTGTTATGCTCAGGTTTCAAGCAGTGGTCAGGGTTCAAATGCCTGTGGTGCAGCAGCTGGTCCTGCCCAAAAGCTTAGACTAACGTTCAGGATGTTTGATATGGAGTTTTACGCGGTGGATTCTTTGCTAACTGAGCCTTCAGCCTCCATGTCTTTTTGTCCAAGGTCTGTGAACCCAGTGCCTGCACCTGTAACACCTGTAACACCTGTAAGGCCTCCAGTAACTCCTACAACACCTCCCCCTGCTTTCAGGCTTCCTCGAATGCCTCCACTGCCTCCACTGCCTCCTATGTCACCAGTTCCCATCCTAGAAGCATCAGCATGTCCACACCAGTAAGTTCATTATCAAGGACTCATTGTTTTGGTTATTAGAAATTCATACCATTCCAATGGGACTTCAAATAGGGTAGACTTGCATGATCTATGTTTCCACTAACAAGAGCAAGTAATTCTTCAGGAGCTGGACTATGCCAGAGTACAAATGCTACTGGAGGGCAGTGAGTCCTGACATGAAGGTAGCTGTTGTCTTCGGGTTGCTCGCGGCTAGAAGATACGGAACAGATATGACATTATGGCAAGGCTTGCAAGGGAGAGGTGACCCGTACAGGACTCTCCTGAGGGAAGGAACAACTGCTCTCCTCAATTCCTATAACAGCATTGAGTTCCCTTACAATGCAATCAGTGTGGTCACACGCATGAACTGGGCCTTGATGGGTTCCCAAAGGAGTGTCCTCCTGACAGCTTTGAGATTCATGAGGGCAAATTCTGGTTATGGCAGAGTCACCTGCAAATTCAACACTTGCAAATGATGTATACGATTCATTGGCTTTTGTTTGTCCATTGGATATTTTCTATTCCTTCTATAATTATAGATTATAATGCACTATATTCCAATTCCTGTCTTGTTCTTCATGCTTGTTTAGTACAAGCACTGAGATTTGTATCGATTTATCAACTATTGATATTATCATATATATGATTATAATTCAGTTCTGAGAATGTTTCATTTTTAGATTATATGCTTCCAAAAAAAAGAGGAAAAAAAAGCCAATAATTACAAGTGATATTCCTTAAATTTGATACATCATAGATCCTCATAGCTTTTGTGAGGGATTGATTCTTAAATTGGGCATGTTTGTTTTTTAATGTAGTTAGTTTCCTATTAGTTAATGCTTTTAATCTTGATTCTTGAATTTAAATTCTTGTATTTATTAAATTTTAGTTGAACAATGATTTGAAGCTTGACTAAGATTGCTTTTATTTTTTATTTATTTTGACATGACTAAATCTGAGTAATTATATGAGCTGACACATAATTTAATTGTCCAGACCAAACACTACTAGATTTAACCTAATAAATTAAAAAAATCAAAAAATATTATTTTAAATAAAAATAATAATAATAAACTTAAGTTTGCATAGTTATGTACGGACAATAATAAGATCCTTCTTTAAATTCTATATCAATAAACTTAAGACTTGATGCTAAAAATGTCCATGGTCCCTATACTTCTTACAATTAGTAAAACCAAACCTATACTTTAAATTATCTTAAACCAACCCCTCCGTTCCAATTAAATGCAATTTAAGATCCTTCTTTGAATTATATTTATGAAGCAGCATTCATATAGACACGGTTTAAGAGGCTGAAATTAACTCTGATTTGAAGTGAAGGGATTGATTTGATTCGATTCAAAGTAAATGTCTTGATTAAAAACATACAATAAGTAGAAGGACTAAATTTGAATCTTACCCCAAAAATTACGCTAATCTAACGGCTCAACACTATTTCCTTGTGAAGTCAACGACCATTCCTTTCCCAATACTCACAAGCTCCAACAGTCAACACCAAGCTGCTCCTTAAATTTAACCAAATAAAGCACTCCATTCGATGCTCCATCCCTTCAATAGTTTGACTTTTGATCTTCAACTCTTGAACCAAAATGAAGATCCTCAGAAACCCAGCAAGGAGTCTCCCCTCTCTATCTCCATTAACGATTTTTCTACTTCTCCTTTTTGTCAACACAATAAAGGGTTCACCATTTTCAATCCAAGAAGCCACAATCCAAGAAATCCAACAAGCATTTGCTCAAAACAAACTAACTTCCAAACAACTAGTCAATTTCTACTTAGATAGAATCCAAGAACTGAACCCTTTACTTCACAGTGTACTAGAAGTCAATCCAGACGCATTAGAACAAGCTGGAAAGGCTGATGAAGAAAGGGAAATAAACAAGGGCAAGCGGTTCTTAGGGGACTTGCATGGGATTCCAGTGTTGTTGAAGGACAGTATAGGGACTAAAGATAAGTTGAACACAACTTGTGGGTCATATGCTTTGGTGGGATCAGAGGTTGCTCGTGATGCCCACGTGGTGGAGAAGTTGAGGAATGCTGGTGCTGTGATTCTAGGGAAGGCCAGTCTTAGTGAGTGGTATCATTGTAGGTCTTCTGACATTCCTAGTGCTTGGTGTGCTAGAGGTGGCCTAGCTAAGGTTAGTTTCTTTCTTTCTTTATTAATTTTGAGAAACATTAATGGCTGTGCAATTTGAGATTTTCCCTCTTAGAATTTTTAGATACTTATAATTGATAGTGGGAAAAAGGTTCCATATTGAGTAGCATTTGTTGATATTTTATGGCTTATAATTTATAACTCTTGCATTGGATTCCTGGTTTGGTGAAACATAAGGTACCAGTAGAGATTTTATTAAGTTCTTTCCAACCTGGCTCTGTTTGGTTATGAGTTATGACTTGTGTAGTGTTAAAAAAATAATGATATGAATACAATGTTATATTGTTATTAATTTGCATAATAATGGAATCATCAGCCTTTTGATTCATGTACTGATTTTGTTGTTTTGGATAAATGTGTTTCTTGTATTAATTCAATCAATTGGTGAATCAAACATTGCCATGTGTGATGATAAACATTAGACAAAACCAACACTTCGTGGAAATGTGCAGAATCCTTATGTCGAATCGGCAGATCCATGTGGTTCAAGCAGTGGATCAGCAATATCAGTGGCTGCAAATATGGTGGCAGTATCACTAGGGACGGAAACTGATGGTTCTATCATCTGCCCTGCTGATCACAACTCAGTTGTTGGGCTCAAGCCAACAGTTGGCCTCACTAGTCGGGCTGGTGTCATCCCAATTTCGCCCCGCCAGGACACCATTGGGTAAGCCAGCCAATTGTCACATTTCTTTTAATCTTGAAAACTTGTAATGATGAAGTCACAAGACAATCATTTTGGTTCTGTTGGCTAAACGCTGAAGGTATTAAGAATATATGAACCATCTTCCCTGTAGTTTCTTGTAATGGTACAATTGCAAGATGCAAGAATTCAGTGCTGGTCAGATAACATGCATATTTTGGATGCTGACATGCACACTTTACCTTTTCTTCCTGCAATCCTCTTTTGAAGAGAGAAACTCAGAAACAGATAGTGAGATCAACAGGTTGACTGTTAATGTAACTTTTCATTTACTTATTGAGTAGGTATTAACTGATGAATTTTTATACCAACAAAAAAATGAAGGCCTATATGCAGGACAGTGTCAGATGCAGTGTATGTGCTTGATGCAATTGTTGGTTTTGATCCAAGAGACTCTGAAGCAACAACCAAAGCTGCTGAGTTTATACCTGCTGGTGGTTACAAACAGTTTCTGAAGAAGGATGGGCTCAAAGGGAAGAGAGTGGGCATAGTGAGAAATCCATTTTTGGACTCCTTCAACGATTCAACTGTTATCTCAACACTCAACCACCATCTGGAAGTGTTAAGGTTAGTGTCAAGCAACAATGATGACAAGTACTACCAACATGGACAAATCACACACATCAATCTGACACTGATGCTTAAATTTGACTTGGATATTATAGGCAAGGTGGTGCGAATATAGTGGATAATCTTCAAATAGACAATATTGATGTCATTTTGGATCCATATCGAAGCGGCGAACTAATTGTAATGCTAGCTGAGTTCAAGCTCACAATCAAACAGTACCTTGAAGAACTAATAAAATCTCCTGTGAGGTCATTGGCAGACATCATCGCTTTCAACAACAATAATCCTGATCTGGTAAGTAGTTTCTATGATCATGCTTTACCAAAAAAATCAAATAGGCAGAAGAACTTAGCTCACTGTAGAACGTGGTTAAACCAATTTATAACATCCTTTGGCCCTTGATTTATTCTCTCCTATCAGCAAGGAGATCTCTCCATGCTTCACACCGAAAATGATGCATTGGAAATTCATCTGTCCAATTGCAAATTTATCATGCTGGGAGTTTTAGTTGAAACCATTAGGCGTTCAAGTGAACAATCCTATAAAAGATTTTTCGGTGATATAACCACATTTTATAAGTTGGGTCTTCAATTTTATAGCTGATTCCAATCAGTTTGGGATTGAGGCTTTGCTGTTGTTGTTGGTCTTTGATTTTAAGACATGGCATGCCATTGAGCACTGCAGGAAAGCATGAGCAAGTATGGTCAGGAACTACTCCTTGCTGCGGAGATGACAAATGGGCTTGGAGAGGAAGAGATGAAGGCAGTGAAGTTAATGGAACAACTATCAGAAGAAGGATTTGAAAAGATGATGAAAGAGAATGACTTGGATGCCATGCTGACACTTGGTGCGGATGTTTCTACAGTGCTAGCTATTGGAGGGTACCCTGCACTTACAGTCCCAGCTGGGTATGACAGCAAGGGAAAGCCATTTGGAATGTGTTTTGGAGGATTAAAGGGAATGGAACCAAAGCTGATTGAGGTTGCTTATGCTTTTGAGCAGGCTACGCTGTCTCGCAAGGCTCCTCTCTCCTTCTCTATGGACATGAAACAAAAACCCTGTCTCTCTAATTTATGATTTTCTTTTGCTGTATGAATGTAACAAAAAGATGCCGCTGCCTGTAGCATTGCATACATCAACTATCTCTCCCTTCCCCTTGTCTCTCGACTAGAATGAAAAGTTTCAACTTGTGAACTTCTTTCCACCTCTGACGCTGACTCTGAGTATGATATTGATTAGTTTCTTTAACTAATGAAGTAACTGACTGCTCCTTCCCAAGCAACTTGATAGTCTTGGAGTCAGGAGTGCTCCTTATCATAGTTATGACATGGCCTGGGGTTTGACTTGCCCATGGCTTCGGTTACAGGGTAGCCGGGTTAATTTACACGAGGACAGATTAACTCAATTTTTTAACCAAAACGGCCCGAACCAGGCACTGGGATGATAGCTATTTAAGAAAACATGACGCGGTTCCGAGGCCCGTGTACAAGCAAGTTTGATTATTATTATTTTTATTATTAACAATAACATCATCAGCAGGGAATATTTCTGGGCATGACCATTATGACAAGACATGTAAAATGACAAAAATTTCCATGGTTGCTCATTTTTCAAGGAAAAAAAAATAATGGTGACTTTCATATATTGGTTAAGCCCATAGCAATTTCTTCTCATAACACAGTATGTATTATTAAGAAATACTTTAAAAGTAGTGGGAAAATACAGTTCTTTTTCCTACTATTCATCAAAAAATAAATTATTATGGATTGTCATGGTGATTTATTTTTTTAGTTTATTTTTTTATTACACCTTTGTAGGCCTAAATTAATGGCCAAGTAAATCATATTTATTAAGGAATGGTAAGATTTAAAGATAGAGGACTAAGATGAAAAAAGCAGCAAAGAGAGATGATTTTTCTAAACTTTGGGCTAAACATATACTTTGGTCCTTAGACTTTTTAAATTATAAAATTTTAGTCTTTAATAATTTATAAAATTAAATTTTGATTCTAAACTTTATTTTTTTTTAATTTTTTATCCGTGGTTTTGAAATAAGAGAGAAAGTCATTGAATTATGATGGTAAAGAGAGAAAGTCTCGTTTGATACCAATTTCGGCCATGAAAACAGGTAGTTTTTGTGTGAATAGGTTGCTTTCAATGGAGAAAGTTTATACAAGGTGTTTTTTCTCCTTTAAACTTGTTTGGAATGATATATCTGGAAAAAAAATTAATTTGGGTTGATTTTGGATTTTGAAGTTAATTTCTAGGCTGTTAGAGGCCTTATATATGTTTTACAAGATGTTTGGGTGTTTTGTTGGTTTTTTTTAGTCGAAATATGATTGAAAATGAGTTTATCTTGGTTTGAAACAGACCAACCTGATTTTCTAGTGACTAGAGGCTACTGAAATTTGGGTCGTGCATAAGTTTTTTTCAAAAAATTAAAGGGTGGACAACCTATTATCTCCCCTTTAAAAAAAATGCAAAAAACAAATAAGGTCTAGGCGCGTGGGTTGCTCTAGGCCCACACACCTGGGCTTTTTTTATGGAGGCCCGAGAACTCTAGGTTTTCCTAACTTGGGAGACTGAGCTTTTTTTAGCTTGTTTCTTTTTCATTTTTATTCATTATAATTATATTTTTTGTTGTTTTTTCTTCTTTCAATTTCATCATTAATATTTGATTGATTATTAATCGAGCAATGTAATTTGTTTCAGTTTGATTTTCTTTTTTCAATTACTTTGATATTTTATTGGTTTTTAATTTTATAGGTGTTTATTTTATAAAAACAATTGTTGAACCCAATTATGTCCATGACCCGGGTCATAGATTTAACTAATTAACTTTGGCTATGTAGGAATTAAGCTTGATAAAAAAAATAGCTACATAAATAACTCTTGATTTATTTAACTAGATTTATGTATGAACTTTTTGAATTCCATTTAGGATTTTTTTTATATAGAAAAACATCATAAAATTCTATATATACACTTTTTTGAAGAAGAAAGAAAAAATATCCAACCTACTGTGAAACGCATGTCAAATAACTAATTAATATAAACTAAAACATGTGGAAAAAACATTGTAATTTTCCTCATAAAACACTATAATGCCTCCTCATATTTAGTTTTGACAATTAACGTTAACAAAAAGCTAAAACATGACTTTTTTTTTGTGTTGCTTGAACACATGGTTTTCTTTTTTTCTTTTTTTATGTTATGAGCTTTTTTAAAAAAGACTTTTGTTGATTTTTTTTTTAATATTGTGATGATTGAGAATTTATCTTTGTAATTTGTTTCCTTTTATTTTATCTTTCTCAGAGATCAACGTTGTTTGCTGGTTTGTCAAGGTAAACCAGAGTTTGGTGGGGTATCTTTTTTTTTTAATTGAACTTGACTATTTTATAGTCCATTTTTCTTTTTCATATAGTTAAAGAAATAGTTTTTGATAAAAATCATGTTATTAAACTTTATAAAGTAACAAAAATTAAAGGTGTATGGAAACCATTGTTCACCCATATCCATTGCACTGTGGATTACAATAATAATACATAGTGTTTTGTTTTCCTTTTTTTTTTCTTTCTTGTTATGATTTTTTATAAAAAAAATTGTTTTTGTCCATTTCATCTTTTTAAAATTGAGATGGTTAAGAATTTAACTTCATAATTTATTTATTTTTATTTTTTTATTATTTATATAAGATTAGTGTGATTTGTAGATTTATTAGGGTAACTCAGGTGGTCCTAATTTACGGATTTTGTGCAGTGTTTTTTTTTATTGAACTTAACTTTTTTCTTTTTTTTTTCTTATATAGTTAAAAAAATTTAGTTTAGGAGAAAATTCATATTTTAGAACTTTTTAAAGTCTATTGATATGTTTACAAGTTTAGTTGGTTGACCTGATTTGCGGGTTTGATAAGTTTAACTTTTTTTTAATTTCATCCTTAGATATTGAGTTAATTGAGAATCTAGTCTCATAATCGGTTTTGTTTTATCTTTTATGAGGTTATCGAGATCTCAAAAAAACATCTTGGTATTGAGTTGGTATTTGATTTCACAATTGTTTATTTTTATTATCATATAGTTAAATAAAAAAATTATTTTTTTTAAAACAAATTATAAGTCCAGTGGAGTCCATAACCCGATTCATAGGTTTGATGTGCTAGCCCGGGTTACCTGATTCATAGGTTTGGAGAGTTTACCCATCAACCAGATATGGTTTTTTTTGGTGTTTTAATTGTTTTTAAATTATTTTCTTCAATTTGATCCTTCAATATTAGATTGGTGGGGAAATAGATTGCATGATTAATTTTTTTTGCTTTCTATATGTATAATTGTTTCAAATAAATATCTATTTTTAGATTAGTAATTAATTTTGTAAACATCTATTTTTATCATATAATTAAATAAAAATAAAATTTATAACCCAATAGATTCCATGACCTGGGTCGCGGGGAGATCGAGATCGATCCAATTTGTCATTGTCTCAATATTGTTTTTAGAAGTTGTCATCTTGAAGTTTTTTTAAAAGCTAAATCATGTTTTTACCGATCATTAATGTTGCATTTGGACCCATTAAATCTATTAATTTAATTTGAGCTAACTCCCACACAATTTAATCGGAAACTCGAGTAAGACAAAAAGTTGAGTTGAGAGGTTTTAAAATTGACTCAATTGGTTAGGTTTAATAACATCGTTAAAAAATTCTTAGCTCTCTTAATATTTTTTCACATTTTAAAAAAATTGGTTCACCCTGCGACGGAGCGTGGGCCAATAGACTAGTAGTTTAAACTAAAAGAGGTGGTGCTTTTACTGTGCACCCCTATACATATCACTATTCATTTCAATAATTTTTTTTCCTTCTAAATCTATATTTCTTTTTCTAATTTTATACTTTAATATTTAGTTTATTGAAGATTAAGTTTCGTAATTTATTATGTTTTGCTTTATACGTTGTTGGCTTAGTCTCATAATCCGTTTAACAAGTTTGGCGAGTTGACACTAATTTTGTTTTTTTTAATTGATATTTTTTTTTTAATTTCTTCCTTCAACATTGAGTTAATTGGGAATTAAGCTTCATAATTTATTTTAGTTTGTTTTCTATAAGGTTATCTCAATCTCATGACCTGAGTCGCGGGTTTGATGGGTTAACCCAAATGACTAGAGTTTATTTTGTCTTTTTTTAATTGGTATTTTTTTTTCTATTTCATTCTTTAGTATTAAATTTATTATGAATTAGGCTTTGTGATTTATTTTGGTTTATTTTTTATGAGGTTATTTTAATCTTATGACTTGGGTCATGTGTTTTGTGAGTTAACATGAGTAGACTTAGATTGTTTTATTATGTCCTATTTTTAGATTGATTTTTTTTTTTCATTTTCAACCTTTAACAATGAGTTTATTGAAAATTGAGCTTCATAATTTTATTTTTATTTTTTTATGGGGTTATCACAATCTAATAACAATGGTTGTGAGTTTGACAGATTAATTCGGGTTGACTCAGGTTTGTTTTTGTTCACTTTCTATGAGATTATCCCGATCTCATAATCTGAATTATGAGTTTGAAAGGTTAACTCAAATATTTTTTTTAATTGCATTCTTCAACATTGAGTTGATTGAGAATTGAGTTTTCATAATTTGTTTTGATTTGCTTTATATGGTGTTATCATGATTTTATGATTCAGGTCGTGAATTTGATAGGTTAACCCAAGTTGACTTGGATCGATCAAATATATTACCATTTTAATATTATTTTAAAAAATGAAGTTTGAATTTTTGTTAATCAAACCACGTTTTTACCATGGATTGCCTTTAGATCTATCAAGTTGATTAGGTAACATCAGATCAACCTCTATGTTGTTTTAAATAAATATTTACTAGAAAAATATTAATAATACCTGGATGTTTTAAAAAAATTTGATCCGACCCGCGGTGTAGCGCGAGTCAATAATCTAGTCTACGTCTATAATAA
This sequence comes from Populus nigra, assembly GCF_951802175.1. Taxonomy (NCBI): domain Eukaryota; kingdom Viridiplantae; phylum Streptophyta; class Magnoliopsida; order Malpighiales; family Salicaceae; genus Populus; species Populus nigra. The sequence continues at coordinate 5,443,591 of NC_084858.1, read as the reverse complement.
TTTATAGAAATTTGCATTTAAAAAAATGAAAAAAATAGAGTAACTTGTACATTATGAATAACTTGATATTAAAATATTTTATTTATTTATTTATCTCATATATATATTTTTTAAAAAAGTTCCCCCGGTGCAAAATGACCAACCATACACGGCAACCATTGTCGACTTCTAAGCATTGTACTCATGATCATTTCAACCTAGTCGCCTTTACTCATGATCACTACGGCTAGTCGGATTTTGCAATCAATGGCCACTACACTCCGACGCAAGCTGATTCGTGAGGTTTTTAGATAAGCACGATAATTTTCACCAATTTTTTCTTTGCGTAGGATGTTTCATGGTCAAGAAATGATAACAGCTCGCAGGTTCATTCCATTCAGGTTCACTGTACATATTCCTTGTTCATATCAAGAACCAAAAGGAATGTATAAATTGCGTCTGTCAGTTGCGATTTTCCATCACGATTTAGATATGGCTGCCTTTACACCTCTGAATTTTTCACTAATTATTGTTCTTTTAGTCATAGCAAGCAACGCATTCTCAATAAAAGAAGCAAGCATAGATGATCTCCAGCTTGCTTTTAAGCAGAACAAACTTACCTCAAGGAAACTTGTTAAGTTCTATATTAAAGAAGTTGACAGACTCAATCCAGTCCTTAAAGGGGTTCTAGAAGTAAACCCTGATGCACTCTTACAAGCTAATCAGGCTGACTACGAGCGCAGGATTAAGGCACCAGGTTCATCAGTTGGTTTGCATGGCATTCCTATTCTTCTCAAAGATCTAATTGCGACCAAGGATAAGATGAACAACACGGCGGGATCTTTTGCACTTCTCGGATCAGTTGTGCCTCGCGATGCAGGTGTTGTCATGAAGTTAAGGAAAGCTGGAGCTATTATATTTGGAAAAGCTAGCATGACTGAGTGGGCTGCTTTTAGGTCTCTTACACTTCCTAATGGCTTTAGTCCTAGAGGTGGCCAGGGAAAGGCAAGATCCTTGTGAAAGTAGCTTTCTCAAAAATTTCTTCATGTTTTATTGATTTGTTATTCCCATTGCTATATAACGAGTGTGACATTACACTAGATTGCAAGCCATGGTAACATTCTAGTGTTCTGAAACTTTTTGCAGAAACCTTATAATCTATCAGCACATCCTTGGGGATCAAGCAGTGGGTCAGCAATATCAGTAGCGGCAAATATGGTAGCAGTTTCACTAGGTACCGAGACTGATGGCTCCGTCTTATGTCCGTCCAATGCAAACTCAGTGGTGGGTATAAAACCAACAGTAGGTCTCACCAGCCGTGCTGGAGTTATCACAATTTCTCCTAGACAGGACACCATTGGGTAGGTGATTGTATTATATTATTCGAATCATACTATTAAGTTTTCAGGGCTGAAAAAGCCGATCCTTTGCCCAATATTTAGTCCAAAATGGCTACTGTTCTAAATCTATGAAACCTGCTATTACCTTAACTCTCTGCAATTAGTCTTTCTATCAACATATTGTCATTCCTCGGCTCTGGATGGGACAGGCCTCTCTGCAGGACAGTATCGGATGCTGTTCATGTTCTTGATGCCATTGTAGTTGTTGATTCCAACGATAATGAAACCAAAGCAGCATCAAAGTATATTCCGTGTGGTGGGTACAAACAATATCTGAAGCCTAATGGGGTCAAAGGGAAGAGACTTGGAATAGTAAGGAATCCGTTCTTGAGTTTTGTCAGTGAACCTGAGAGTCAAGCTTTTGAGAACCATCTCCAGACACTAAGGAAACCAAACAAACTTCAAGAACTAATGTAATAATATGCTATCCAGCACAATTTTGATGTGTAGTACAAGAATATTTGATAAGATGATGCAAAATTTATCTGCAAATGAAGACAAGAAGGTGCAGTTTTACTAGACAACTTGGAAATAGCCAACATCAGTACTATCTTAAATTTTGCCGCGAGTGGTGAAGCAACAGCATTGCTTGCTGAGTTTAAAATATCTCTAAATGCATACCTGAAAGAGCTGGTGTCTTCCCAAGTGCGAACCTTAGCCGATATTATAGCATTCAACCAGCAATTTGCAGATTTGGTGAGTGTCCAAAATGAAAACAGCTTCCTTTCATACGTGCAAGTTGCAATGATCTCCGTTCAATAAACTTAATATGCTAATACATTCTCGAATCTTTACGCAGGAATATCTCAGCGAATATGGACAAGACATCTTTCTAGGAGCTCAGGCGACAGATGGAATCGGCAACGCAGAGAATGCTGCATTGTCAAATTTAGCAGAACTTACAAGAAATGGATTTCAGAAGCTGATGAAAGATAATAAGCTGGATGCCTTGGTGACACCTGGTTCATTTGTTTCTCCTGTCCTAGCAATTGGAGGATTCCCAGGAATCAATGTCCCTTCAGGTTATGATAATATGGGGGTGCCTTTCGGCATTAGCTTTGGAGGATTGAAGGGTACAGAACCAAAGCTGATTCATATTGCATTTGGCTTCGAGCAGGCTACTAAGATCCGGAAGCCTCCTACATTCAAATCAAAAGAAATAAATAATATCTTGGAAACCAATAAGCTGTAACTCAATCGCTACTTCCCTTTTCAACAAGACCTGGGTTAGAATCTTCTTGTAAAAAAGATAAAGAAAAAAATAAATGAGAAATCGATCCTGAGGTGTTGGTTAAGTGATATATAATGTCAAACAAACACAAGATTGAATAAAACAGCTTCCTTCCTGCTAAGCCCTTCTATATTAGTTTGACAGAACCAAAAAAGGTTTTTGCAGTGGAGACAAAAGGTCCATTCTCCTCATTGATATTGCGTTGAACACAAGCAGTTGGGATCAATATCAGGAACCCATTATTTTAGCATCATCTTAAAAATTAAGTTATTGATCATAGCGCTAGACAAAGCTAGCAATTCTTAGTAATATTTGTCGCTAGACAGAACAGTTTTATACACGAAGGATTGTCGTCTAAGCTCTGATTTTATTACTTGCCGTTGACATGCACCATGATCAGCCAATTTCTGCTTTGTTCTTGGTGTTTGCTTAGTTGTACGCTAGAAATGTTGCCTGCGCTCTGGCGTGGGCAAAACAATTTTTTATTTTTTATGTAAAAAAATGCTAGACTAAAAAAATTAAGTCTCTAGTTATTAGTTCAGATGATAATTTAAATAATATAAAAAAAATAACAACAATAAATAATTTGATAAAAAAACAATAAAAAAATCATATCTGAACTTATCTGGATTATTAAACAATCGAATGGTAACTTAATAGAAAGAAAATCATAAAAAAAATAAAACTTCAAGAAGAAGAAGAAGAAGAAAAAGAAGAAGAAGACATCAGCTTAAGAAAAGGAAAAAAAAAACCAAGAAAACCCAAAAAAACTTCATAAACCTGATCTAATCTTAAAAACTCGTAACTCGTTAAATCTTGGGCCCGAGTTCAATTAAGAAACTTAACTGTCAATCAATTTAATTTTGAAGGATGAAATAGTTGAAAAAATATTAATAAAAAAACTTGCAAAACCATAAAAAAAAAATTAAAAAAAAAAGAATGAGGATAAAATTTGAGAGAAAAACATCCAAGGAGAATGAAATCTCAAAAAAAAAAATTAAATAATCCAAAAAAGATAAATAACAATTAAAAAAATAAGTATCAAATTTGAAAGATTAAAAAATCATAGGGAATGAAATTAAAAAATATTTGTAATTTGATAGATGGTTTATAAATTAAAAATGTCAGGGAGTGAAATAGAAAGAAATTATCGAGGGCTAACCTAATAGAATTAAACCACAATAAACGATAAAAAAATAAGAAAATATTAGTTTCGAAAAATGAAGAAAATCAAGAAAAGTCAGCTAACCTTTTAAACCTAGTCTAATCGCTAAAATTTATAACCCGTAAAATTTTTTATCCGGATTCAATTAAGAACTCTAATTCTTAACCAATTTAATTTTGAAAGATGAGATTGGTAAAAAAAAAAATAAAAAAAAAACTGCAAAAGCAACAAAACTAATAAAGAAAAAAATTGATAGAAAAAAACCAAGGAGGATGCAATTTAAAAAATAATAAAAATGATGCAAAATAAAATAAATAACAACTAAAAGAATGAAGAATAAATTTTAAAGATTAAAAAAATCAAAGAGAGTGAAATTGAAAAAACCAAGCAAACTTGAGCAAATGTTCTAAACCTAGTCAAATTTTAAAAACATGTAACCCATGAAACCCTAAATCTGATTCCAATCAAGAAGTTTATTATGAGCCAATTTAAAAATATCAATTTTAAAAACTTGTCAAAGCAAAAAAAATAGCAATCAAAAGAATAAGAATTAAATTTGATAGAAAAAAAAACAAATGATGGTGAAATCATAGAATAAAATGATATATGATTTAAAATAAAAACTTATCAAGTCTAAAAAAAATAACAATCAAAAGGACAATGATTAAATTTGATAGGAAAAAAAGTAGAAGAGGGTGAAATCATAAAACAAAATCAATTTAAAAAATGATTCCAAATAAAAAAAATAGTAATCAAAAGATTAGGACCAAATTCTATAAATTATTCAAGATAAAAAAAATCATACTAAAAAGAAAAGAAACCAAATCTGAAGAACCAACATATTAAAGGGTTGTTTTTTTTAAGGGGTTGGCATGAAAATCTAGGTCGGGGGAGAGAGAAGAAGGGGAAGAAATGATCGTTGACACCAAACCTCCATGAATCTTGGAACACGCGTTGCCTCATCTAGTCAGAGGCGCTGAGACCTTTCTAATGTTGCCCTAGAAGGTGGTAGGGGTGAGCAAAAAAAACTAAAAAACCGAGAAAACCAGAAAAAAATAACAGAAAAAACTGAATCATGAAAAAAAAAAAGATTAGAATTTTGAATCTCGTGGATAAGCTAGTACATGCATCAAATCTCATTTAATATGGATACTATTTAGATGACCCGCGTGAAGCTGCGGGTCAATTTTTTTTGCATAAAAAATATCAAAAAAAGCTAAGATTTAAAAGTGTTAGGTCTTTCTACAAAACTATACCCAAGAGTCTTGGGTTTAGCTGCAACGTCTAACCCAAGAGTAATATTAATAATAACATTAAACTTGCATGACCCAAGTTTAAGTGGGTTTGCTACAATACCAGACCCAATAACCTCGGATGTGGGTTTGGCTGCAAAGTCGTATCATAAAAGTGTGATAATTAAATAAATTAAGTAAAAAGAAAAAAACATAGAAAAAAAAACCAACATGAAGAAAAAGAAAAAAATCCGAATTAACTGGGTTAACTCTTCAAACCAGGTTGCCCCGTCAAACATTGGATTTGTGTCGTGAAAGTTTGATAACTAAATAGAAAAAAAAAATTAACGGGTTACCCCAGAATTAATTAGGCTAACCCGTCAAACCCGAGATTCGTGTCATAAAAGTCTGATAATTAAATAGAAAAAATTTAATATTAAGAAAGTAAATTAAAAAAATAATTAAAAAAAAGCCAGAAAAAAACTAAAGGCATCAGCTTTTTCACTGTGGACTGCATTGTGCAGTCCACAATAAAATGCTTAAAAAGAAAAAGAAAAAGAAAAGGGAAAAAAACAAAAGCATAGTCACAGGTTGATTTTTTTTCTTGCATAAAAAATATAAAAAAGGCTAAGATCTAAGAATGTTAGGTCTTTTTGTAAAAATATACCTAAAAGCCTTGGGTCTAACTGCAACGCTTGACCTAAGAATAATATTTATAATATTAATAATAATATTAAACTTACATGACTCAAGTTTAAGTGAGTCTGACTGCAACACCAGATCCAAGAGTCTTGGATATGGATCTGGCTGCAAGATTGTGTCATAAAAGTATGATAATTAAATAGATTAATTAAAAAGAAAAAAAACCAACATGAAGAAAAAAATTAATGAAGAAAAAGAAAAAAATCTGAATTTACTGGGTTAACCCTTCAAATCAGGTTAACCCATCAAACTTGGGATTCATGTCATGAAAGTTTGATAACTAAATAGAAAAAAAAAGTTGATAGGTTAACCAAGAATTAACTCAGTTAACCCGTGAAACCAGGTTAACCAGTCATACCCGAGATATGTCTCATGAAAGTCTGATAATTAAATAGAAAGAAATTTAATATCAACAAACTAAATTAAACAAAAAAAATTAATTAAAAAGAAAAAAAAACTTCTTACCTTGTCGAACTAGGTTAACCCGTTAAACCCGGGATCCATGTCATAAAAGTCTGATAACTAAATAAAAAAATTAACATTAACAAAAGAAAAAAACAAATAAAAATGGACGGGTTAACCCAGAATTAACTGGGTTAACTCGTAAAACCAAGTTAACCCGTCAGACTTGGGATATGTGTCATGAAAGTCTGATAACTAAATAGAAAGAAATTTAACATTAACAAACTAAAGTAAACGAAAAAAAAGTAATTAAAAAGGAAAAAAACAAAACTCCGAGTTAACTCGTCCAACCAGATTAACCTTTTAACCTGATATCCTTGTCATGAAAGTCTGATAACTAAATAAAAAAAAAATTTAACATTAAAGAAAAAAAAGGACGGGTTAATCCAGAATTAACTGGGTTAAGCCGTGAAACCAAGTTAACTCGTGAAACTTGAGATATGTGTCATGAAAGTTTGATAACTAAATAGAAAGAAATTTAACATTAACAAACTAAAGTAAACAAAAAAAATTAATTAAAAAAATAAATCCGGGTTAACTTGTGAAACCAAGTTAACTTGTTAAACCCGGGATTAATGTCATAAAAGTCTGATAACTAAATTAAAAAAATATTAACATTAACAAACTAAATTAAACAAAAAAAATTTATTAAAAGAAAAAAAACAAAGAAAGAAAGAAAAAAGCTAAAGGCATCAAAAAAGAAAAAATGAAAAAAAATAGCTTAAACTAAATTAAACAAAATTTTTTTATTAAAAGATAAAAAACAAAGAAAGAAAGAAAAAAGCTAAAAGCATCAAAAAAGAAAAAAAAATGAAGAAAAATAGCTTAAAAAAAATTTAAAAATCAAAAAAAGAGAAAAAAATAATAGAAACAGCTCAGCTTTTCACTGTCGATTGCTACAATGAAAAGTTGAGCAGTTTTAGTATATTTCTAATATCAACTATTGCCAGAATATCTTAAATCTTAATAACATGCTTAAGAGGGAAAATAGATGAATCATGGATGATTAAGAATGATTTCCTTAAGAACTTGAAAACATGAAAAAAATAGTGATTTCCATATATTAAGATGATTTAGATTAACAAAGATCAAATACTCTTTAAAATTCTACTATTTGTCTAATTATCCACTTAAACTAGCTAGAAATAAAAATAAAAAAAATACCTTTTAAACTAAGGATTCCTAAAGCAATCTAAATCCACTTGAATTAAGGATTCGAAAAGCAATTTAAATACACTTAAACTTAGGTTTCGTAACTTTATTAGGATTTTCATCGCTCTTGACGAACGTTTAAGATCCCAACTAATCTTTTTCAACCTCGACTATTATAAATATAGTTCCTTGGCTAATCTACCCCGATAGAATCAATACAAATTTGAGATGGGTGATAGCAAAACGATTACTCAGCCACCAGGTTGAAATATTGATATCACAAAGCAGGAGTTTAGAGGTTACAACTTATCTTGATGTGATTGGGGTGTGAGGTAATTTCTTCTATTTGTTAAACCTCTAGATGAAACATGTGTTAATTTAATATGTCATATAGCTAATCGGTTAGTTACACATGGTATTATTATATTCATGTAAATACATATTTATTAATAATAAAAGCTTAATTTATCTTTAATATTCATATGATATTAGATTAATGAATCTAGAGTAAAAATAAAGTTCATGAGAAAAAAATGTTTTGCAAAGAAAATTATAAAGTTGTTATAATTATAAGGTTCCTATTATATCAAAGCATTGTTCCTAAAATTTTTATAGTCGATGCTCTCTTACATACTAGACATTCATTGGAGTCATAAAGACTGACATATATTATGTTCTTTTTTTTATGAAATGAAGCAGTTGTTTTCACAAGCTAAGGTATAAGGAATACTTGAAACTAATATGCAGGTACTTGTCATAAGACATGTACACTGAACTAAACCGCATAAGAATTTCATATGGAAGAGATCACTTATATTTATGGAAATGTTCATGTAATGGCTGTGTAAGTGATCCTTATATTTGAGATCACTAGGTCATCTTATGTAGAGAATGTTATACTTTGATCCTGTTACATGTTGTCATAATTGAGGTAATGAAATGACAAATATTAGATATAACATGAATTATATATAGGTACTTGAGTGATTAAGAAAGGATTCATCACCCTAGGTGAATTAAGAAAAATATTTTAGTTGTTCTCAAATAGTATTAACTAAGAAATTCTTGGTCAGGATAAAATGAGATTTAAAAAGAGTTTTAAATCTTATTTAAACGATCAATGACTATGATATAGAGAATAAACATGATTTAACATGATAGATATACTTCATGCTTTAATGTTAAATCGAAACATTATTGATGAAAGGATATTAATTATACTGAAAAACCGGTCACTGAAAGGTTAAGTCAAACCACAAATGACTTTTCTAATATTTGAGTGATTATGATATGTTGCTAGATGATACACCTGATCTTCAAATCTAAATTAATAAATTGTTTAATTGATAATTAATTAATTATTTAATGCTATTTTATTTGAATTATAAATTATATTTAAGCCAAAATATTAGGAATGTAATGAGTCACACATATTTAGAACAATTAATTAGAATTTAAATTAGAATGATTTAATTAAGTATAACTTGATTAAAAAATATTTTAGAAATTAAATATTAGAATAAAATTAATACATGGATTATATTTCTAGACATAGAAAAATGAAGTAAGGACTTGATTGAGTTAATTTCTAAAAATTTTCTAAATTAATATATCAATATTATTTAAGAGAAAAATTGATATTTTGCTAATTTATAGGGGTTTTCAGATTTCTCTATAAATAGTAAGTTATGCCTTTTATTTTTTAGAGGTTGTCTAGTGGACAGAAAAACTATGTAAACATAAAATTAGAGTTAGCACTCTCAGCATAACAATTTCTCTATCCTAAATATGAACTTATAAAATTTCACACCGTGGTTTGTATGAATTACCATTAGAGACGGAACAATTAGACGGTTTGTGGTTTGCGACAACCTGGCATTTAAAAAATTATTCAAAGTCGAAAAAGATTAGATTTTTAGGTAATAAATTTCTAAACAATTCTAGATTTGTCTAACAGGATTCTAGAAACTCCCAATTAATTTTGTTTTATAAATTTTGTTGCATGTATAATATTTGAAAAACCCAACAACATGGGTATCCTCGACTTGAAAGCCATGGTGCTGCTCTTGTCGTTTAGGCGAAATGGAAGATTGGCTCTTGTGATCGTGGATGAAGAAGGCAATCCAACCATGAAAGGTGGAAACTAGGAACATAACGGGGGGTTCTTTTTTTTTTTTTTGTTTAATAATAATAATAATTAATTATGCATTAGAGTTTGAAAATTTTCTTCTTTCATCGAAACCTTGCTCTATTATCTACTGTATCAATTGATTCCTTAATTTTTGCATAATTACTTGATCAAAGGTCCATTCTCCTTGCTGGTATTGCATGGTAGAACACAGGATCACTGCTTCTCCTCCATCTCAGCTGTTTGATTGCTTAATTACTTGATGCAGTCCCTTGATCACCATGAACTCAAAGCTATAAGTTAAGGCACGCCTTCAAATTTGACCCGACATTGTTTTAAAACAATTAGTTTTTTATAAATAAAATAATTAAGACAATAAAAATAAAAAACACGTCGTTCAATATTTTTATTTTAACAATTTAAACAGAAAGAGATAACATCGGTTTAAGAATTTTCTTCCTGGTCAAATTGTTTAAAAAGAAATAATAAATCATTTGTTGTTTGCCTCTTTCTAATTATTTGTATTTATAAAAAAAAATTAAATTATTTTAGAACGACGTGCTCAGAGCATTGAGAATAACTATCAGAGTTCAAGCATTAGTCTTAACAGTCAAATTTAACAACAAATCTTTTTTTGTCTGATAAATAATAATTTAAGAATATTAATGGACACATTAAGAGGTTAAGACTTAAGAATTATTTTACTGCAACTCCTGAAACAGGTCTCTTCAGGCTGTCTCCTAAAAGCAAATAACAAAAACCCTATCAAATATGAATTAGCTCAATTTGGCGGCTAGGGTTTAGTTTGTACCATTCCTGTTCATATTTGGACTTTGTATATAAACCTGTTTGTTGAAGCTATAAACTTGTCATCGTTATGAGCCAAATTTCTCATCTGGGTTTTGTCTAAATTCTTTTATCAACCATTCATTAATTCTCTCAAGTAAGTCCCAAATTCTATTGTTTTTGTTTAATTTTCTTTGGTTTTGATCAAAATATAGATCCGGGTTTTTCTTTCTTTGCCCATTCTTGATTCATTGATTCAGTTCTAAACCAAAAGTTCATATCTTTGGTGAAAAGTTTGTGTCTTGGTGCTAAAGATTGCATCTTTCTTGATTGGTTTGTTAGATTTTAGTGTTATAAATCAAGGGTTTTTGAGGTCTGAGTTAGTTCTTCTCAAGAAGTTTGATTCTACATTGTAGAAATATGAGTTACCCTGATTCCCCTGTTTCTTTTATGGCATCACAGGCCTCGTATCAATCAGGCAGTGATGCTATTGATGTGTGGCCTCAATTTGTAACGAATAACAATGAGCAATTTGAACAACAACAACAACAACACCAACCTCCTTATAAAAGACCTAGAAACTCTGAGGACAATTCCAACCAATCCATGAGTTCTAGGGTGCCACCAACAAACAGCCTTCCAGTCCACAAGGGAACAACCAACATCTTTTTCAAGACGAGAGTGTGTGCAAAGTTTAAGACTGGTACTTGTAGGAATGGTGAGAATTGCAATTTTGCTCATGGAATGCAAGATTTGAGGCAGCCCCCACCAAATTGGAAGGAACTAGTGAGTGTAGGTGTAAATATTGAAGAGGATAGGTCAACAGCGACGAATCGGGAAGATGACCTGAGGATAATTCACAAGATGAAGTTGTGCAAGAAGTTTTATAATGGTGAGGAGTGTCCTTATGGGGATAGGTGTAATTTCCTTCACGAGGATCCAGCAAATTTTAGGGAGGACACGGGGAGGTTCAGGGAGAGTTCTGCAATAAGTATAGGGACTACAGACCACCTGATGGGCCAAGGAAGTGGCGTCTTTAATGCTGCTGAAGTTAACAGGCCTGCAAACACTGCTGTTTCGGATGCTCCTCGATCAAATTTAATAAAGCCTGTCTATTGGAAGACAAAGTTGTGCACTAAGTGGGAGATGACAGGTCAATGCCCCTTTGGAGAGAAATGTCACTTTGCTCATGGGCTAGCAGGTGCTTTCTGTTGCTTAAGTTGCATTTCGTTGTTATATTTAACCTGTTTGCCACTACAGTAATTGTTAGGGTTATAGTTTGGTTAAATCTTGATGAGTCAGACTATTTGAATTGGAATTCTTCATTTGTTTTCCCAATAGGCTTTAAGTATATGATGATATCTTGATTTATCTTTCTGGAGAGCCCGGTGACTTCCAACTGAACTTGTTAAAATAGATCAGTGAGTCTAAGCTTAAAAATTCCATTTTGTAGTTTTAGTGGCCCCCCGAGATACTGGCATAGGTCTTATATGTCACCTTATGTGCCTTCGAATTGAGGGAAAATCCTTGCATGAAAGTTAAAGGCCTATCATTTATAGAGAGAAATTCATCTTGTGCTAACTAATATTCAAATTTCCATTTTCTGGAGATGGATCCCTTGGTCAATCAGTTCTCTTTTAATCAGTTCCTAATTCTATTCACACTGTATCTGTTTAGAATAGCCTGTTAATGTGCTTAAAGAGTCATGTTTTTTGATGTCGAGTCTTCTTAAGCTAATATTTAACAGGATCAGCACGTCCTACATCTTGATTTTGCTTTGTTCTTTTGACTTTCCGTGAGGCTGTCTTCTTATCTCCTGAAAAGGCACTCATCATTTATCTCTTTAAAGTATATTATTTATTTATCTAGAACATAATTTTATTTTTTAGTTAGAAACTTGAACCGCAGCGTCTTGTGTACCAGTAATAGTTTTTGACAGAGATTACTGAGTTTGTGTGGCTTTTTAATCTTTTTTAATGTTATTGGAAAAAATTAATTCATTTTATGGAAATGGGAAAACGTGGTTTGATTTCTGATTTTCATTTAAACCTTCAAATTTAAAGCTTTCTTGACGAAATATCTCTAAATTTTTTTCTATACATTTTTATACCTGAACTCATTTTAGTATTCCAAGCAATCTTGAAGCTTGTTACTAAAGGCTGCAAAACTTGGGCACAGGAATGTTTCTGAACGCTGGACTCACTTGTATTATTTGAATGCTGGCCTCACATATTTTGTATCATTTTTTTTTTTTGAATGAAGTGAGGCCGTGTAGAATATAACAATGCTGATGCCTGGAAACTTGGAACTTGATTTATTTTCAAATTAATGTCTTTTGGATGTTGAAAAGTAAAAGTTGAATGTCACAGAAGTTTTTTTAAAGTTCTTGCTTTTTCATGTACATTACAATGACATGCTAAGCTATTATTTATTTTTGGGGTTATTGACTCGTCTTAGTTTGCAGTTGTGAGGGTTTAATCATCAAAACAATGAATAAGGATGCTACATATGAACCTTCAAGGTGTCTTGTGTAGCAGTAATAGTTTTTGGGTCCTCAGTTCTAGTTCTATGATTAGAGATAGACAGAATTGGTCACAAGCATGCACAATGTTGATAGGAGTGAGCAGTAAGAATTGTGTGCGATGCTGTATTTGTCTGGTTTTCTTATCTTCCATTGATTTCTTGACTAGCAAAGTTGATCCTTGTATTTGATGCGTGTTGCGCCATATAATCACAATTGTGTTCCTCTAGAAAAGATGCAAAGAAATCATCATTGATGGGCTCTGTTTTTGTTTTTATCTATTAAATTCAACTTTTCCATTGAACTCAGAGTTGCAAGTTCCTGGTGGACGCACTGAGGTGGAAGCAGGAAATGCAGGCTCCACTGTGACTAAAGCACCAACACCTGTTCTTCCTAATAACATGTCTCCAAGTATGACGGTGAATGTGCCTAGTTTAGTTGAAGAAAAGGGTACGAAATGTTTATTAAAGTGGAAAGGACAGAAGAAAATAAATCGGATTTATGCTGATTGGCTTGATGATCTGTCATTAGTGCACAACTCGACAAACCAGGTGCAGAGTTGAGTTTGAGTTCATAGTTAAAGTTTGCACTGTATTCATGTTTTAGTCGAATCAAGAGTTTTTTGACTGTTCTGTTTCCAAGGTTAAAATTTTGTACTACAGAATGTTGAGTTGTCCGAAGTCACAGGAGATGAGGCATTTTAACAGTTTTCTTTTTTCACCCATTGTTTTCCTTCATTGATATGTTCTTTTTGCAGAGTGGAACTAGCCACCATTGATTCTTGGCAAACACACAAAAATTGAACCCAAACAAGAGTGATAAACACACATAGAAGCAGTGTACAGAAGGCGGGCATTTCAGGGGGAAGACATGGTTCTAACTATAACCGAGTTAATGCAATGCAAGTTATAAATCAAAGAGAAGTGCCCAGCAATATTGAACAATTGAAAGAAAGCTGAGCTTGTGAGGGGACAATCAATTAAGTTGGAAACAACAATGGTGTTGATGACCTTGACTCTATAATTCCTGGGATCCTCTCAAATCGTCGAAATTTGAAGTGATTCATCAATTATTTATGCTTGACTAGATGATGTTCTTCTAGGACATGCAACTCTATTTTTTTACAATGCCTTTATTTATACTAATATAAAAGAGGGAGCATCATGCCTATACAAGATCACAGTTAATTGAGTCTTGATACACAGAAGCCACACAAACCATTTAGAGTTTATTTTAATTCTTAGCATCTACCTTGTTTGAGAAGATGGAGTTTCTGTAGTGATGAATCAACAGGCCCCTAGGCCATAACCAGGACGGTGTTGTTTGATGTGATTGTGGGGTTTGATCCAAGAGAATATGAAGCAACGCATGAAACAGCCAAGCCCATAAACCCCTAGCGGTTACAGGAAATTCCTTGAGCAAAGATCACTCTTTTGGATAGTCAAATTTCAATTCGTAACGGATCACTAAGGCCAACAAACGGAATTGGCAGCATTATCAAATTTATCGAAACTGACAAGAGATGGGTTTCAGAAGTTGATGTCAGATAACATGCTAGATGCCTTGGTGACTCCCAGCACATCTGTTGCTCCTGTCCTTGCAAATGGAGGATTCCCAGGAATCAATGTCCCATCTGGTTATGACGATATGGGGGTGCCGTTTGGCGTTAAGGGTAAAGAACCGCAGCTGATTCAGATTGCATCTGGCTTTGAACAAGCTACTAAAATCAGAAAGCCTCCTACACTCAATGCTGGAAAAACTTCGAGAGAACGTCTTGTTTGCTTTCTACTTCTATGAATAATTATCTAGGAAAGCGGTGAGCCGTATGTCAATTGGCACAGTGTCACCTCCTACAGGATTTGTTGAGTCTTCTCGTAAAAAATAAATAAAGGAATAGATAAATACCCGAGGAACCCTAGACTTGTTCATTCTAGTGGTAGTAGTTCTGTGAATCAAAGACAAGCTTGAAAAACATCCAATCAGCAACTCAGTCTTAACGGGCCAAGCAATGAGTAGGGAAAGAAGAAAACACCCTTCAAAGCCTAAATCTGGGGACTTTATTCTTTAACTGTAGCATTTGAGGCTGTAACTCTCCTTCCAAAGAAGCCGAAATTAGGAATCCTTGCACTAAATGTTTAACTGCAGGGGGCTCTTCCATTTTTTGATCTCACTACTATTTTTGAGGACTGTATCTGTTCAAATTTCAAACCTTGTCTCCAAACTGTAATTGCATTAAACAATGAAGCAGTCACTTCCCGAAGACTAATTAATACTGTCTAATTCGAAGTTATTTTAGCATAATTCACTCATTATGAACAATAAAACAGCTAATAAATTTTATATCTGGATTGGTTTTTGGAGAACTTTTAGGGGTTTATCCCCTGAAAGAAGATAGAAACCTGTTGGCTGAAGACAGCCTGTCTAAAAAATGGTATCAAAGGGTATCAGTTGACTTTAATTATCCTGATGGCCATGTTGCATTTGGTCAAAGGGTGTCAATTGACTGATTTTGATGTTCCATGAAAGTATGAACTGTCATTGAACTATTGAAACTCAGATACAAACACATAATCCATACATTTATAACTTCTTTAGAATCTATGGTAAATTGTTGTCCATTTGGCCCTAGCCAAAAGCAGCAAACAAACCATAGAGCAGGACTGTTTCAGTGCGCTGAATACTTTCCACATAAAATAATCTAAAGCTTCAGAAATCATTAAAGAACAAATTGCCAGAAATGGACGGCAATTAAAAAACAGTGCGCGCACAGATTTGCTAGCGATGCCTTGAATGTTTTCCGTATAAAATAATCTATAGCTGCAGCTATCATGCATGAAAAACTGCCAGAAACAGAAGGCAAATACCGGTGAGCCATGAATTGGTCATTCACCAGAGGCCTTGCTGCAGCCTTGACTTGGTCATAAACCAACCAATACCTCAGCTCACTGCTATAAGAGTATTCTATAAGGGCATTTCTTTTGTGCAATGAGTTAAGAAAGCCGATTTTGCCATCATTGGTGCCTTCGCTTTTTTCAAAATTAACAAAAGCATTCTCTTGTAATCAGCAACATCAATTATATTGCCACCATCCACAAGGACAAGTAGAATCCTGTCAGAAATAGATAATCCCGGCAAAGATCTGTGCAAAGTTTTAATCAAGTGGCAGTATTTAATTAACAGAATGATTCAAATAGACTGTCCACAATATGCATCGCAGGCACCGATATATTCATTGTTTCTCCATGTGTAGTCAAGACCATCTTGGGAATTTCAACCGGTGATATTCTGATAGTTGCTCATTGGAGTCTTAATACACTGAGACATAATATTTAATGTAGTTCGGCAAATCACCTACATCTACGGGAGAGTTTCATATTATTAGAGATAGAGAAAAGATACAATACAAATAAATAAAGGAGAAGAATCACATCTACTCTACTCAACTTTCATTTCTCTCACACTACTGCACAATACAGCAGGGCTGCTGCATTTGGCAACCACTTCACTTTCTCTCTTGGTCTCTCATATTCTGCACTCTCTCTCTCATTTTGCTCTAACTTATATCTTTATTTATAGACATAAATGGTAAGACATCTTGACCATAAATTATGGCACTAATGGTGACAACACATGGATTGCACTATTTTGTCAATGGTTGGTGTAATTTATTTAACAATACTCATCTATTATTGTAGTCTTTGACAATGACAATAGGATGCAATGCTTCATTGTTAATGGATAGTGTAGTCCATTGATGATTGCTACATATTAATGTCAACAATCCTAAAAGACCATTTCAGATCTCACTCAAACACAAGTTCAACATAGAACACAGTTTTACAGCGACGTACGATATGGTTACCAAGAAACCATTGAGTTCTTCGCTTTTCTCATCACTAATTTTCTTTCTTTTAGCAATATCATGCCATGCATTCTCGATTAGAGAAGCTAGCATAAGTGATCTCCAACTTGCTTTTAAGCAGAAGAAGCTCACCTCAAGGCAACTAGTCGAGTTCTACGTTGGAGAAATCCATGGGCTCAATTCAGTCCTTAAAGGGGTCATAGAATTAAACCCTGATGCACTCTATCAAGCTGATAGAGCCGACTATGAGCGGAGGGTTAGGGCACCAGGTGCTCTGGTTGGCTTGCATGGCATACCTATCCTGCTAAAGGATAACATTGCCACCAAAGATAAGATGAACACAACAGCTGGCTCTTTTGCGCTGCTTCGATCAGTTGTCCCTCGCGATGCAGGGGTAGTGGCAAAGTTAAGGAAATCTGGCGCTATAATTCTTGGAAAGGCTAGTTTGAGTGAGTGGGCTGCTTTCAGATCACTTAATGCACCTAATGGTTTTAGTGCTAGAGGTGGCCAAGGAAAGGTGAGTAAGAGGGGTGTTCGGTATTCAAGTTGAATCTGTTTTTTATTAAAATTTAATTTTTTTTTACTTTAAATTAATTTTTTTTATGTTTTTATATTATTATGATGTGTTGATATAAAAAATAAATTTTTTAAAATTATTATTTTAATATGTTTAGAAGCAAAAAACACCTTGAACAGTTTTAACCCCATAAACCTTGCCGAAGTTTCTTGTGTTTTTTGTAGTTCAGTTTTTGTTGGCTTTTCGCTCTTCAATTATTTGCTTGAATATTCACGAGATAATCAGCCATGTCCCAAAGAAATATCCATCGTAGTTGGTAGAGTAACGCTCTAGTGTTCTGGATCTTTGTGCAGAATCCATATGTTCTATCAGATGATCCTTGTGGATCAAGTAGCGGGTCAGCAATATCGGTAGCAGCAAATTTTGTAGCAGTATCACTAGGGACCGAGACTGATGGCTCCATCTTATGTCCATCTAATGCAAATTCGGTGGTGGGCATAAAACCAACAGTTGGTCTCACCAGCCGAGCTGGGGTTATCCCAATTTCTCCTAGACAAGACACTGTTGGGTGAGTGGTCTTATATTAATCCTATCACATCACTGCATTAATCTTCACTCAATTAGTCAATCATATCAGCAATATATATGGTCTACTTATTGTCAAGTCGTTCCATTGATTTCAGTCAACAGATAATCACCCCTTGGCTTTGTATGGAACAGGCCAATCTGCAGGACTGTATCGGATGCTGTTATCGTACTTGATGCCATTGTAGGTGTTGATTACAACGATGGTGCAACCCAAGAAGCATCGAAGTACATCCCACACGGCGGCTACAAACAATTTCTCAAGCCTTATGGATTGAAAGGGAAGAGACTTGGAATAGTAAGGAATCCATTCTTGGGTTTTGCCAGTAAAGCAGAGAGTCAAGCTTTTGAGTACCATCTTCAAACACTAAGGTAATAAAAAATATTCTAACCATTAATTGAAGTTTTTTTTTTTTTTATCAAATATGTGATTATGTAATACAAGTTTTATCTTCAAATGAAGACAAGGAGGTTCAGTTATAGTTGACCATTTGGAAATAGCCAACATCAATGCTATCTTAAATTCCACTGTGAGCGGTGAAGCAATAGCATTGCTAGCTGAGTTCAAAATATCCTTGAATACATACTTGAAAGATCTGGTGGCTTCCCCAGTCCGAACCTTAGCCGATGTTATTGCATTCAACCAAAAATTTGCAGATCTTGTGAGTATATGGGAACAGGTTTTCTTTCAATTTTTTGTGTACAATGATCAATATTTAAGCTACACCAGTAATTCTAAGAATGCATGATTACATCTTACAATCTTAATATATTTGAATGGCCATACAGGAAAAGATCAACGAATTTGGTCAAGACATCTTTCTTTTAGCTCAAGCTACAAATGGGATCGGCAAAATAGAGAAGGCAGCATTAATAAATTTAGAGAGACTGACAAGAGATGGATTTCAGAAGTTGATGCGGTATTATAAGCTAGATGCCTTGGTCACACCTGGTGCAGGTTTTGCACCTGTTCTTGCAATCGGAGGATTCCCAGGGATCAATGTCCCCGCAGGATATGATGATAAGGGTGTGCCTTTTGGCATTAACTTTGGAGGATTGAAGGGTACAGAACCAAAGCTAATTCAGATTGCATTTGGTTTTGAGCAGGCTACTAAAATTAGAAAGCCTCCCACATTCAAGGCTTGAAGCTTCAAAAGAATGGCTTCTTTGAAATTCTAAGTTTTATATTGAATTGATCAATAATTATAGAGTTTTTGTTTTTTGTTTTTTTCGGTCTTAGGGTATGATATTTTGTATCTGTTTTGTTGGCTTAAAGGTATGACTATAGCCAAATCTGTTTTGTAACAAAAAAATATGCAGTAACTTGGATCCGAAATCAATTTATTGTCTTCGTGTGAATTTAATTCCTAGTAAAATCAGGAAATCTCTCTCCTTCTATGTTTCGGATGAGATCAATACTATATATACCTAGGTACTCAGACTTGGTTTTCTCGCAAATTCATTCAAGCAACCTTCGCGGTTTTTCTCTTGCCAGTGCTCTCTATTCACAAGTTTAGCCTTCTCAAAACCATTAATCCATTGTCTTTCAATCATGGTTTTCAAGAAAACTTTGGTTATTTTCTTCTTGACTACGGCTCTTTGTGGAGTCTCCATGGCTGCTCGTCTTTACCAGGTTGGTGGTTCTGCTGGTTGGACAAGCATGGGGGACGTTGATTACCAAGATTGGGCAGCCAACAAGAAGTTTCATGTCGGTGATACTCTTGTTTTCCACCACAACTATCGATTCCACGATGTGAAGCAAGTGACTCGCCAAGATTTCAAGTCATGCAATGTAGCATCTCCAATAGCTAGTTACTACAATCACCACGGCTATGATTCACTGACTCTTAATAGACTTGGCCACTTCTACTTCATATCTGCTTTCCCTGATCACTGCCAAGCTGGACAAAAGATTGATATCTTGGTCACACCAGAAACTTCAAGTCCGACTCCTCCGCCTTTGAGCTCACCTATCAGTGCTGCATCAGCAACGTCCAGTGCTCCATCTCTTCATCTATCTTGGACTCTGAGCGTGCTTGCGTTCTGTCTCTTAGGATTTGCTTGTTAGGAAGTTTTTCAAGCAGATTCTGTGTCCATCTTGGATGGTTTTCCTCTCGTTGTATTAGTTCTATTACCTTTATTATTAACTGATAGGAAAGATTTAAAATTAAACTTACTTTAGGATAGTTTACAATTCTATCTTTCTTGCGAAAGAGTCCAAATTCAACTGCTGTCTACATGTAAATGTTGTTACTTACTCTGAATTTTTCTGATGGCTTTGGCAGTTTGATCACTGCGTCAAATGGAAAAATTGGCAGATATTAATGTTCCGTTGAATTATGAACAATCAAAAATTGAATCCCAGATACAAACGCATATTCTCTGCGTTGTCACACCTGAAAGAAAACAGAAGCATAATAACATACAATATTGTAAGGAAACGTAATACAGTGGAGCCAAATTATTTGCTTTTGTCGATTTTTTTCTTGTGAAATAATCTGCAAAACTCCAGCGAGAAAAACTTCAAGAAATGGACGGCAGATACCATAAGCCATGAATTGGACAAAATATGCACCGGAGGCCCTGTAGCCTTAACATGCTAGTAAATTAGCGAGTACCTCAGCTCAGTGCTTTAAGGATATTTTTCTAAAGTTAAAATCAATGTTGCGATATGTTAAGAAAGATGATTATGACATACTTGGAAAGATAAAGAACAGACAATTCTGACAAAGAGCAGTACAAAACATCTCAGCAAGTGTCTATGACACACAGCAGCAATTTTTTTCTTTGAGTTGAGTTGGACCATTTCTCATCTCGGTCATATCCAAGTCCAAGCAGAACACAGTTCTCCATTCAGTTAGTCATGGCTACCAAGACAGTACTAAACTCCTCACTCCTCTCGTCACTAACTTTCATTATTTTAGCAATACCAATCCATGCATTCTTGATCAAGGAAGCAAGCATATGTGATCTCCAGCTTGCTTTTAAGCAGAACCAACTCACGTCAAGGAAACTGGTTGAGTTCTACATTGGAGAAATCAATAGACTGAACTCATTCCTAAAAGGGGTCATAGAAAGAAATCATGATGCACTTCGCCAAGCTGATAAGGCTGATGACGAGCTCAGTGTTAAGGCACCAGGTTCATTGGTTGGATTGCATGGCATTCCTATCATTCTCAAGGATAACATTGCTACCGTTGAACACCACGTCTGGATCTTTTGCACTGCTTGAATCAGTCGTGCGTCGTGACGCAGGTATTGTTGTGAAGTTGAGGGAAGCTGGAGCTATAATTCTTGAAAAGGCTAGCTTGAGTGAGTAGGCTGCTTTCATATCACTTAAAACCCCTATGGTTTGAGTGCTAGAGGAGGCCAAGGAAAGGTTAGCTAAGGTGTTTTAATTCTTCAGATTGGAAGACTTGGACAGAAAGATTATACAGATTGATAAACTAACTTTCTGGTGTTTTAAATCTTTTTGCAGAACCCTTGTGTTCTATCAGCAGACCCTTGTGGATCAAGTAGTGGGTCAGCAATATCAGTGGCAGCAAATTTGGTAGCAGTGTCTCTAGAAACTGAGACTGATGGCTCCATCTTATGTCCATTTAATGCTAACTCAGTGGTCGGCATAAGACCAACAGTTGGTCTCATCATCGGAGCTGGTGTTATCCCGATTTCTCTTAGACAGGACACTGCTGGGTTAGTGATCTTCTGTTATCCATATCAGCTTATGAGATTTGAAAGACCTATTAAAGATCGAAGCAGGAATATTTCCCCAATCATAAGTAGAAAACGGCTACCAAAAAGAAAATGATTGTCATGAAGATGAATTAAACTTTATATGTATGTTTCCGCTGCATTTTAGCAACTTGTAAAGCTATACAGCGTTCACCTAAAAGAGTAATTTGTTAGTCGTCGGGTACAAGTAATTTGTTAGTCATTACAACTACAGAGTACTCTGTTTTGAAACTATTGTATTGAATTCAAGCAACATAAATGCATTTCTTGGCTCTGGATGGAACAGACCTATCGGCAGGAAGCTTCGGTTTAATTTCAAAAATATATTTTAATTAAATTTTATTTTATTAAATAATTTTATATTAATTTTTTACTAATAATTTTTAATGTGCGTGATTCATTATATTTTTAATATATTAACACAAATATAAATATAAATTAAATAAATTAAATAATTTAATTTATTATTAATTTGAAAAATTGATTAATTTATATTTGAAAATCAAGTGTATCATCTAATAATGTATTATAATTCTCTAAATATTAGAAAAGTCATTAGTGGTTTGACTTGACCCTTCAGTGACTGGGTTTTTAGTATAATTAATGTTCTTTCATAAATAATGTTCATATTTAACATTAAAATATGGAGTATGTCTATCATGTTAAATCATGTTTATTCTTTATATAATAGTCATTTATCGTTTGAATAAGATTTAAAACTTTCCTAAAATCTTATTTCATATTAACCAAGGATTTCTCGATCAATACTATTTGAGAATAAATAAAATATTTTTTCTAATTCACATAAGATGATGAATCATTTCTTAATCACTCAAGTACCTTCATACAGTTCATATTATGCCCAATGTTTGTCTTTTCATTACTAAGAATTTTTCAGTCAATACTATTTGAGAATAAATAAAACAACTACTTCCTTTCATAACAAAAAAAAAACATGATATATATATCAGTCTTTACGACTCTAATAAATATCCAGTATTTAAAAAAACATTAATTAGAAATATTTTAGAAATAATGCTTTTATACAATAAGAATCTTATAATTATAATAACTTTATAATTTTCCTTACAAAGTATTTTTATTCTATAAACTTTATCTTATAATTATAATAACTTTATAGTATTAAATTACTTTGTAAATATAATCATATCACACATCACCAATCAATTAGTTAAAAAAAAATATAACACTAACATATTCGTATTCCATGGGAGATTATATGTTTTTGCTGCAACATAATTACAGGTAGGACCCATCTATGTAAGGACTATTTGTTCTCCTTTAAATTTTGTTGGTAACTTGTGCAGAATCGATGGAGATGAGCCCGATGGAAGCTTTTGCTGTACGAAGAGCAGTTTCTCAAATTTCATTTATTATTATTGTTATTAATCTTGGTGAACTGGAACACTTCTGCATTTTTATACCGAAGAAAAAATTCATATAATTGTTTATGGATTTTTTAAGCTTTTATAATAAAACAACTCAGTTACATTATAAAAATTCAAAACAAACCTTGAAAAACTAAAAAATACTAAATATAACTTGGATCCATTATAATAAAATCTCAAAAAAAAACCCGGAAAAAAAAACTCAATTAAAATAATTTTAGTTTAAACTAATTTAAAAAGAAAAAAAATAAACTAAAATTGATAAATTTAAACTTATTTTTAGTTTAATTTGGTTCAAAAACTTAAAAAATAATTTTAACTTAAATATTATTTTTAGTTAGATTGATTTAAAATGTTTTGCTTTATTTAGAAAGTATTTGAAACTGCGATGATGATTTATTCTTAAAGTGTTTTTAAAACCTGAAAATATATTAAAATAATATTTATTTTATTTTAAAAAATATATTTTTTATATTCTCATATTAAAATAATCTAAAAAATAAAAAAATAAATTGTTTTAAAAATATTTTTAAAGCACAAGAATAAATAATAGCCACACGCCGTTTGATTTTTCCTCCTCGATTGGTGCGCTTCTTTTTGAAATTCAATATCCAAAAAGCAATAGCACTGTCGGAGACCATCATTGCAATGCAACATTAAGTTATGTTCACACTCTTGTGCCGAGGAAACATAATATTAAATTAATATGACTTGACCATCCTAAGCTGTGGCCATAAAATAATATCTAGTTGAGTACTATATTATTGACTCATGATAAGGTCTGGTTAAATTTTTTAATATAAAAAATTTAAATATTATTAATATTTTTTTAAAAAAAATAATTGTATAAGAATTAATTTGAAATACCTTAATTCAATTTGCAGGTTTAAAAATAATTTACATAACTTCTAAAATCATAATTTGACTAAAAAAATTAGGATGATATTCTTTTAATATTAAAATAACAACAAAATAAATTGAATTTGATCAATCTGAGTCAACATGTTAAATTTATGATTCGAGTTATGAGATTTTAATAACTTCATAAAAAACAAATCAAAATAAATTATGAAATCTAATTCTCAATCGAACCAATATTGAAAATTAAAATTAAAAAATAATTTAATTGGTCATGAGACCAAGATATCCCCATAGAAAATAAATAAAAACAAATTATGAAACTTAATTTCCAACCGATCTAATATTGAATAATAAAATTAAAAAAAAATCAGTTAAAAATAAAACATAAAAAACAATTTGAGTATATTCGGGTTAACCCTTTAAGTATTATTCTCAAGTCATGAGGTTCAAATAACATAATAAAAAATAAACAAAATAAATTATGAAGTTTAATTTTCAATCAACCAAATATTAAAAAATAAAATAAATAATTAAAAAAATAAATTAACCAGATTATCCTGCTAAACTCGTAATTTGTATAATGAGAATATAATAAATTAATAAAAAATTTAATATTAAAAAATAAATTTAAAAAAAAATGATGGAATTTTTTTTTAAAAAAATAAAGTAATATTTAATTAACAATAATACGTGAGGAGAGGAGAGGTACCGTAAACCTTCTCTTTTAGTTTATAATTAATAATTAATTAATTAATTCTATCAGTAACCATAAATTAATATAAATATATAGAAACGTCTTGTATTGCTGCTTCAGCCTGCAGTATTTGTCTACTTAAGGCAGCACCATCTCCTATCTCACCCGTAGCCTCCTTCAGACTTGAAAACTCAGCTGGGCAACTCAGTTGAGCACTTCTCATCTTATAAGCTATGGCCAACAATTCTCTACTGTTTTTAATTCTTGCCTCTTTATTATTATCTGGGTTCTTTACCAAGACAAGCAGTGCCTTCTCAATTGAAGAAGCAACTATAGATGATCTTCAACTAGCTTTTAAGCAAAACCAACTAACCTCTAGACAACTCGTTGAGTTCTACCTCAAACGGATCCGCAGACTCAATCCGCTTCTTAGAGGGGTCATAGAGGTGAACCCTGATGCACTCTTTCTAGCCGATAAGGCTGACCGAGAGCGCAAGGTCAACACCCCAGGGTCAACTGGTGGTTTGCACGGTATTCCTATCCTGCTCAAGGACAATATTGCAACCAAGGACAAACTGAACACTACAGCTGGTTCTTATGCACTACTTGGATCAGTTGTGCCTCGGGATGCAGGTGTGGTGATGAAGTTGAGGAAAGCTGGAGCTATCATATTAGGGAAGTCTAGCTTGAGTGAGTGGGCTAATTTCAGGACAAATGGCGCACCCTCTGGTTTTTGTGGGAGAAGCGGCCAAGGAAAGGTGAGTTGCTTAATTACTAGCACAAGTCAGTTGTTCAAGCCTTTTTTGAAATGATTCATCACTTATCCAGGCTTCTAACTGCATGTCATGACTCTGCTATGTTAAACATTACCGTCTTCTCATGGACTTTTGGAGTAATGTCTGAAACTAACAGATAATTCTGGGGTTTGATTGTGTTTATAATCAATCATTTTGTAAAATTCAAAAGGTTTTCTAGCTGTTGCTAAGAACAAACAAGCAGGAAGCAGGATTGGCATTCCAATGCTACATGTTCTGTGACGATTGTCTTCCGAATGACTTGTCAATTGCACTGACGACATGAGATAATAATTGTGTGACCTTTATTTGCAGAATCCATATGTTTTGTCCGTGAGTCCTTGTGGGTCAAGCAGCGGGTCAGGAATATCAGTGGCAGCGAACTTGGCAGCCGTGTCACTTGGAACCGAGACTGATGGCTCCATCCTATGTCCATCGAGTTACAACTCAGTTGTGGGCATCAAACCCACTGTTGGTCTCACTAGTAGAGCTGGGGTTATCCCCATCACCCCTAGACAGGACACTGTGGGGTAGGTGAATTCTTAGCCAATTGTGATAATTTTACTAGCATCAGCAATGGAGATAATGTGAATCAGTATTTGCTGTATTATACTGAATGGTCAGTAAGATTTATGCTGGTTTCTGGTTGTTACATGTTGGATGGAGCAGGCCAATGTGCAGGACAGTATCGGACGCTGTATATGTTCTTGATGCCATTGTAGGCTCTGATTCAAATGATGCTGCAACCAGAGAAGCAGAAAAATATATTCCAAACGGTGGCTACAGACAATTTCTTAACCCTCTTGGGCTTAAAGGGAAGAGATTGGGGATATTGAGGACTCTATTTTACAATTCGGGCAACGATAAAGGATCCCGCCGGCATCAAACTTTTGAGCACCATTTTCAAACACTAAGGTAACAAAAACCAAGAGTTTTTCTGGTGTCATTTTCGTTTTTTGTCTTTGTTCATAAAAAATTGAAAATAAAATATAAAAAATTGCTCGTTTTTGTTTTTTGTTTTCAATAAATAAAAAATGACAAGAAGTTTTCAAAACTAAAATAAAAAAATTCTCAAAAGTTGTTTTCTTATAATTAATTTACAGAGAATAGAACTTAAGTGGTTATTAATCTAAAATCATGTACAATACATCTAAATAATCTATAATTAAATATGATAGCAGTTACTTTTCAAAATAATTTTTATTTAAAAATTTATTAAAATAATATTTTTATTATTTTTAATATTCACATATTAAAAAAATTTTAAATTTACCCAATCTTCAATACCAAACAGAGGCTAAATTCATAATACTTGGAGGTTAGGTCATAACCCAAGAAGTACAGCCTCGGGAGTTGGGTTATGACCCGTCTCCAAGGCAACCAAGGGTTGAGTTGAGAGCAGGACTGGGTTCAAGCCGCCCTAGAGGGTTGGCTTAGGATCAGTCTAAGATGATAGGTCCAAGTCGGGACTGGATCAAGACGTATTCTACAGCATTGGTATTAATTCCACTTGAGATTAAGTGTATTTTCAAAAAAACTAATTAAGAAAATTGCAAAACAAAACAAGTTTTCTGTTTTTAAGAAACTGTAAACAAAAATAAGAAATTTTAGAATAAAAACAGAAAACGAAAATGATATCAAACGATCTCTAGATTTTTCTAGTAGTAGTTTCAATAATATCATGGCAAATTAGTGCAAGCTGACTAGACATTCTTTATATTTTCCAAAATTAAGACGACAAGGTGCAGTTCTCGTAGACAATTTGCAAATAAGCGACATTGACACGATCACAGCCGGGCAGAATGGAGAATTACTTGCAATGTTGCTCGAATTCAAGCCAGCCTTGAATGAGTATCTAGAACAGTTGGTGGCGTCTCCAGTCCGATCCTTGGCAGCTGTGATAGCCTTCAACAACAAATTCTCCAGATTGGTTAGTACATGCGCGACTATAATCGGCATACTGAACCAACACGGGTAGAATCCACATTTTGATTTATTTGATTGGTCTTGCAGGAAAAGACCAAGGAATACGGTCAAGAGCTCTTCGAGAAAGCCGAGTTCTTGAGTCGAAACATAACAAACATTGATGCTACATTGAAGAAACTGGTGTCAACATTCAGCGAACTCTCGAAGAATGGCCTGGAGAAATTAATCAAGAAGAACAAACTAGATGCGGTGGTGGCACCTGATTTTAGTTATGTATTATCATTTGTTCTTGCAATTGGACAATACCCTGGAATCAGTGTCCCTGCTGGGTATGACAGTGACGGTGTGCCTTTTGGCATTTGCTTCGGTGGACCAAAGGGTTCGGAGCCAAAACTAATTGAGATTGCTTATGGCTTTGAGACTGCTACCAAGGTTAGGAGGCCCCCTGCATTCAAGCCTTGAAAGCTTAGCGAAATCCCATCGAGACTTGTTTTGATGCTAATCAAGCACTTACCAGTTCAATAATAAAACTCTTATTCTGGGCAAACACCTTAATTGTCAAGCTCTAAACACTTGCAAGTTAACGTGCTGCTTAGCTTTGTGAATCTGTGGTTTGGTGTTGGGCTGGGTTTCATTCCCGGCATGGCTCTTTGAAATTACTAGATGGGCTAGCAGATGGACCCATTGTCTTTCGGAGCTTGCTCCATGACTATGTATAATTGGGTCATCACGCCCACTATATATTATCTTAGATCCACGCTGAATAAAAAATTATGAACTTTGTGGTACATTCTTGGATCATCGAGGCTTTCAAAACATTCTAGACTTGATTCTTAAATGGGTTGAGGATTTTGGATGAGGTCCTTGGCAGTCGTACGCGGGCTTCCGTATATAAAATTTTTTCCTTTTTTTATATTTTCTATTTGTAGAGAGCCGGAGCCGAAGTTTGCAAAGTTACCTACCAGTAAAAGAGTTTGTGCTAGTTTATCTCAATAAAAAGATTGAGAGATGGCTTCCAGAAGTTGATGTGGGATAATAAGCTAGATGCTTTGGTGACTCCTGGTGCAGCTGCTGCTCCTCTCCTTGCAATTGATATGGACATATCGCCCATGGGTGAACCATTAGATGACGGCATTGTGCATGGTTTTTTCTTCTTCTTCTTAGATCCTTGCTTTTAACCTGTGTTTTTTTTTTCCTCTCTAATTGAGGCTGTTAATGACCGTTTCCTTTAAAGTATGGTGAGCAAATTTCAGAACCCATGTCAACAGATCAATAGATACGGACTGCAGGTGTCTCAAAATCGGCATATGCCATAATATCCGCCCGAGTGCTCTATGAATCTGCCTATTCTGGTCCATGCCATCATGCTTCTTGGTTAAAGGTAAATAGCACTGCGTAAGTATGCTATCCTCGCACAATCATTGCGATGTGACCTAACCTAATGCATGCTCATAATCTGGTAGTGAGGAGACACAATTTGGTCTCAAAATTGGCATAAATTCCATAATATTCGAGTTTGCCAAGATCAAAACCAGATTTTTCAATGCTACAACTGGTAATGCTATCTGTTTGAGCTTCTTCTTCCTTTTTTTTTCTTCAAATTAAATGTAACTTGAGCTGCTCCAATTTAATTTGTTGCTCAAAATGTGATTTTTCTTCTAAGGCTAGGAACATAGTTAAATGCCTTGAACCGATACCTATCTCCATCGTTAAAAATGGTAGCATTATTATTTCAAGGTATCAATGACTAACATCTAGCACACAAGTCCTATAAAAATGGGTAGAGGTGTTTTTTTATTTTTTATCAATAAATAATTCGAGAGGAATAAATGAAGATGGATAAAATAGAGAATTAATTGATATTATTATTAAATTTAGTTTAATGAATTGTTGATTTTGAAATTTTTGTCTTGATTTCTTGTTTAATTTAGATTTAAAATTAAATCATGAAAGAATTTTTTTCAATGTTACCTAGACAATTTGGAGAGTTTAAATATCATCCAAACAACCAATAAAAATATGATTTGGCTTTTAAAAAAATAAAATAACCTTTTTCTAAATACTGGGAAGTCGACATATTGGATTGGATTAACAACTAAATTCATAATTTGGGTGGTGGATGCACTTAATTTAAGAACTTTATTTTAAAAAAATTATTTTTGTTTAATTACACGATAATAAAAATAGACACTTATAAAATTAAACCAAATTACGATATATTTATTTGAAATTACAATAATTTTATATAAAGCAAGTCAAAATAATTTATGAAAATAAATTTAAAATGAAGTAAATGTTGAAAGATAAAATTGAGATGAAAAAAACCTAAAAAAAAAAAGAAAAATGCAAAAAAAAAAATCATTTACTTTAGTTTTATATAAACAGTGAAGAAGATGAGTTGATATTCTAACCTTTTTTAGATATATTACAAAAAAAATTTGAATCGATGTTTTGTTTTCCTTCCCGTTTCATTAAAAGAGAAGGGCTCTCAAACATTGCGAATGGTAAAAATTACTGGGTCCTAATCCATCCTATATTTTAGTTGGGCTTGAAGATTTGAAGCTGAAAACGAGAACGTGACCAACCTCCAATTCTACTTCCATGAACATGGTCAGTGGCATAAATCCTACAGCTATTAAAGTTGCTCAACCAAGTGAAGCTGACCTATTATGATGGCTGATGATCCATTGACTGAAGGGCCTGATCCAAAACCAAGGCCTCTAGGCCGAGCCTAGGGGATTTATGGGTCAGCTGGGCAGAATGGAGTGGCCTTGATCATGGCGATGGACTTTGCATTCACTGACGGTATCTATAATGGCAGCTGCATAGCCTCCTTGGCAAGAATTCGGCAGTGAATCCAGCTCGTGAGATGCCAATTGTTGGCGGAACCGGCCTTTTCCGATTAGGACGTGGTTATGCCAATATTGCACAAACTTATTGGCTTGATGTTATCACTGGTGATGCCCTAGTTGGCTACAATGATACAGTAGTTCACTAGATGTTACTTTATTGTTTCAGAAGAGTATAGCCATGCTTTTTTTATCAGCGTGGTTTGCCATGAGTTGTTTACCTACTTTTAGGCTATGACATTTGATGCAGCAGCACCATGCATGTTGATTACAATTAGTATATAATCAGACGATTACAACTTGGTTCATTCTTGGAGTTTTTCTCCCTAATTAACTTGTTAAAATTAGTAATTTTTAATATTCATGAGATCCAACCACTTTTCCTTCCTTCCTTTCCTCTTTCCACGGTATTTGAGGAAGGAATCAAAGTCAGAAAAGTGTATGGCAAGCTGTTGATTGGCGTTACTGCTGTTCTTATTAATGGTAGTTTTTAGAGCAGTGGAAGTAAATTAATGCTGCTTTACTTGCTGCCTCGTCATGTGATTTAAACAAAAGCATGGCCATCAATATAATTTAACAGGTTAAGAAAGGATTGCTAATACTGTCCAGAAAAATATTCAACTTGTGATGATCATGATCAAATCTTGCTACTGCACTCAGAACCAGAAACAGCTTAGAGATTAAAACTTGTAACTACTTGGATTGAATAGTCCAGAAAGGTGACCTTGAAAGTTTAATAACTTGTTCCTGACAATCTTTAGGTATATCTCAGAGCTTTGAGTCAGTCTCTTTTGCTCACATTCTTTGCAAAGCTAACAATGTGGCAGATTCTTTGGCAAAACAAGGATTGCCCAGAGAGCCCGAACTTCTTGCTTGGTTCCTGACTGTTTCTGCTCCTCTGTATCTTGTTTTTGGATGTCGGTTGTATTGGGTCGATTTGGGACTATTCAAGTCTTCAGGCTATTTCTACACGAAGCTCTCTCCCTTCTTTCGCTGAAGCAATAATCTAGCTTAACGGTAAGTTGACGATGTAGAGCAGTGGAAACAAGCAAAGGTCTGCGATAACCAGTAAAAGGAGTTCTGTACTTGCAGCAAAAAGATTGAACATATCTAATTTCAGTCTTTCAAGCAATCCTTTTATGCCCTGTCACCAGGAATCATAACAAAACAAATGGTAACCATATTTTTACAGCTACTGACTCAAGTTTATCAGCATGCTCTGCATGCACTTTTTCTGCCTGGAAACCTAATTTTAACATAATACAAAATTGACCAGAGACAGAACTACACCATCAATGTGGGAGCTCGACGATTCTCCAGTCTTCGTTTCCACTGGCGGCAGTAGCTCGTCGAGAATGAAAGAACGAGTCAGGAGGCTATCAGCAGACCACCTCTCACAGTGACCTCTCTTAAAGCACCCCCTCAAGAAATCTTTTCCTTTCTCTGGCATATTTTCAGGAATCATTGGTGACTCATTCCCACGGACAAGCTTATTGAATAATTCTTTCGAATCCAAAGTTCCCCAAGCAATCCGTCCATTGATCATCTCAACAGCAATGCAACCAAGAGACCATATATCCAAAGCCGATGTGATCTCAACAAATTGCACAGACTCAGGAGACATATAGCATGGCGTCCCGCGGTATTGATACATATGCAACAACTTATCCGAATCGTCCTCTCCAGGCTCTCTAGCCAGCCCAAAATCAGCAATCTTAAGATGATGACCCTTTACTCCATGATCTCGACAAGGAAAAACCAGGATGTTTGCAAGTTTAAGATCGCAATGCACATGACCATTATAGTAAATGCAAGATAACCCCTTCAGCAGCATCTGCGTGTATTTCCTGACATGGCTCTCCGGACCCCTACCTCCATAATCTTTCATCAAATTTAGAAGAGAGCCCTTAGGAGCACACTCCAACAAAAGAATGTACTTGAACACCCCTCGTCAACACTTACACAATCTCCATAGCATCCTATAACTTCATTAGAACCAAGAAATCTTCCTAATACCTTCTCTCCTTCTGAAGACTAAAAAGAGTATTCAAGTTTCGAACTTTTAACTGCAAACAACCCATCTATATCATTAGCATCTGTTGATGTTAATAAACGGTTCAGTACAATCCTTTGCCTAGGTTTTTCAATCCGGCCCATTCCATAGTTAAGAATAATCAAAAGCTAAAAACAAACGAAAGAAGAAATTAAAAAGCAGGTCACTGAAGAAGTGCTTTTCACTCTTCAAAGTTTCATTTCATATATTTTTTAAAGTGTTTTTCACTTGAAAATATATTAAAATGATATTTTTTTATTTTTAAAAAATTATTTTTGACATCAATACATCAAAATGATTTAAAAACACCAAAAAAATATTAATTTGAAGTAAAAAAAAATAAAAAAATTTCAATTTTTTTAAAAGTGCTTTTAAAACGTAAAAACAAACAAAAAATAAAAAAGATATAAATAACAAAACGTGAATATATATTCCAAAACATTCTCCAGATTTGGAATTGAGGTTAAACTTATTTTTTATTAAAATTTGATTTTTTTGTTTTAATTTAATTTTTTTTATTTTTTAATCATTTTAATATACTTATATTAAAAATAAATTTTAAAAAATAAAAAATAAATATTATTTTAATACATTTCTAAATAAAAAAAACACTTTAAAAAATAATCTCTATTACATTCTCAAACACACCCTAAAGATTCTACCAAGGGAAATACTGGATCTTGTTTTAGTTTGGATAAGAATTATTGGTGCACATAATTTTTCTATCACTTGATAAATTATATTAATTATGATCAGCAATAATTTTTATTTTTTTAATCTGTTATGCATATATGATTAATTTAGATATTAAATAAGATCAATATAAAAAAATTAAAATTAAAACATGAATTTCTTCAAAAATAAAATTGAACTAATTTTTACAGCAACCAAAATCAGTTAGGTAAAAAGAAATAAATGCAATACAGGAAAGATAGATTTGCATTCAACAACAGTCTTATATTGCTTCAGTTGATAAACTAACTTTATTTTATTAAATCCAAATTTCAAAATAATAATAATTTTTTGGTTATTTGATGATAAAAAATATATATATATTATTCATCCGCAAAGAACATACCCAGTCAACTAAATAATACTTTTCGTAAAAACTAAAATGAAAAGGTAACAGAGGTCCTACCGGGAGTCGAACCCAGGTCGCTGGATTCAAAGTCCAGAGTGCTAACCACTACACCATAGAACCCTGGAGTGTTGGTAGGCTAATAAATCATTATCAAATATTGAATTTAGGGATAGCTTTGACATTTTTTTTTGTAACAATTAGGCCAAAGAAAATCCAAAAAATGGAAAAGATACATGTGATTGACAGTCGTAGGAGACCTACATCTAAAGATTATGTGAATATTTATTTTTGTGTTTTTAAAAAAAATCATTTTTTATTTTAAATTAATATTTTTTATATATTTTTAGATTATTTTAATATACTGATATTAAAAATAATTTTTAAAAAATAAAAAATATATATTATTTTAAAATATTTCAAAATAAAAAATACAATCATTACCGCACATCTAGACTTAAAAGCTTTTCTTCAAAGAGGTAAAGGTGGCAGTGTAAAATCTCGTATGTTGAGGCCAAGGTAGCATACAACGACTTGTTAGCTTAGCGGCTCTACGGCTTTGCAAAGGGGCAGCAACAATTGGGAAGTTTTTAAGGTGGTGGTGTAAACTGTAAAGTCTCGTATGTTGAGGCCAAGGGAGCATGCACGGACAAGCTCAGAGGCAGTGGCGCCATTTACACTTTGAGATGTGGCAGGTCCATTCATCACCCTCAAGCCGTTACCTTGGTGTGCTCCTTTTATGCTCTTCATCTCTCTTTTTTGTGCGGACAGAAGTCGAAATGAAGGCAGGTTCAACAAAATTCACAATGACATTCTCTTCTCACTGATTATACAACAGGTAATTCTAGCATAATAAACCTACAAGCTAGAAACGCAAGAACTATACACAGCAAGCGATCAAGATTGGTACAATGCAGATCTATTTCAACAGCACAAAGTGCTAAAGATTCTAGAACCAGGCATGGTTGAACTAGAAGCAATGATTAGCCCCAGTGGCTTGATAAGAAGAAAAACCACTTTATGAAAATATCTAACAAAGAAATTACAACCACTAATACCAAGCAAAATATTGTTGTAATCTGACAAAAAGAGAGGGGGGGGGGGGACAATAAGTAGCTCAACTTCACTCGCATTCCTTGATGACCATCACAAGATGGCAACATCAAAAGTTTCCTGGCAAGTATAACCTACAATTTTCTTCATTGTCCATATTGCATTTGTTGAGAATAATCAATTAGCTTCTTCAATAGAGGAAAGAGGCTAATCAAAGCAAGTTGAAGCTGTTCTGAGCTATTTACGCGAATACTGATTTGTCCAGCTCCCCTGTTATTTAAATTTGCACGACCAATCAAATTTGTGGATCGTCCTATAGGAATCTGGGATTGTACATTGCAGCCAATAGCGAGATCTCCATGCCAGTCCATGACGGAAAGCCCTAGTGTTGATAATGAACGACCAAGAGGATAATCTTTGTCCCTCAGCTGGACCTCCAGACTGCCACCATAAGCCACATCACCACGACCAGCCATGGCACCACCAGACATTACCATCTGGAACCGTTTACCAGCAATCAATTTATCCTCGACTTTCACTCCAGCTGATAAGACATCACCCAACAGAGTAACTGATAGACCAGCTGTAGCCTTATTTTTCCTAAAATTACTGAACCGAGTTTCACTTCGAAGAGTATAGGCCAAGTCTTTTCCCACAGTCTGCATATCAAACCCCAGTGAGGTTGCTTTTCCTTCTCCATACTTTAAAGAACTTGCTAATTCCATTTGAACATTGGCATCCTTCTTGTCCTTTGTTACCTGGCCAGAAAACGATATAGGGATTTTGTCTTTAACCACAAACAATCTCTCCACATTTATACCTTCGTAACCAACATCATGGTCCCAACCATGAGTTTCTAGAACTGGCCTCACAAGCCACTGGTTGGAGGTATCGAGGTAACGGTACCTATGAGTGGGATTATCAGAATCAAAGGAAGCAGGTAAGGCTAGATCCGGCATGGGAACAGGAACAGATGCAGCTCCACCTTCTTCCTCTGCATTTTCAGCGTACTCGCTGGGCAGGTCCTTAGCAGCTGCAGCCATTTTCTCCATCAACTTCCGTCGCCTTTTCTCCTCCTTTAACTGCTTTTTCATGAAAAGTTTCTCTCTGTATTCCAACTCATCAAAGTATGCCTTCTTCTGAACTTTAGTAAGCTTTGCAATCTGAGCCTTTGTCAAACTTTTAAATGGTGGCAATTCATCATATTCTGATTCATCCTCGGAATCTGATGACTCATCTAAATCATCATCTAAACCATCCTCATCACCATACTGTTCCTCTGGTAGCTTAACTTGTGGTCTTGACTGGAGAAGCGACGAAAGAAGGAATGGTAAAGGTGGTGCTCGTGCTCGAGTTGCAAAAGGCTTCGCAGGTGTACTATCTTGCAACTTCAAAAGTGCATTTGCCTCGGCGAGAATCTTAGATGCAAAAGAGAGCAGCAACAAGTGGGGCTTCCAAACCTGACCGTTTGGCAACACTCTCTGCCCTGCCCTGTTAGTTCTACATGCTGAGTGATTCTCAACCAATGAAACAGGATTCATGAGTCGCATATCTCCTGCTGCCAGACGAATTGCTTGTTGGACAGCATGTGAACGCTGAGTGACAAACATGTCATAACTTGAAGCAGTTCCATTGGGACCATCAGGTGGAGCTGATGCAGCATGAGTCAGGACAACAATTGCATTGAACCATATAGATGGCCCGAATATGTCGGTGATGGTACGCAAGAGAGGCATATCACCAAAATCCCTGCTTTGCATATCCAACCTGTCAAGATACAACACAATATCTGGAGGAGTTTTCTTGATAAAGCACTTGACAGAGTGAAGGATCTTCTCATTCTGGCGCTGGTCAGACCATGAAGGAAGAAGTCCTGGTGTGTCAATGACTCGTACCTTTATCCCCTGAACAGTACCCACAACATCCTGAACCTTTTTTGTACCCAATTGAAAAGCATCGGTGCCAAACTTCACTTCATCAAATATAGAGTTGATAGTGGCACTTTTACCAACACCTGTCTTTCCAAGAACCATAATTGTACAAGAGAAATCAAGGGGTTCCTGCCCAGCAGCCTCAAGATGCTCTGCCATTGCACTGGCACGATCAAAACCAGCAACACGACCACCATTTCTACCTCGCAGCTGCTCAGCTAATCCCAGTCTGTATAAAACCTGTGCAACAACAACATTATGGGGAGTCTGCCCAAGTCTATGTGCAAGCCGCAAAAATTTCACCCTGATCATCTGAAGTTTTTCACGTGTCTCATCAAACTCTTCTGATTCCCCGTTTGTAGGATCTTCAATCTGTTGGGATTGCGTATGAGAAACAGTTCCATTAGCACGAAGTTGCGGGGTTGCCCTGGGTGCAGGTTCCAATAGTGGTGCAGCGCGCCCAAGGCCAGCTGGACGAGAAGGTAAGGGGGCTGCACTCAGAGACTTTGCAGATGAAGATGCAATCTCAGGTAAATGCTGAATTTTACGCTCTATATTTGCTGGGGCATTTTTCTTATCCTCCTGACCCTTTTCTGCTGTCTTCTGAGGTGATTCAATCACAGTAGTGTTTTTGCTGGCTCTGTTGATGTTGTTGTCAGCATGCTGTAATTCAGAACCCTTGTTATCCTCTGATCGCAAAGTAGATGCATGAGCCTGAATCTCCTCATTTCTCTCCATCACAGAATTCTCAGAAGAAGAAGAGGCAAAAACTTCTGGTGCCAGCTTCTCTTCCTCCACAGTCAGTGGGATAGCTGAAGCAGCTTTCAGTTCACTTGTTTTCCCATTTTGGTCTGAATCTATAACAGCTGAAACATCTTTCAAGTTCCCATTGCTACCATCTTGGTTTTCTATGTTTACACCTGCTGAGATGTCCCTGAACTGTTCACTCTTATTTACCTCATTACCAGAATCAAGGCCCACTATTGCACTTTCAAAATTCCCATTTTTCTCAACCTCGTGTTTTATATCTTTTCTTTCCAGATTCTCATCCAATCCTTCACTCTTATCATCTTGAAGATCACCTGATCCGTTAAATACATCATTGGCCTCCTGATATTCAGCACCCAATTTATCCTCCTTCAGTTCCTCTCTCTTACCATCTTCTGGAAGAATCTCAATGTTCAACTCAATTTCTTGATTGAAATGGGACTCATCCTCACCCTTCAAAGCCTCTGTTCCTCCATTACCAGCAATCTCAGAGACCTCCTCGCCTCCACTCATCTCATTGTTCTCTGCTTCCTGAGAAGACTCCTCACCTCCACTCATCTCATTGTTCTCTGCTTCCTGAGAAGACTCTCCATCACTTTTCAGTTCCTTGCTTGAATCAATTCCGCTATTAAAATTGGCCTCATCCTCACTCCTTAAAGCTCTAGTTTCTCCATTACCAGCAATCTCAGAAACCTTCTCACCTCCACTCATCTCATTGTTCCCTGCTTCCTGAGCAGACTCTCCATCACTTTTCAGTTCATTGCTTGAATCAATTCCGCTATTAAAATTGGCCTCATCCTCACTCCTTAAAGCTCTAGTTTCTCCATTACCAGCAATCTCAGAAACCTTCTCACCTCCACTCATCTCATTGTTCCCTGCTTCCTGAGCAGACTCTCCATCACTTTTCAGTTCATTGCTTGAATCAATTCCGCTATTAAAATTGGCCTCATCCTCACTCCTTAAAGCTCTAGTTTCTCCATTACCAGCAATCTCAGAAACCTTCTCACCTCCACTCATCTCATTGTTCCCTGCTTCCTGAGCAGACTCTCCATCACTTTTCAGTTCATTGCTTGACTCAATTCCTCGATTAAAATTGGCCTCATCCTCACTCCTTAAAGCTCGAGTTTCTCCATTAACAGCAATCTCAGAAACTTTCTCACCTCCATTCAATTCATCATTCCCAACTTCCTCAGCAGCCTCTCCATCATCTTGCAATGATCCACTTTTGTCATTCAGATGTTCAGAATCCATTTTTGTCAAATTCTGGCCCGTGCCCTCACCCTTATCCTCTGAAATCTTAACAGAATTGTCACTTGTCGCCTGATATTCAATATCCAACTCATCCTCCTCCTTTACCTTCTTCTCATCATCCTTGGGCAGAATCTCCTCACTCAATTCAGTTTCCCGCTTAGAATCCACCTCACCTTCACCCTCAGCCTTCAAAACCTCTGTTCCTCCATTGTCAATAATCTCAGCAACCTCTCCTCCACTCGATTCATTGCTCCCAGCTTCCTTTGCAGTCCCTCCCTCATCAATCTTATCAACACTATCTCCACCCACCAAATCCTCTACCTTCTCTTCACCAACCACTCCACCTAGCTCCTCTGGATTCCCACTCTCAGCAGGAACAAAAATCACCTCCTTGAATTTCTCAGTCTCATTTCCTAGATTCGAATTCTCATCGTCAAATGCTGGACTCAACTCACCAATACTCTCAACAAAACCAACTGACTCAACTTTCATTCCCTCCTCCTCCTCCTCCTCCTCCTGCAAGTGCTCATGTGACTCAATTGCCTCCTCAAAAACCTCATCTTCCAAATCTTTCGATTCATCAGACCCCACCACAACTCTCTCCTCCTCTACCTTAACCCCAGAACCCTCATTTCCCACATTGGATTTCTCTTCCACAACAACTCTCTCCACCCCATTTTCCATTTTTTCTTCAAAACCTTGATTCACATAAAACCCACAAAATCAAAACACAGAACTCATTTCAATATCATAACAACCAATCACATAACCAACAAAAAAAAACATCATAAAGCTTCCATCTTTTACTCAAAAATCATGACTTTATATAACAACAATCCATACAATATCCAAATTGAAACTTTCAGATCTCAATAAGCAACTTTCACAGGTTTTCATTAGGGCTTTGCACAAAAAAAAAAAATGCAATTAAATCAATACAAAATCATAATTAATTAACTAAAGCACATAAAAAAAAAAGAAATCTTTTTTTTTTCTTTTTGTTTACCTTGTTTCCTAGAGAGAGGAAGTGAATGACTTTCAGAGCGAGAGAGAAGGAGAGTTAGTGAACGAATCCTAAATGTAATCTACTGGCTGCAGCTGCTATGGCTTTACCATGTTATATGAATTAAGGAGATAAGAATTTTTTATCGGACGGTGTAGATTTGAAGTTATTGCGTTTTGCTGATCGGACGGTGGAGGAATTTTTGTTGGGTCTGATGGATTGCTTTGATATCATCGTTGAAAGACGCCAAATTTTGCTGACGTGGATTTTCTTGTATAAAATTAGGGTTTAAGTCTAAACCTGGAATGGTCATTAAACTCTTAATTTTCTTAATCATGGTCGTCCACCTTTTTTATCTACTACTCTGGTCCCTGCATGTTATGTTTCGTCTCTAAAAATTTGTAATGGTGTGTTATTGATTGAATTTTCTATTCTCAATTGATGATATCTTAAAAAATTCAAGTAGCTTGAAGGTAAGATTTATGATAATCGATTAATTTTTTGGTTTTAGCAATTTGATTTATTTTTCCTAACCAAAGTGGCTAATGACTGGTGTCTATTATCTGCAGAAAGTTTCTTTTGGTGAATTTAAGAACTATTTAATGCTTTAAGTAAGTATCTTTTTAGATAAAAGACAATAATATTTTAAAGAGACTCTAAAAATAAATATACAATAGAGATTCAGAACCTTTTTTTCTAAGGATCTAATGGGTCTTTATAGCTTATTATTCTTACTCTTTTATCGAGGGGATCGCTCAAAAGTTTTTTTTTTCTTGATAGAATTTAACCCTCCTTTTCAAATAGAAAAATATCTCTAACTTTATCAAAGACGAAACATCTTTGCATGCATGAGGACTCAACATTTGACTGAACCTAAGGATGTGAGGTTGGGCAGTTCACCAGACATATAAATGATTAGGCTTAGCGCTTGGTTGAGCCCAATGACGTTAGGTTTAACAGTTCACCAAACTTATATATGTTTAGGCTCAATACTTGGCTAAGCTCAGGGATGTTGGGTTATCACCCGACCTCTAGTTCCTTTAAATAATAATTTAAAGAAAAAAATAAGAATAAAACATGTTGATCCACCAATAGTCCCCCAAGTCTTTGTGTATTTTTTACGCAAAGATTTTTTAAGGTTACCACTAGTAAATAAGAGCTTTTTTACCTTCCCTGTAGGATTTGGTTGTCCCATATAGAACTGTTGAAATTTTCTTAGCCAGGTGGCTCATCTTTATTGAAGGGGGTGACCTTTGGGAAATAAAATAGCAGCTTGTATTTATTGTAGTAATTGAGTGGATTTCTAAAGATCTAAGATGACATGAAAAGTCATTCATCCAATAGTCTGGGTAGAAAGGTGTTTCCTTTA
The DNA here is from genome assembly GCF_951802175.1 of Populus nigra. NCBI lineage: Eukaryota > Viridiplantae > Streptophyta > Magnoliopsida > Malpighiales > Salicaceae > Populus > Populus nigra. Next base: position 5,403,098 of record NC_084858.1, on the reverse strand, counting down.
TAAACCTAATCGTTCTTACCTTTATCTTTTTATTTTTTATAATTTCTGAAAAACTACTATGTTGAAAACCCCTAACTATTTTAGTTCTAATCCAATGAAACAAACTCATTTCTAGGTATTTTCCACCACCATCTTCTATCCTTTTCTACTTTAAACCAAAACATGGAACTAAAAGGAGTCAGATTTATCCCTAAAAAAAAAGATATTGCTACCTCTAAAAAGGAGTTCAGGTTCCAACCTGAGATTGCGGGAAGTGGTAGGGGGGTTCATCTAACTATGCAACATAACTAGAGAGGGTGATACTCCAACATCCATCTCTAGTAAGGAGGAGAGTAGCTCTTCTCATAGAAGTCCTTCTCCCACCATCACTAGAGATTCCCAAGAGAGAGGAAGGTTACCTTAAACTTCTAAGGATGACGTTCCCAACACTTTAGGTGAGTAGGACATAAAGTTTGTTTCTCCCCTTCAGTGAGGAAAGTACACAACTTAAATGTCCGATTAGGTTGAGCATATAAACCAGAAAACCTTGGGCTATGCCCTAGGGTTATTTTAAGATTAAAACCTTTTCTTGCATGTACACGATGGTGTGTTCCTTCCTTCTCCAATGATTTATTAGGGAAGTGTGTAGATATTATTAGCTGGGTCTAGGGTAGCTACATCCAAATAGGTGGATGATTATGCCTGTCTTTGATAAGTTTTGTAGGCTTATCAGAATTAAGCCTATAATCAATGTCTTTAGAAGTTGTTACCATCTGATTGTTGGCACCAGCGGTGGTAATGATGTACTTTAGTTATTCACCCTTGTCATAGGCCTAAAGGAGCCATTAAGGGAACTCTGTGTGGAAAGCTTATGTATGTCAAAAAATAAAGGGGAAGATAGGTGATAATAAGATATGGTGGGCCGGTCAATCATGCAGGTGAAATGTATAAAATATAGGGATGTTCCTATTATTGGAAGGTTCCTTCTCCTAATGTAAACAACAAGCCTCGTCTAAGCTTGGATGAGGAGAAAATATGTGTTGTGTTGGCCTCAACTTCAACAAAGTATAAAGTCAATAGAATAGTTAAAGGATATTATCAAACCATTTTGCAAGGTATGTAACTTTCCTATTCTCTTATTTCTTTATTGCTAAGTTTATTACTAACTTTTTGTTTTTTTATACAGGACAAACAGCTGAAAGAGAAGAAGAAACTTCAACGATGTTTGTAGAAGAAAGTTCAACAAGGAAATCTTCAACTCTTATTATAGTTGGAAGTAGGGTTGAAGAACATATAAAGGATTACCTCATCATTGTTGATGAACTTTATGTTCTTGAGGGCTTTGTCCCTAAGGAAACAATAGTGAGAGTCAGAACTCCCGCAGAAAATGAAGTCGGGGGCAGTCGTACTCCCCCAATTGAGGTTCAAGCAGATTTGACTTCCCTTTAAGTGATTACGGGTGTTGCTACCCACTTTAAGAGGAAAAAGATTTCCACCTCTGTATAGTTCAATGTTTTAGTCTTAATTGTAGAGGCTCTCTTGATGGCACCTTTTCTGCCTCAACTTCCAGCTTTATCGGTAGAGGTTGCAACAGCTAGGCCTTTTACTTGGGTTGTTCCAGTGGAGACTGAGTTCAAAGATGCTTTCACCCACCTTGCTTTTTACCAAGCTCCCTTCAGTTTTTCCACCCTGACCAAGGAAGAGAGGGAGTTTATAGAGGCTATTATCGGTAGGAGGTCAGTCATTAGAAAGACTAGCATTGTGGTGGTGAGACTACTAGAAAGGATTCTCATCATCCCATCAGACATCATAATAATATCTAATGAGAGCTACAACCATTATTTAACTTTAAATGGTTAAATGGCCTTTATTATAAGGAATTTTTTATTTCACCTTTTTGTTTAATTATATGACTATTATTCCTAATATTTGTTAATGAAAAACTTTAATGATATACATTAATTCCATGAGATGTTGGGTGGCTGAGAGAAATCATATAATGGAGGCCATTACTATAAACAGGGAAAACCAAATTGTCTTCAAGCAGCTAAAACAGGAAAAAAGTTATTATAAAGGCCGAACTAAAGAGCCTCAATATGGCTTGTGCAACGCTGAAGGAATAAATATAAGGCATTGTTCTTCAGTTGGGCTCTAATGACAAACTAGTTTAGGTCATCTATAACCAAATGGATTCCCTAAAGTAATAGATCCTTAAGATGAAAATCATTCAAGATGATCTGAGTATGGAGCTTTTTACTACCAGGGAAGAAACCTAAAATTCTCAGGCTCAATTGGAGGTTTTGAAGAACTCTCTGAAGAAGTTTCAGGGATTTTTTAGGGTTTAAGAGCTTTGACTAGGATAGTTGGGAACAAGATCTTTCTTGCCATATCTAATATGTATTTCTTCAATCAATCAAGACGGATGCAAGTGGACTTTAGTATTGTCTTTCATCTAGTCCCGATGCCTGACTTTACAAATGTGTTCTTTGTCATGACTATTGTTTCCCGACATGGGAAATATCTAGTTAAAGAGCCTGAGCTAGATATTTAAGCCTCATTTCCCCCTAACCTCTTATAAATATTGTACACACCCTTGGTCTTGCAGGGTTTATCCATGTAACATTTATCTTTTATTTTATAAAATTTTAATTCCTTTTATTTCTTTGTTTACTCGTGTGTATAGATTTAATGCCTATAATAAACATTCCATGCAGGATTTGAAGCCCTAAGAAAAATCTTTGAAATTTTATACGAGTCCAGCACCTATACTTGAAAAAAAGTTAAGGGAATTCCCTAAACAATTGGTGCGAGACTAATGCCCACATTATAATTTCCATGCAGGGTCCAAAAACCCTAAGAAAATTATTAAAATAGGTCCAACGCCCGCACCTAGGAAAACATTTAGTAAATTTGAACTTTAAACTTTATCTAACCATAATCAAGATTTAGAAGAGATTTACCTGTCTGGAACTGAGAGGAGATCTTAGTTTCAGGTATATTCCTATCAATTTAAATGAATTTGTAATGGATTAATGAACAATCATTAGGTAGGACATGGAGATTAGTGTTGTTGTCCTTATGGTGACCATGTCAATCCTTTACAATATAATTTGTGCAATCGTATTAGGGAGACTAAGTCAATCTATTCTAAGGTGAATTTTGTAATCACACTAAGAAAACTGTGTTCATCCTATCCTTAGAAGGTTATGAGATTGTTGCCCTAGAAAGATAGTGTGTCAATCTCATTATTAGAGATATGTTCAATCACACTAGGAAGGCTCATGATCCATCATTCCAGGGGAAAATGGGCAATCATATTAGAGATACTGAGTCTATCTCATCCTCAAAAGGTTACGAGGTTGTTGCCCTAAAAAGATGGTTTGTCAATCTCATCATTAGAGATATGTGCAATCACACTAAGGAGGCTTCAAATTCATCATCTCTAAGGTAAATTATGCAATCACACTAAGAAAATTGAGTTCATATCATCCTTAAAAGGTTGCGAGGTTGTTGCCTTAAAGAGATGGTGTGTCAATTTTATCCTTAGAGATATATATAGTTGCACTATGGAGGCTCCATATCTATCATTTCCAATGTAAATTATATAACCGCACTAAAAGAACTAAGTTCATCCCATCCTTGAAATGTTGCAAGGTTGTTTTCCTGGAGAGATGAAATGTTAATCCCATCATTGGAGATATATACAATCACACTAGTTAGGCTTTATATTTATTCCTTCTAAGGTAAATAATGCAATTACATCGGAGAGATCGAGTTGATTCCTTCCAAGGTAAATTATGCAATTGTACTATGAAGATTAAGTGCATCCCATCCTTGAAAGGTTGTGTGTTTGTTGCTCTAGATATCACTAAAAAAAAAAGACATTGTCATTGTGAATAATTTAAATCATATATAAGAAATTTACATTCTTATTCATTGACCATGATATATTTTTTATTAACCTTTAAAATATAATCATCTTGATAATATTTTTGTTGAAATCATGATCTCAACTATAAAGAAGGAGAGAATAGAGTTTCTATGATAGATGTCTTTTAGGTGGTTAACAACCAAACTTCACATGTTTTACAGTTTGAACCAACATTCCACTTATACTTGTTAAAAGCTTTCCAAAATCTTGAGGCTCCAACTACATTCGTGAAGTTGGCAAATGTTTAGAAAAAACTTGCTCATCTCATTAAGCCCATGGGAAAATAGAAGAAATTTTACTAACTTAGAGCAATCAAATTGCTACATAGTCTTTCTTAATCATTGAAGAGTTGTTGAAGCTCTGGTGAAGCAGACGTGTCAACAACTATAAAAAGGTTCATGACACGTCTTGTTCCATGATTTTTTTTGTTATCATCTACTTTTAATGGTGATTTAGGATGTCGATAAACCAATTATGGAGGAAGTATCTATGAATTTTTAATCAGTTTCTCATAGACAACACCACTAATGATGTACAAAAAAATTCAAGTGGCTTGAAGGGAAAGCTTAGATCTTGGATAATCAGCTAATCTTTTTTTTTTTTATGGAAATTTGATATATTCTTCCTAGCCAAGGTGATTGGTGCCTAATACCTACAAAAGGTCTCCTTTAGTGAATTTGGAGACTTTCTTATGCTTAAGTAAGAATCTTTTTTAGAGAAATAACAATGATATTTTAGAGAGAGACTTTGAAAATAAATATGCAGTAGAAAATGAAGATTCATAACCTCTTCTTTTGAGGATCTAATGGGTATTTATAGCCTACTCTTCTTACCCTTTTTATTGTAGGGATGGCTCAAAAGTCTTTTTTTTTTCCTGATAGCATTCAACCCTTATTTTCAATGAGAAAAATATTTCTAACTTTGTCAAAATAAAGATATCTCTGACTTTGTTAAAGAGAAAACATCTCTGACTTTATTAGAAAAGAAATATCTTTGTACATGTTAACCCTCATTTTTAAAGAGAAAAATATCTCTAACTTTGTCAAAATAAAGATATCTCTGACTTTATTAAAGAAAAAACATCTCTGACTTTATTAGAAATATCTTTGTACATGTATGAGCTCAGTGCTTGGCTGAACCTATTGATGTTGGGTTTAGCAGCTCGTGGGATTCATATATGTTTGGGCTCAGTGCTTGGCTGAGCCAAAGGATGATCAGTTTAGTAGTTCACCAAACCTATATATATTTAGGCTCGGCGCTTGGTGGAGCCCAATGATGCTGGGTCTGGCAGTTTGCCAGACCCATGTATAATTGGACTCGGTGCTTGGCTAAGCCCAATGATGTTAGGTTATCACCTAGCCTCTAGTTCCTTTAAATGAGAATCCAAAGAAAATAAAAATAAAAATAGGAATAAAAAATGTTGATCCATCATCAAGAATAAATAATTTCTACATAAAATACATACTTAAAATGATGCATTTGTAGAATTGTTTTTCTTAGAATTAGTTAAATTTAAATTGATATCATAGAAATTTTTTGTTACTAAATTTGGTTTTTTCTCCAATTGTATTATTTGTATTTGTTAAATTTTATTTAAATAGTTAAAAATATTTTTATTAGTTATTCAATTATGAATTAGATGAATAATTAGTTCAGAACGTGATGTAAAATACATGAATTAGTAAACATAGAAATAAAGGATTTGATTTGAAAGTGTGAAAAGAGAAAGAGTAACATATGTATAAGGGTCTAAAATAAAATGAAAAGAAAAACAAGAATAAAAATAAAAATGCTTATGTGACTATCGGGGAGGGAGACGAAGGCCTGTTTGGAGATGAATGTATGTTTGTTATTATGCGTAGTAGTTTTTTTTAAAAAAAAATGCTTAATTTTTTTTAAATTATATTAATATGCTGGTATAAAAAATAAATTTTTAAAAATATGTTAATTATTTTTTTGTTTCCTTTATGCTTATTAATCAATATTTTTTTAATGTTATAAGATTGCTTTGATAAATCAACAAACTAGCGTTAATGCTAATTGTATTTATTCTTTAAAAAATAATAAATGTATTTTGAGAATCTTGAAATGATAATTGTGTATGTTAACATGCACAATAAATTATTAAAATCTACATATTACATAGTGTGGCTCAAATGATTACCATTATATTTATGATTTATAAGGGTTATTAGCGTGGCTTGAATACAACTTTTTTTATGTGTTCATGGTCAAGTATTTGTTGTGTGTTTATGCTAAATAGCTACTTACATCACTGAATGCAATCTATTTGTCAATATAAATATAGATGTAATTTATTTTTTATTTTTTTATCTTGTGTTCAAACCGTAAATCAATGTAAATGTAGAAATAAATACAAATCAACAAGATAGACGTATATTTGGATGTATTTAAAACTAAGCTCAAATAGATGTAGAAAAGTACAGGAAAGGATAGTTGAGAAATAGCTTTCATTATAATTATAATGCAATACAGGGGATCAAGATCCAAGAATGGCTGAAAAGTAGATGAAGGGCAAGGAAGTGACTTTTTGACGTCAAATATACAAGCAGGCAAAGACAAAAACACCTTGATGTTCATCAATCCAGAATCAAATGGAAGGCACTTGTCGATGAAAGATCTGGATAGGTTGGTTGGTGGCCCATCTCTAATAAAAGTCACAGGATCATGGAAAGGGGATCGGCTCGAGGCCAATTGGAGAAGAGTACATATCTAACACATGATATTGGTTGGAATTTGAACTTTTAGGGGTACATAAGCCCAGCTCAAACTCGAGAGGACCTATGTTGAGTTGGGGCTCAAAACTAGTACAGATTCAAAGATTATTTAAAAAAAAAAAATTATATGGTTGGTGGGTTCTTGATGGCTAAAATGTCCATTTTTCACCGACCATTCTATCAAGGATTAGTACTCGAGCCAGCATCTCGAATTTGATTGATCCTAGAATGAGCGGGGATAACATGTCTCTCACCCACCCCAGCATTAACTATCATGGTTTTGCATGACAAAAATAGTGTTTCGTTAATATTTCAATTTGATTTGTGTTATGTTGCAGATCAGGTTATAAAATTTTTAAATATAAAAACAATATTAAGATGTTATTAATATTTTTGTCCAGTGAAAAAAAAAATTTTAACCAATATGGAATTGACTTGATATAATTTGATTGACTTCACGGGTCCAAAAATACCTTGAACCATCTTAAAAACATAGTTTGACTAAAACAAATTAAAGATGATATTTTTTTTAATGTTAAGATAATAACATATTGGATTGACTTGGGTCAACCAGGGTTAACATATCAAATCTATTATCTGGGTTATGAGACTGATAACCCCATAAAAAAATAAATCAAAATAAATTATGAAATTGAGATTCTAATCAATTTAATGATGAATGATGAATTTAAAAAAAATCGATTAAAAAAGACCTAAAAAAGCAACTCATGTTAACTTGTCAAACCCACTACTCAGGTCATAAGACCATGATAATCCTATAAAAAACAAATTGAAACAAATTACGATATTCAATCTCCAATCAGTCTAATGTTGAATGATAATATTAAAAAATAAATCAGTTAAAACAATAACATAAAAAAATAACATGAGTCAATTCGTCAAACTTATGACTTGGAATGAGACTGAAATAACCTCATACAAAGAAAATTAAAAAAAAAAAACGACCTGGTTTGACATAGGTTAACCTGTTAATTATGTGATTCTGATCATGAGACTAAGATAACCCCACAAATAGAAAAACAAAACAAATTATAAAAGCTCAGTTCCTAATTGACCTTGTCAGATACAATATTGAATAGTAACATTTGTAAAACTTTTAAGTAAAAAATGATACAAAAAATAAGTCAAGTCAACCTAGGTAATCCATTAAGCATTATTCTCGGGCCGTGAGGTCGAGATAACCTAATAAAAGGCAAACTAGAACAAATCATGAAGCTTAATTCCCAATTAAACATCATATTAAATGATGAAATTAGAAAAATATTAATTAAAAAAAATGAGACAATCGAATTATCCTGTCAAACCTGCGATTAGGGTCATGAGACATGGATAACCTAATAATAATAAAAAAATCAATGTTAAAAGACTTGTGAGACAAAAATAACCTCCTAGAAAGAAACTAAAAAAATGACTAGATTTAACTAGGGTTAAAATATCAAAACCTGCAATCCTTATCATGAAACTAATATATCCTCGTAGAAAGAAAATAAAACAAATTATAAAACTCAATCCCCAACTAACTCAATATTAAATGATGAAATTGAATAAAAAATCAACTTAAAAAATAGCACAAAAAACAACTCGAATCAACTCAGGTTAACTCATTAAGCACTATTCTTAGGTATTAAAGCTGAAATAACTTAATAGAAAGAAAATAAAACAAATTATAAAATTTAATCCCCAATCAACTCAATACTAAAGGATTATATAGGAAAAGAAGTTAATTAAATAAAAGGAAAAAAACACGAATCAACTGGGTTAACAAGCTAAACTCACGACCCGTGTCATGAGATTAGGATAACCTAATAAAAAATAAATCAAATATTATAGGTTTTTTTTAAAAAAAAGCATTGATTCAACCCACTATTAAAAGGCAAGATTGAAAAAAATAATAATTAAAAAAACAAGTCAATCATGTTAACTCGCTAAACTCGCAATCCGCGTCATACAAATGAGAAAACCCAATGAAAAATAAATTAAATATTAAAAGAAAAAAATATTAATTGAAAAAAAAACAAAATACTATTTTAATGAATAACATTTTATAAGAAGGGTTATAATAAAAACTCCTTCTCTTTTAATTTATTTTTGTTAATATATATTTTAATTTTGAAAATATATAAATTTATTATGATTAACTGCTCCACCTATTAGAAAGCTCGAATATAAAATTAAGAGTTTTAGGCATGATGTTGTCACTTCCTGTGAGAACCCACCTTAACATTATGCTTTTACTTAGAATTCAAAAAATAAGTTACCAGATAATCTTTGAGGATTGGAATGGGTATTCATGGGTTGAAATTTTTTTTATATTTATATTACATTATTATTTATGAAGTAAAAAATTTAAATATTTATAAACAAATAATTAGATTTTGAGTATCCATTATCTACTATTATTTATTAATTAATAAAAATAGTTAATACATATACTTGAAGTATATATAAATATATTGAATAATAAAATAAGAAATATTATTCATATATATATATATATATTATGTTAATTTTAAGGTATGCATATATCATATTGCATTAACAAAAATCATATATTCTACAAATATATTTATAAAATATAAATATATATTTCGGGTTAGATTGAGCGAGTTTTGAGTAAGGCTTGACAATATCTATACTCTATTTATTATCTATTGAAGCCAAAAAAACATCCATACATTCATATTTTCAGATAAGATAGAAAAAATATCCATCAAGTTTGATTTAAATTGTTGCCCTACTCATTAATAATCAATGTGCTTATATGAAAGAGAGTAGGTAAACATTTTGAATGTTTGGGTATTGCAAAAAGAAAAAAATATATGATATATAAGGACACGATTTTAATTATTTACTTTTACATGTTATCTCACACTTTTACATATAAAAAAATAGTTGTATGTATAGTTTTAAACCTGTCCCGATGGCTGGTCGGTCCAAGACTTGGGTTACAGGTTTTAACAGGGTTATCGCCCGGGTCAATCTCTATTTTAAAAAAAATCAAAACGATGTTGTTTTAGTAAAAAAAAAAAGTCAACGGGTTGCAACCAGGTTTTGCCGGGTCACGGGGTCAGCCCGCCGGGTCAGCTGGGTCATGACTTTTTCTATTTTTTCTTCAACCCGACCTGGTTCCAGTACCTTGTCGACCGGGTCCCTGGCCGACCCATTATGCTAGGCCGAGTTTCAAAACTATGGCTATAAAACCAAAAAATTGATGGTTTATCTAATTTAAAATTACTTTAATATGCATTAGACGTAGACAACAACCTTGATGTAAATTATCATAATACTGTTTAAGCATATTTCCACTTAACAAGGCTTGTTTTTGTAACATATTCAAATAAATACTCATTGAACTACATCAATAAATTTAGCTTATTTATTTATTTTCACGGAAGATTATATTAGAACTGTCCTTATTCCGAATAAAATAAATAAATAAATAACTAGTTGCAAGTTGTGAGAGAGATTGGTTTCCCTCTTCTGTGAAAAACAATGGTAGGACACTTATGGGTCCCCATCAACCAGGACCGCCAGAAAGTCCCCAACCCTCCGCCTTCCGCCCACCATCCACCACCTCCACCACCACCAATGAAGAGCGACGCATCGTTTGCCCACCCTCACATTGGTTCCCTCTCTCTCCAACGCCCTTCCTCTCTCCTCGACCAAAACTCTCCAGTCTCTCAGAACTTCTTCACTCAAATCCCACCACACGTCACATCGCCACAAACCTTGCATAACCCAACCCTTCGCTAACATCTCCAATCAATCCCAGCTCACACAAGCAGTCTCTTCTCTTCAGATTTTATCATGCAAAGGCATTCATTTGCCTTATACAACAATGTGCAAATTGCAGGTCTCTTAAATTAGGGAAATGGGTTCATATTCATTTGAAACTAATTGGACTACAAAGACCCAGTTCGTTTGTATACAATAATGTGATCAGATGCATGTACAATGCGGTGATCATGTTAGTGCTTATAAGTTGTTTGATGAGATGACCACGAGAAACTTGTACTCTTGAAATAATATGCTTCCTGGGTATGCTAAATCAGGCATGACAAATCCAGCTAGGAAGTTGTTTGATAAAATGCCTAAGAGAGATGTTGTTTCCTGGAATACTATGGTTATTGGGTAGGGCAAAGCCGGTTTTTTGGTGAAGGTTTAAGGTTTTACAAGGAGTTAAGGAGATTAGGGATTGGTTATAAAGAGTATAGTTTTGCGGGGTTATTGAGTGTTTATGTTAAGTTTTAGGAATTGGTACTTGCTAAACAGGTCATGGGCCGCTGGATTTTTGTGTAAGATGGTGATTTCAAGCTTGGTTGCTGATGCATACGCAAATTGTGGAGAGATGAGTGATGCGACGAGGTTGTTTGATGGGATGAATGTGAAGGATGTTCTTGCAAGGACAACGATGGTTTTGGGGTATGCACAATGCGGAGACATGGTGGTGGCTAGGGAATTGTTCGATTTGATGCCTAACGAGAATTCAGTCGCGTGGACAGCTTTGATTTCTGGGTATGTTAGGCATGGTTTGGTGTATAAGGCACCTGAGTTGTTTATGAATATGATGGTGTTAGGCATTAGACGGAATCGATTTACTTTTATTAGCAGTCTTTGCGCTTGTGCCAGTATAGCTTCGGTTAAGCTTGGTAAGCAAATAGATGGTTACTTGATAAGAACAAATGTTAGACCCAATACAATTGTTGTGAGTTCTCTCATTGACATGTATTCCAAATGTGGAAGTTTGGAAGATGCGAGGCTGGTTTTTTATCTTATGGGTAATAAGCAAGCTGTTGACTTGTGTAACCCCATGATTTATGCTTTGGCACAACATGATCACGGTGAAGAAGCTATTCATATGTTTGATGACATTGGTTGTCATTTTCAATGCATGCAGTCATGCAGGTCTTGTGGAGGAAGGGCTCAGGTTACTTGAATCCATGACTGGGGGTAATGGCATTTTTCCCTATCAAGAACATTATGCTCGCTTGATTGATCTCTTGGGTCAGGTGCGGCATTTTGACAAGTTGATGGGAGAACATGCACTGCAAGATCAATGAACAGATTTGGAATGCTTTAATTAGCGTTTGTGGAATCCATGGGAACATTTAGTTTGGGAAAAAAGTAGCTGAACAACATATAGAGTTGGAGCCACAGTCCCCTGCAGCTTATATACTGCTATCAAATGTATATGCTGAACTTGGGAGATGGGACCTGGTAGAGAAGGTCAGGCAGCTTATGTATGATTGAGAGACATGCAAGAAAGGAGCCGAGCTCTTAGTCGGATAGAGATTGAAAATACAGTGCATGCTTTCACTGCCTCGGATAGGTTGCACTCTTTGAAAGAAGTAATATATTCATTCTTGGAACAATTAGTTGGCTGGATGGAAGAGGAAGTTTCATCACCTGTTGCTGAAAGGTAGAAGTTTTTCATCTTTACTTCTGCCAGGCAATATTGAGGGATACCTACATAAGCTGTATTTCTGGTACAATTTTCCCAAACTTGTAACATTTTTTTTCTACTCCAATGAACAGGTCTTCTAGTGTTGAAAGTTGTATTTCCGTTTCACATCTCATAGAATTGAATCTCCACATCGTTACATCTGCGGAATTTCTTTCAGTAATTAGATAGAAAAATCATTGTTTGAATAACAGAGTATCGAATAAAACTGATACAGAGATAATTGTTTGCAATCGTTTTCCATGTTGTGGTATTTGATTACTTTTGTAACGTAAAATAATTGTTTGTGCTTTGTGGCTATGGAGGCTTTTACTGCCTTGATTGAATAAACACATGGAGGTTGCAGGTATTTTCTCTTGTGAAACTTCTGATATCACGAAAGTTATTATTAGCTCAGCTCAATTCATCAGTCCATCATGAAGTATGTAGAATGTGTTGGGGCTGTGGTTAAGGACTTCAGATGCCTGATACGATCCATATCGAATCATGCATGTTTAAAGCATATATCCAGATAACAGAACATGTCCATGCGCAATTACTATCATAGTTAAGTTCAGGTAGTTGGCTGGGTTTACCTGTTGCTGGTTTTTGCCATTAGTTGGTCTTCAATGGGAGCGGAGCCAACTCATCTGCGTCGCAGCCTTGGTACATAGCTTGTAAAGGAAATCCTTAAGTGCACTCTTAGCCTTGTTATTGAAAATTGAAGGTGTTAAGGAGATACTATATTTGTTTTGCAACCAATCAATTTTGGACCCTTTCATTCTCTTAGCTGCTTCATCAGTCGGGATTTTCTCGATTTTAGATGTTCTTATTGCTTGAGTGAAATCGGCACTGTTTTTCTGTTCTGGCAAGTTCATCAATATTTCATCGATTGATTTTCAAAGGAACTACAGAAGTTAGGTCAGTGGATTTGACTCTGAAGACGGAAGAGGAGGAAGAACAAGTTAGATATTACGCCTAATTATTGTTGTACATAACTTCAAACACTGACCACTTACCTTTCTTGATTCCTTAGAAATGCGTCTAAACTATCTTACAATGCGTTTGATTTCCATGAAGTCCATTGCCTAGTGATGTCCTCGCTGCAATGCAAGAGTTCTCTTTCATGATGAATGTGTGAAATCATGATTTTTGCATTTTATATCCGCAGTAACATGATTCAATGGATGCCAATGAGGTTGTGGTTCGACTGGTACTCATACCCCTACTATCTTAAGAGGGGAGCTTCTTCTTTATAACTAGGAAAAAAAAAAAAAAAACATGATTCAATGGATGCTGCCTGCCTTTGGCCCTCGTACTCATGTTCCTTATCTCCAATTCAGACACGAGATTAACCATTTTCTACTGAGGTAGGAGGGAGCTTGCGTCTTATGACTGTCTTTGAATCATTGTGGCTTGGTCCCTGGATACTAAATGCACATGGCGGGCCCCATTAAACCTCAAGGTTCGAGGTCCACGGAAATTTCTTGCTTATCTATTCGAGTAGAGACATTAATCATCATCTCTTGAGGGCCACTTAAGTCTCGAGATAGACTTTCAAGTCCTTTTTTTTTTATATATAATATTCGGGACATCTTTTGTGAGTTTTCATGTATCGAGATTTCGCCCTTCTCTAATCATCTTCTAAGTGAATTGATCGCATGTTAATGCATTTACATAACTTTTCTTAATATATATTGGAATTTAAACGTGAAATGGTACCATTGGAAGAAATCAACCCTATCCAGTTATCTCAAGGATGCCTTTCAGCTCGTTTACTAGTATCACCATGTGCGCTCGGGAGCTGGCATCTGTTTTATGAGTTTTTTGATCATGCATAACACATGTTAGTCTTTATATTCCTTCGTCGACTGTTTCTTTTCTTTTTGCAGTTGTTGTAACTTGTAGGCTGTAGCTATCTGGTTGCTCGATCTCTGTCCAGCCAAGTGTTAACTGGTCAATGAGAAGATAGGGATGGGAAGATACTTAGGTATGGGCATCATTGATGAGGTACAATACTTACTGGCATCAATGTGAAGAAGTTGCTGGAAAAAAAAAGTGAAGAAAACAGCTATTGATTGATTAAGAAGACCTTGATCCATGAGTTTTTTTTAATGGGGAAGACCTTTATCCAAGATTTTTAATCAAGAGATGGCCCACTCCATCTTTATAAAGGTCATGGAAGAGGACAATTACCTTGAATCATGGACATGATTAAGTGGTTGAACCACAGTTTGAAAAGTTCATTAGGGTAAATAACCATGTGGAAGGAGCTGTAGTTTCTGCTGCCATGTTGCAGTTTATCAAGGGCAAAACCTTTATTACCATGGTGGATTTGGCACCTGTTTTGCGTAAGGCAGGTGGGCGAAGCTGCACAGAACCAACAAGCCTCAAAATCATTTTGGACAGCCACACACGTGGACCAACCCAAGGAAACTTATCTGGATTATAACTCTACACCAATAATGCAAGCAAGGCAACCAACCAAACCAAAAGAAACAAAGCATGTCCTTGTCATAATCAAGATTATTGCGGGGAAAAAAGAAAATTCTCTGGAGGGAAAGAAATGGTCTTTCTAATCTGTTTTTATAATCTCAGAAGCATTTACTGTATAGTAATTACTTCCAATTAACGTTACAATGCTGTATATTAAAACCCACAAGCCAACTCTTTTTCTGTGCAATAAAGCCTGCCCACCTACCTACAACCAGAAAAGGCAAGGAAAAGGAAGAACTCAACGTTCTTCTTCTTCTTCCTGACATAAGAAAAAATGGGTTCTCAGGTCTCTAAACAGTTGGAAAAGCGTAAAGCAATCTCAACAGAGAAAAAAGCTCTAGTTGATCTTGAAGGGAACTCTGGAGAAACGTATCCTGGTTCTGATTATCGCCCTTCTGACAGGAAGAATTGGATGGCTGGGCTCAACCCAGAGAAGCTTCACATAAACCAAATTTTATGGCCTGGAACCCATGATTCTGCTACCAATAAGATTGGCATCCCAATGATTACTCGACCTTTCGCCCAATGCCAGTCTTTGTCCATCTACCGTCAGCTTTGTGTAGGCACCAGAGTTCTTGATGTTAGGGTTCAGGAAGATCGTCGCGTCTGCCATGGAATCTTGAAAACATATAGTGTTGACGTTGTTATCCAAGAACTCAAGAAATTCTTGTCAGAAACTCAGTCAGAGATCGTAATTCTTGAGATCAGGACGGAGTTTGGTCATGATGATCCTCCAGAATTTGACAAGTACTTGGAAGAACAACTTGGAGAATATCTGATCCATCAGGATGATAATGTTTTTGGCAAGACAATTGCAGAATTGTTGCCAAAGAGGGTAATTTGTGTATGGAAGCCAAGGAAATCACCAGCTCCGAAACACGGAAGCCCGCTGTGGAGCGCCGGATATTTGAAAGATAATTGGATTGACACAGATCTACCATCAACCAAATTTGAAAGTAACATGAAGCATTTAAGTGAGCAACCACCAGTATCGTCAAGGAAATTCTTTTATAGAGTGGAAAATACTGTTACACCACAAGCAGATAATCCGATTGTGTGTGTTAAACCTGTGACAAACCGGATTCATGGATATGCTAGGGTGTTCATAACTCAGTGCTTCTCAAAGGGCTGTGCTGATAAGTTGCAGATCTTCTCTACAGATTTTATTGATGAGGATTTTGTTGAAGCATGTGTTGGATTAACACAGGCAAGGGTTGAAGGGAAGGCTTAATTTGTCTAATCTTCCGGAGTTCTTGTTCTCATTTTAGAGATTTTTATTATGAGCCATTATCTCATGTGATTAGTTTCTGGGTGGAAGAATTGCTCCATTATCCTTAATGGGGCAGACTGTTCATTTGTCTGTATGTATGCTAAATTATTTGTTTGTGATGTATAAAGGATTTGTATGTTGGTGTTGGAAGATTCTGATTGGCACACATTTGTTTTTGTTCTTTCCAGCATTGCTCTTTTACCTTTTAGAACCTGCCTCCTTACTGTTGCGATTTGATGAATTCAGCCTTTGATATTGCCCCATCACAGCTACACATGTAGGGGAGTTTGGAATTTTTTTGTTTGTTTTAAATTAACATGTTTTTGATATTTTTAAATTATTTTAATGTATTAATATTAAAAATAATTTTTAAAAAATAAAAAAATATTATTGACGTATATTTCCAAACACGCACTTAGAACTTGATACAAAGATGAAAGTAAAATTCAATCCTACGCTAGCTTTACTGATTAGATTTTGAATTTATTTTTAAAAAGTTTTAGTTTTAGTATTATAAATTTTATTAAAAAATTATATAATCGTTAATTTTAGAATTTCAAGAAATTAGTTAATGTACGCATAAGCTGGTTTGAATATCTATTATTATAAAAAAAAAATAAAAGATTTTCAAATCGAAGAAGGAAAACAAGCTATTATAACTTAATAAGATGATGTTGGTTCACATACCAAGCCGGTCTTATCTAAGCTCAATTTGCTGAAAAGAGATGGGCAGGCTTTGTTGCTCCACTTGTGATCATCACATGTTCTTATCTAAGCTCAAATTGCTTAAAAGATAAACTTATCATGAATAATCCACATCTGGTTGGCCTAAAACCTGAGAAGAAGAAAAAAATTGATTTCATTTTATGAAAATTCATCAGAAAATACCCTAATTGTTTTGAAAAAAAACCTTGTCCAGAAGGTGGTACATGCTATTGACTTGCATTTCCATGTGCATGTAAACTAATAATATCATTTGAACGAATATTTGACGTATTAAATACATTTGAACAAAATAATTAATAACTATCATAGCTTTTTATACGAATTGGTCTGCCCAATTAAGCTAAAGAATTGATAGTGAAGCGAATGCCCCTCCTAACAATAAACTCCCTAACATCTAAATCCAACAACAAAAATATTTTTTATGAAGTTTATTATTTATTTTGTAAATCTCACTTTTAATTTAGTTAATAATTTTACAAAGTAAATTTTTTTATAATTTTAACAAAGTTTCACATTTATAGAAACTATACCCAAAATTTTATCCCGCTTTAAAAAATTTGTAAAGAACCACAACAACCAAAATTAACAAGTTCTCATCAAACTTAACAAATTCTCACGTATCATAATCACAAGTAGCTTCATAAATGAAAAAAATAAATTTATTTGCAAAATAAATCTGAAATACTTCAATAATACAATATTATAATTATTAAAACCCTAAAATATATAAACATAACTCATCTATTTATCTACATCGTCTACTTGATGATCTGGGCTCATTAATAGCACAACTAGATCCAGATAGAGCACTTGCCTGAGCAGCCTCGTCATCTACCATGGCATCATCAAGAGTTAATTTTTCTCCAAAGATATCAAGTCCAGTGTGGCAAACAATTAACCACTAGGACACATACATGTTACTTTTATTTTCTTCGTCAATATTACGAAGCATAGATATGGTCTTTTGACCTTCTCGTAGCAAAAAACCAACCTAATATTAATAAAACAATCATGATAAATTAAAAGATCAATACATAAAACTCAATGTTTATAACATATATTAATTATAAAAGACTTGATTACTTACGTGATTTTAAATCCGTTGTGCGTGTTGCTCGTACTACATGTATCTAATTGGAGGAACCTACTCGAGATCTGGAATAATGACCCGACATGTGATACTCATGTACCAAATCAAATACTCCTCATCTCTAATCACAATATACATCTCTCTAAATAACACGTTCCTCTGTGCATCTCATTGCGATACATAAGCTTTATGGCAGGTTAACCAGTTGTAATACCCCGATGAGTTATGGCCTACAAAACATCACTTGTATCAATATCGACTAAAATGTGATATTTATATCCAAATTATTGCATTACTTGATCTAGGTAATATAGCTCAAACATCTTAAAAAATATTTGCTAGACAACTGATGTCCATATATCCATCCCGTTAATGTAAACAACCAGAGTAACTACCAGTCTTTCATCCAAATAAAGCATCCACATAACCCGTAGAATATAAGTTTCTTAAATATTAAACAACAATAATTTGGTGAAGTTAATTTCTTTATTTAACAAATAGTTTAGAAAATACTTAGATAGCCTGTTGCCTATCTAACTCACTTTGATAAAATTCTAACACATGTGTTAGGTTATTTTCAAATATTCTACCAGCATACCACCCAACATTACAAATACATGTAATTTTAATTGTATTTTTAAAAGTTATAATTAGACAATACAAATTTGCATTAATATTGCAAAATAACTTTGTAATACCAGCGTCCTAGTAGAAGCTGTAATGTAACCATTATAGTCTGGATCATTGACAACAATCTCAGTATTTATAGCCGACCAACATAAAAATGCTCACAAGACTATAACTATTATTAAATAAAAACGAGTTGATTATTTATTGTTAAGGATAAATATTGAATGTTAACACATATAATCAAATTTTTCGATTCATACCTGAAGAAGTAGCAAACATCCCTTAAACTGTTTGACCTTCTTCATGTATACCAGACATAGATGTTTGTAGTAGCATACTAAGATAGCAGATCTCCAGCTATATGTGGAGATGACATCAAAGTCATCCAAAAGCATTAGATAAATTAATGGCACATATCTTACTATAAGACCCGTGAATAATACATTGCCAAACAAATGCAATGTATATGCTCCGACATACCTACACAACACATTAAAATTATCATAATAATTCACGGAAACTTAAAAAATAATCAACACAATTAAATATCATTCAAATAATAATTTAATTTGCATCTCCGCAAGATATCATCGTCAACATCATTTGGTAATGTCGTAAATATCTTCTCAATCTATTTAAAATGTATGTTACCCCTTTCAATTCAGAAGGAGAGGGTGTCAATCCAAATGATCGTTCATATAACACAATTCGATCACGAGCGCCAGTAGATGTGATTATCCATCCATCAACAGGTAGTCCACGTAAAACCGCCACGTCCTCTGATCGATGTTGAATGAGGACGCTTAACATATATAATACTTTAAATGATAATTAAATTAAATATATATTAAAATTAAATATACTTACAATAATAGTGAATACGTTATTCGATTGATGTCGATCCTTGCAAGCTAGAAATGTCGGCGAGCCTGATAAGCATGGATTGTGACTGATGCTCTTCATGATCATAGTCATGGTCTCCTTGCTCAATAGTCATTATACCCAAAAATATCATCATCCAAATAAAAAAGCTCAACATGGGTAGATGATTTGCCATCTTGAGTGCGCGACAATCTAAGTAATAATATCTATAATTAATGTGAAATTAGATAAGTTTAATATGCTTAAAACAAATATAGCAATATATCATATCATATCATATTTTGCATATAATTATATTGTCATACATCCATTTTTTATTAGAACATGTTTTTCTATTATAACCTGTGTCGTTGTATATGTCACACCTATAACGTGCATGACCTTCTCTTACATCCATCTCATTGTGCAAACGAGTGGAAATTCATTGACTACACACTAACTTTTATCTAAATGAGTCTGCTTCAATTCAAGGTTCATTGTAATCACTCCATTCTAGCTCGTCTGGTAATGGACAGAATGACATGTCATATATTGATTTATAACTTTGAATCTCATAATGATCATTAACAAATTATGTGAAGAAGTCTAAGTGATTCTCGGCACAATATGCAAGAACATGTGAACATTGACATTAAAATGCATGTTATTTACCACATGTATATGTTCTATCATTCAAACTAATTACCTATTTGACTTCTTTTACAACACCTAATTTAATAGGGGTGTTGACCTAAAATACATGTTGCTCAGAGTCAAATAACATTGCAGTATAATCCATTGATCTATCTCTACTCATTGTCAACTCAATCTGAATTGTTGGGGGTTAAATTTTACCACGTTGAATATAATCATTAGCTTCACGTCTCTGTTTAACCTAATAACTATTACACCTGTAAAATGTTAATTGCACTAGAGCTGAAATAAACATTGCATAATAATCTTTCAAACATGATTAAAAGATTCTAAAAGATTAGTTGTCATATTATCATACTAGTGACCACCATCATAACATAAAGCCTATTTTTCCTTTGGTTATTATTCAAACCATTCTTTATATGTTGGGTCCAGCTTACACATTCTTTCATACCACAAATCAAATTTGCATCTTGAAGGCTCGTAACATATCCTCGTCAATTCTTTTTTCATAGTTGGGTCTTTGAATTTATAATTGAAGTTGCTAACAAAATATCTAGCACAATACCGATGGTATCCTATAGGTCCACACCAAACTTCTTCTACACCATTCTTAATGTTTGCATGTCTATATGATATTATACAAATAATTGTTTTATTACCAATAACGTATCTTTATATGAAAAGCGAAAACCATCTCCAATTAAAATAATTTTCTTCATCAATAATTATAAAAGCCAAAGGGAATAACTCATTATTTGCATCAAAAGCAACTACAATCAATAACTTCTCATCATATCGTCGATAAATATGTGTCATCAATATTGATGGGTGGTTTATAGTGTTTGAAACCTTTAATATAAGATCCAAATGACTAAAAAAACTTTTCAAAAAACCATTATACTATCATCAAGATTTCCTATGTGCATCTAATCAACAACTATTCCAGGACTTAATTCATTTAATTGCCAATAACAACCTAGGTGATTTTTCAAAAGACTCCTCATATGAATTAAAAAGATGTCTAATCACCTTCTATTTTGCAACTTATACTTTGTCATATGAAATTTTATACTTGTAATACAATTTTATTTCATCATGCATGCTTGCAACTATCATTGAAAGCTTATTTATCATGATGGTTGATATAACATTAACAATAAAAATTACATCAAACTGATGATAGTTTTTTTTGACAAAGGTCGAAACAAATGTGTATTGCTTTTTTTAACTTTGCTACCTCAAATGAACTCAACCTTCTATGATACCTCCATATAAATATCATTTATATTCATGTGCCTGCACACATTGTAATTGAATAAATGTAGAGTTCGACCATTGGATTCGGTATTGAACTGAATATGTACTGTGTCATCATTTAACTGCATTAATCAACTTATTTTTACTACTGAATATTTGTCTAACCTCTAAATTAGACCTTTCTGGCATACGTATATGAATAAGTACCCAATCATTAGAAACAACAAAACTAAACCCAGAAGCATCTCCAAATTCAAGAACAAGAGGTATGATTTCATCATCAACATCATCATTAACATCATTATCATCAACATTCACCATCACATTCGAGTCTAACGTATCATTATCTTTATTATCACTAGACTCGGAATAGTCAAATCTATGTTAATCAGCAAATGAATTATCAAATATAATATCATATATCATTTGCAACAAATCATCCAAGAATAAAATATCTTTAGCTCTACTAATTGAATTTGAAGGACTAGCAGAAGTTAGGATGAGACACATAAATTTTGTTCGACTAACCATATACAATACCATCATATTTAAACCACTTTAGATGAAAAAATCAATCATTGTCTTAAAACTACCATTACACACAACAGTATAGGATAATATTAATGTTCACCAATCTAATACCTTAAAGTTATTTCAACATCAATTTCATTTTAGTTCCACCCAAGTCTATAACAAATGGTTTATTTCATTTAGGCATACGACATGTTTAAATTATTATTTAACAACAAATTGCTCTCGTCATTGCATGTGATACTATTGTTCACATCATGAACAATAATGTCATCGTAATGATATAAAATAAATATGTTATAAGAGATTTTATAAAAAGAAAAAACAATTTAGATTTTGGATTTTGGTTAATTGGACATAATTTTAACTAAATTGCATTACCCCTACCCTAATTGCCAAACTTCATATCAAATTCCCAACAATACACACAAAATCCCTGATTCAACATCTTAACATCAATTAAACGCAACACATAATTAATTGAAATAATTTATTCAATTTATTTTCATGTTCAATTATATCAAATCAATCCTAATTTATGATAATCTTAACTAACTTAACATTAATTCAACAAATTTTAAATTTACCATAAACCCTAAATTCAATCTAAATAATTATTTCAATTCAACCAAACCAAACAAAACACAAATTCATAGCTATGTAGGATATGTACCTTGCTTGCAGGAGAAGAAAAAAGGTAGGGGTGGCTGTTGCAACAACAAAGATAACGATGGATTTTTAACACAAAATATCTAAGAATAAGCTCGATTTTTTATTGTTTTAAAGGAAAATTATAAGTTTAATGGGTTTGTTTTTTTAAGAAACTAAGGGCATCGGTCAATTTTTTGAGAGGGAGAGAGAATTTCTATGTGTTCTTCAAGTTAGAGAGTATAAATTTTAATGGATACCGCGCTTCATAAATATAACATCTTAAATTATCACGTTTTAAAAACATGAAATTTAACCATGCTTTTTAATAACATATTTACTAAGCTTTGCTTATTTTGTCAAATCCTTTTAAATGATGTTATTTCACTGTATCTTTATGTTTACCGTGCTATTTTTTATTTTTTAAAAAAAAAACTTTTTTTTCCTCTCCTGCGCCCACGCCTTTCTTTCCTCTACTAATTGATAACATACCTCTCATTGGAATGCCAAAAAGACAAGCCATCATGTATCACATGGCAATGATATTATCGTTTTTATTTTCTTTTCCTCTCTCCCCGTTTTTTTTTTTTTTTTTTCACTAGTTGCAATGGATAATAATAAGAATCAATTTCACTTGTAAAGCTCAAACCAATATCCTTAAGGGAATTGCTAATAAAGAGAATAAACCAAGGCACAGTTGTACAGAGTAAAAAAGAAGAAGCAAAAACCAGCTGCGTCCCAACAACTAAACTCGAAGATCTAGCACATAACAAAGTAGTGAGAAGAGAATTTTGCAACAGGACTAAAAAACAAAAGTAAAAAAAATTCAGGGATACAGACACCACAGGAAAATGATGTACATACCAACACCACATTACAACGCAGTAAAAGAGCTAGTCAAACCTACGGTATACAATTCAGCTGTATGAACCTCTGAACTAGACACGTACAAACTAAAATCCACTGTTTCATGGTGGAAAACTATCAAGACACCATATATAAGATTCAAGTTCATCCCATCTCTAAAAACTTGTAGAAGGCTGAATCGGATGCAATTTAGTTGTGAGTGGCCTTTTCCCTGCAAAACTTGCATCTCAAAGTTTTCTCCAATTGTTGGATTATCAATGAGAACACTCCTGTAAAAGAAAGCCCGAGAA
The DNA here is from genome assembly GCF_951802175.1 of Populus nigra. NCBI lineage: Eukaryota > Viridiplantae > Streptophyta > Magnoliopsida > Malpighiales > Salicaceae > Populus > Populus nigra. The sequence continues at coordinate 5,379,666 of NC_084858.1, read as the reverse complement.
TTTAATATATCAGTTATGAAAATTTGAAAACAACAATCTTTTGCAGGAGTATTCTCATTGATAATCCAATAATTTCAGGAAGCATTGACACGAGTTTTGCAAGAGAAAAGGCGAGTCTTGACTAAATTTTGTGTAATTCAACCTTGCACGAGTCTGCAGAGATTTGATGAACTCGCACCTCATATGTTTCACTATTCATCACAATAGGTTACCGCAATTGCAACTATAAAGATTGGGTGCATAATGGTGAATGTTAGTTCTTATTTATCTAGTTCATAAGCCCTCAGGTACCAACTTTCACAATTAATCATCTTATCTTAAAAATTTCATGGCGGTAACCTATCAAGAAACCATACATGTGGTACTGAGTTCATTGAATCTCCAAATGACCATACATGGCTGAAACAGACCACATTCAGTTGAGAGTGGCCTTTTCTCTATAAAACTTATGTCTTGAAGTTTCCTCCAATTTCTGGATTATCAATTAGAATACTAGTGCCAAAAACAACCCAAGAACTTAACATAAAGTAACACCAATTTAACAAAGTTTGAAAGTAGGATCTGAAGACTAAATTCTGTCGTAAATATCAAATTAGTGGGGTTACTCCTAGTATATTTGACAAAAAGACACAAAAGGAGTGGTAGCCTAAAACCTGGGACTGGGCCATCTCTATGCTGTAATGATGCTTTCACCAAAAGGGTGCCTGGGATTTGCTGAAACACCTGGCAGGAACACAAGGCAGTCATATATAAATTCATTAATGTCTGTTCTATTCAAGCCAGGTAAGGAGGTGAGCATACCGAAATGCAAAAAGATAAGTTATTTGAAGGAGGGTGCAAATAACTCGAACTATGGGATGCCTCCAAAGGGTTGCAAGTGGCGGCTCCATTGGGATGCTTTGCCTCGTCCCTCAGGATTGCTTTGCAATGGTCATTTGAGGCAGTGATCTAGTGAAATGAGAAAGTACTGCATGTAAGGACACAGAAATATGATAAACAGCATAGACAGAGAACTAAGTAACCCAAGAATCATGGTTCTTACATCAACAACAAATGAAGAGGCATTCAATTTGCAGGATGCACCCCCAAGGCAGAAAAAGGACTCAACAGATTGCAATACATGAAAGGCACTGAATTGCCGTTGAAGACCCTGCTAGGCAGTCAAAATCCACTTGAGATGCATTAGTACAAAACTAACAGATCACATGGTATTAGTATAAAGTTTTGAAAGTCATGCTGCACTGATTTCTTTTGCAAGCTTGGATAAACAAGTATATCTGGTAGCCAATGCTGCCACTTTTCTTCAGAAAATGGTCCGTGCTGTCATCGCACAGCAATGATAGCACCAAAAGAGAAGGAAGGATTCTAGTGTTCAAACTCTAAAACTGTATAAGCAAAGGGACATGCATCTATATGCAAATTCATACAATGTGCATGCATGCCTGGACAAGTTCAGACTTTAAGGGGGATGAGAACAACAAGTGTGGCTGACTGAGTATATGCCATCAGAAAGATCCATGCCTCCCTGTTGCTTCAGGTATAGTTGGAGTAATGAATAAATAATTTTAGGGACAAATTTACAAGAGAGTTAAATTGAGAGGGACATATCCATACCTCAAGTGTGAAAGATAGGCTACTCTTCTGCACCAGAGGAGATATTATTTTCTTGACAGGAGGCACAAAAGACCAAGCAAGCCCCCACCGACATGTTTGCCCTTGGACAAATTCAGTGGTCTTTACTATAGTGACTCCAACTTCCCGAAGCTTTGAGGTAAGGAATTTGAGGTTCACTTTCCTTCCAACCATTGAAGTAAACCACCTTCAAACAAAAGATAAGCATAAAGATCAATATTCCAGAACTGAGTACCCAGATGGCCAGACATGTTGGATATCAATAATAGCAAATGTGACAGGCGAGAAAAGTTACCGAAAGGACTCCTTCAACACTACACTATCTTCAATTATACGAGTGATAAAAGCCTTCTCTCCACCAGGGCAAACCATCTCCTCAGGAGTCCCACCACAAGAAGTTTTGGGATTCAGTCCTGCTTCCTCCATGGTCTCAAAAAATGGGGGATTACACATACAGAAATCAAACTTCTCACCATCTCTGACTACACCAAGAAGTAAAGGTGGTCCAGAATACTTCTTATTCATATGCAATGGAGGATCAAAAGAAGATGAGGGCAAAAGCTCTGCCTCTTCGACCACAGTCGCATTTCCATCAATTTTATTTTCACAATTGACCGACTCTCCACAATTTGAATCTTCAATAGAAATGGCGCCTTGACAATCTGTGACCTTTCTGATTTCAATTAGTTCTGATATATGTTGATTACATTTAACATTTTTCTCTGCCCACTCCACTGCTACATCGGTCACATCTGCAACCAGAATCACCAACATATTATAAAACAAATTATGAGCAACACCGATCCATAAATGACCCAAAGAAAAGCTACCTGACCCGACAAAAGTCCATCCAAGAAGAGAGGCACCAAGTAGAGGGTAAATGCAGTTAGCTCCAGTGCCTATATCAAAACCTCTCACAATATCACCATTGTTGTTATTCTTTGGAATGATATCCGATGACAAAAGATCCTCGATCCAATGAATGTAGTTCGATCTATTTGGCACTGTAGGGCATAACTGGCCATCAGGAATCCACCTAGAATGTTCAATTGACAAAAGACATTTAATTTACAAAAACCCAACAAATACAAGTAACCCCATAAACATAAAAAAAGAAACAACAATGCTACATAAACCGAACTACAACCAACCTCGTAGACCAAACTAACCTCAAAAAACAACCATAACATTCACACACACACACACAAAAAAAGACTTAAGTCTTCATTACTCATTTACAACAAAGTAACATAAAAATGCACCTAGAGAGTTTAACCCCCAGCTCCAAGCAATCTCATAGACCAAAAACATATGAAAAAACAACATTAAAATTCACAAAAACGTTTCAATCTTTATAGCTGATTAATAACAAAAGAACCTAAAGATTCTAACTTTCACAGTTTTCACTACATGGATCTTGCTTACACTAAACAAAACATCGTTTATATAGTTAAAAGAGTCGAAATGATCGTTACCAGTTGAGGCCATGATCATGGAGAAGCAGGACCCGGGTGAGTTCTCGGGTCGAGTTGAAATCGGTCCAGTCAATTCGAGGTCGACCATCGCGAGAGTACAAAACAAAAGGCTTGAGAGACGGGTAGAGAGAAGCTAAGACAGAAAAATCAGGTGGGTTATCGGAGTATTTGTTTTTGGGGTGGATGGTGGGTCGTTCGGGTCTCTTTCTCTTGTTTTTCTTGCTTGGCATTCTTTTTTTCTTTCTTTTTTAAATTCTAGAGAGCAGAGAGAATGGCAGCAGCAAAACCTGAACTATTTACAGAGAAAGGTGAGGAATAGTTCTTCTCGTCGACGACGTGTCTTTTATGATGGACTGGATTGGTTCAGCTTGGGCTTTGTGCTTTTGGGCTCCTGGTACATCTTGGGCAATTAGCCCTGCAAAATGAAAATTCATGGTCAGTTACCTTTTTTTGGTTTTTATTTTCTATTTTTCTAAAACAATATTTTCAAGATTTTTACATGCTAAATATTATATATTTTTATATTTTATTATACCATTATTATCCATTTTATATTTTTTTTCAGAATTTTGAAAAACAAAAACAGAAATGGAAAAGACCTAAATTACTTGTCTTTAGGGATGGTGTTTGGGTTATTAGACTATGCAGGGCTGGGCTAACTCTTCTTCCATAAACTGGGGTCTAGGGACTTAAGAGTTTTCTACATGGGCCTTAGGCCCTTTGGTTAGACCGCACCCTCCACCCAGAAAAGAGTAGCTACTAGCTAATGCTGCTCTAGAAATCTAAGGATTCTTGTCAAGTGAAAGTGATAGGAAAACTTAAATCAGTTTTACTAGCAATTAATGAAGGTTATGTTTCTGAATGGCAAAGATTTAGGGTCTTTTACCAAATTAGCATGATTTTGTAAAAGATATCATGTTATAGCTAACATGGTATTTTGAATCTAACATGCATGTGGTTTGTATTTTATATGCTCGTACCCTAACTATATAGTGAAATGAATTCGAAATTCTTTGGCAATGGTAGGTAGAACAAGGACATATACGTCTCATTAAGATTTGTGAAAAGTATATTGTCAAACATATGAAGTATGTATACTCTAGCATGGTTGCACAACAACATAATAATAATAATAAAAAAACAATAGAAAGACTTGTGGAGATAAAGGCATGGTTTTGAATCTGGTCTCGCAGGTCGACCTGAGATCTGACTGATCTGGAGCTGGAACCGGGCCGGGTTTAAGAAAAAATAGGAAAAGTCAAAACTCGGGGTGACTTGGCTGACTCGGTCAAAAATCTAGTTGCAACTTGTTGACTTTTGTTTTTTTTTTTACCAAAACGATGTTGTTTTGATTTTTTTTTAAAATCTGAATTGACCCTAGTGACCCGGTCAAAATATGAAACTCGGGCTTCGGACCGGGTTGACTATTAGGTCAAGTTTAAAAAGTCTAGATAAAGGGAAGATGATTCTAATGTTTTTGTGGAGAATTAAAGGTTGTTTTGGGTGATTTAAGGTGATTTTGTTCTAGGTTTTTTTATTCTTAAGGTTTTTCTTTATGCAAGAATGGCGACTATAGAGAATAGAGTTTCGTTTATATATGTATTGTAACCATGATTTTAAATCACATTTTATATATAAAAAATATGATTCGAGATCACAATTTATATATAAAAAATACAATTAAGAATCGTGTTTTTCTTTAAACTATACTATTTTTTTCAATATTTCTTTTTGGTAAGCGCCTCAGTTTTTTTTTTTAAAAAAAAAAAACTGGAGAATTTCAGATGCTATAATCTGAAGGCAATGTCCAACACTACAAGACTGCCGGTCTACAACTACAGACCACCAGCTAGGTAGCCATGTTGTGGCCTAAACCAAGAGAAAAGTGTGGCAATGGAACGATGAGATCACAGGATATTTTGGTAGATATTTCGCAGACCCAACCCTCTATTCACCATTCCTGTTTATCAATTGCTTGTCTTCCGAAAAGAAAACAGTAAAGGACACAGCACCAACTAAAGCATACAAGTACAGCATCAAGTTACCATCTTCGTTTATCCAAAGTTTCTTGATTTTCATAACAGCTAATCTATGGCTCCATAAAGTACGGCTAAAAGCGACAATTAATGAGCCAAAACCAGCATTCAAAAGCAAATCCTGCTCTGTTTATTGCTAGTATTCATTATCTATTGGCGATTAAATTTTTCAGCTTCTCAATTTCAATCAACAACAATGTCCCATTCCAGTTCCCGACAAGAAAAAAGGAAAAAGGAAAAAAAGAAATGTCTTATCCTTTAAGATGTTGTGTTCTGCCTTACGTTTTCATTTTTCCATGGTCCTCTTTAAAGGGATTGCACAAGTGTAATGAAAAAAGATCATGTCCCTGTCTTTCTTTATCTGGTTAGTAATGGATAAGACAGTAACTTTTACCTGGAGGTGAACTCTTACTATAATGGATAAGATCATGTCTCATCCTAGCCAAATACTATTACATTCAATTTCACAAACTATAAGGAGGTGAACTCTGACTTGCTAGCTTTGGCCTTGTTTTATCAACTCCATTAGTGGCAAAGATTTCCATTCCTCTCGTTCAGTGCCTGGTTTCGAGTCCTACGTGAGATTAGCGGCAATTCTGCCTCCTAAAATTTTTATTGGTAGAGGTACCTCACTTTCCAGTATACAAGATAGAGGTGATTATTTTTTATTCTGCTTGAATTTTATATGAAAAAATTATCTAAATTAAAATTATTATTTTTTAAAATTTAAAATTAAAACCGGCTAAAACTAACTAGTTTTGATTTAGTTTGATTTTTATTGTTAAAAAACCAATAAAACCAAGAAGCAAAATTGATTTCTGGTGTTCAGGAATCTGTTCCAGTTTGCATAACCAAGACATGATTGAATTCTATTTAAATTACAAACAAAATTAGAGTTGCAAATTACAACATAATGGAAAAGGCAAACACCCCCACAAAGTATCAAGAAAAATAGAAGCTAGAGATCAATCAAGACTAGAAGGAAAACAGATCTGCATGGTTGTTGTGCTAGGTAGAGCAAGACTCCTTGAAGAGGCAGAAAAGCTAATAAAAAGCATGCCAGTAAACCTAGATGCCATTATATGGGGGTCTTTACTCTTCTATTGCTAGGAGTACGAAAACATTGAGATGACAAAACGAGCAACGAAGCGCGTGAATGAGTTGGATCCAAATGAGAGCTCAAGTTTTGAACTTTTATCAAACATTTATGCAGCCCATACTCATTTTGAAGAAGTAATTAAGCAAAGGTTCTTTTTGAAAGAGAAGCAGATAGACGAAGAGCCTGGATGTAGTTTGATTGAAGTGAATGACGAAGTTCAAGAATTTGTTGTCGAGAGAAAGAAAAAAGTACGATGAAAAAGATAAGATGCATGAATGAACCTAGAGAGATGAGAGGCAGAGAGGAAAGGAGGACTGCGGGGGCCCTGTTGGTTTATGTTAGTATTAGAATATTTATAGATTTTTTTTAAAAAAAAATGATAGTTAAATCGTTGAGTTCGGTCCGGTTTAATAAGTTTTAAATATTTAAAATCAAAATTAAACCAAGTTTTCTAATTGTTTAATTTAATTTTTTTTCTTGGTTAAATTTTTTTAATTTTCTCAATTTAATCAATTTTTTTATCACCCAGACTCTAATGTAATTTTACAGTCCATCTCTTGTCTTGTAGCATATTTAATCCCCACTAAATAACACTTTCCTGCATTGATGGAGTGCATTTTTTGAGGTGCCAGCCCTGAACTAAGAGGAGGAAGGGGGACCAATGAAGAAGGGAAGGCCTATCCATATCAACAGGTAGCTGAGTCAGCTCAGTACAGTATTCTATGGATAAGCATTTCAACACAAGCAAATGCAAATAATAACTGAAAAAACCACTAACCCTGGATAAATTCTCACAGCATCTCTATATAAACAATCACATCCCCTGCCCTTTTATCCATCCCAGAACTCCTCTATCCAATACTTTCATGCTTGCAACTCCTACCACTTCATTTCTCCAAATCACCACCACAAAGACACCTTGCTCAAGCCCTTTTAGTGGCGAGTCCTATCCACTTAAACCTAGAGCATCTTTTACTACTGCTTCACCGGCCAAAAAATCACAAGGGAGCGTTGACTCAATGGCTACAACCTCCTCATTCTACGAAGTGCTAGGGCTTCCAATGAGTGCTAGTGGCCATGAAATAAAGGCTGCTTATAGAAGACTAGCAAGAACTTGCCATCCTGATGTTGTGTCCATGAATCAGAAAGAAATGTCAGCCACTGAGTTCATTAAAATCCATGCAGCATATTCAACACTATCAGACCCAGATAAACGCGCAAGTTATGATAGAGATCTTTTTAGAAACAGTAGGCCTTTCGGGTCTTCTTCTATGAGGTCGGCAACAATGGCAGCTGCTTCTGGTTATACTAGTAGGAACTGGGAGACTGACCAGTGTTGGTAGTTCTTTTTTTTGCCTTTTCATATTTCCATAGCGCATGTAATGGAAGTTATTAAGTTAGCATGAAAATGGGTGTTGAACCCTGAAACTCTGCTCGTATCGTTCTGTAATCAATGCTTTTGATTGAAAACAGAGGAGATAAAACAGGGGAAAAGACAGAGCTAGTTTGTACGTAGTAGAAATGGGCACTTTTTTAGTGTAATTTAATGTGGATGTCTGATTCTTTTGTTACCTTCTGCTTATAATTTGAAATACCATCGGCCTTGTATTTTTCGAAATCTTAATATATTAATGTAAGAAATCCAAATACAATTCCTGTACAATTGAGGTAAATGTTTTGTAGTGATTTTTCTACAATCTCTTCAAAATTGCCTAACTGTCGTGTTTATCTTACAATGGATACCAATTTGACTAGAGAACAAGATCCTAACAATTGCAGAGCATACATTCACATTTCAAGAGCCTTGAGGCTATCACAAGTTGACAATAACAGCATAATGGATAAGGGGGCAACAAGCAGCAGAACAGAACAAAAAATGTACAGGTTATTAAGGTTATTAGTTCACCATGCATCGGCTGTCTTTCTCCAAAATATTAAATATTAAAATCACACAATGATCCACCATCTGAAGAAGACATTATTGATAGAGAAAATCATAAATAAATCTATAAGTTGCCAATATGGTCAAGTTGATTGCGAGTGGAACCCTCATAAGATCCATCAGTTAAGGAGCCCCACTCGTTCAGTGACCCACTAATCTTGGCGAACTCAGTTGATGCCTGAAATCAACCCACAACACCATCTTCTTAAACTTGAAAAATATGCATTATCTCTTGATTAAGGAGAGTTAGTTAATGGCATGCAAATACATTGATTATTATATACTGGGGAGTGAGAGTAGCACCTCCCAAAACTCATCATAGTTTCCTGTAGTTGATGCGCTCCTTGACTCGGGGAAATTAATACGATTAATCAAGAGAAAGCAAATTACTGGTGGATGCATCAACTGTGTATGAACAGTCTACTTTTTACCCGTACCAGCACAGTGAGTTTTGTCCTTAAACATGATGCATCAAGCTCTAGGCATTGGCGGCTTAGAGGTTGTTTGTAATCATCTACATAATGACAGGAGAACTGGCTTTGGTTCCATATACTAATGCTTTGTTACCAAAAACATTTTGATTTTGATTTTAAACTAGTTTTCATCTCTAAAAGTCAGGTTTTAAGAGAATTATATAGTTTTTTTTTTTTTTGGATTTTCTAACATAAATAATAAGCTCATTAATCGATCAGATTAATTTTTTGAAGTTAGAACAACTATCCAACTATCATGTCTGCCTTCTTTTTGTCAAAAAGCACAATACTTTTTGTTCGAGCCATTGAGATTTTTTTCTTTTCGCCGTAAAGAATTCCACTTTCAGCAACCATTATTACTTTTGCTGTTGAAAAAAAAGAAGGTGATTGACACTGTCCATGTACGTTTTACACGTGAAACCACATCGATTTTTAGTGTTTTTTTTTTGCATTTTATTAGCTTAAAAATAAATTAAATATTTTTTATTTTTAATATTAATATATTAAAACAATTAAAGAATATTAAAAAATAATTCTTTTAAAAACAGTATATTTACTGCAAAAACAAACAAGCTTTTTAAATAGAATTCAATATTTAATACTTTTGCTGAAGAAAAAAAAAGTTGATTGAAACTGTTCATGTACGTTTTATACATAAAATCATATGGATATTTAGTCTCTTTTGCATTTTATTAGTTTAAAAATAAATCAAAATAATATTTTTTTATTTTTAATATTAATATATAAAATATTAAAAAAATAATTATTTTAAAAATAGTGTTTTTGCCGAAAAACAAACGAGTTTTTTAAATAGAATTTAATATTTAATACTTTTTTTTCTTTATGTCTAAAGAAGGGTTTCGAGATCCAAACCGATAAGAATTATAGGCGTTCATTAAATTTTTTTTTTTTTTAAGTGATTAGAGCTAGTTTTTTTACCCAATTCTATCTTAGATAAGCTACTCGTACCCAAGTGTTATGCATATGTGAATTTTATAGCATACCCCACTCTATTGAAAGAACGGCTAAAAACTATAATTTCATCGATCCCCATTACAGTCCGAAGCAGTCACCTCTAATAAATTATTGACCCCATTTTGTCCTGATTCAGACAGATCCTTGCCTGAGATGTCAAGGAATCCTACAAGGCAGCTACTAGTTTCAAAGAGATAACCTTTCAATACCCAAAAAGTCAGGGGAAAAAATAGACTTCTGCACTAACTTGGTGAATATTTTTGCCAAAATTGAAGCCTTATCTATTCCTATAATAACCTTATCTGAAACACAGATTCAATGGTGTTCATGCAACCTAGGTAAACAGGCAGGAATCTTACAGTGTCATTGCATTTCAAGCTATGAATCTCAATTGAAATTGATAATGAAACTTCTGTGGCCATCCCTCCTCTCACGTGATGTGGTGTTCTGCTGCTTGCAAGTGGCCACCAGATAAAGAATCATGGATACGTACGTGTGAGCTGCGTGTGGAAGATGCTAAGCTTCGAAAAGAACCAATCAACTACATGCTACCATGTATCGATACGCCAGCAACACCTGTCTCAGACTCACCTGACTTGCTTGTATTCATTATATAGTTTGTTACTTGGACTGGTAGTTCAATGATTTATATGGTCGGTTTGCCGATAAATATTCCGAGCAGCTCTTCGTTTATTGGGGGTATGTGGTGTGATTTGGCCTGCCTGAACTTGGCAAGGAAAGGAATTGGTCTTGATTCATGAGAATAATTGATTCAGAATATCCTGATTGGAATTAAAGAGAAAAAAAACTACTAGACTGTACAGAAATCCTGAAGCGATATCAAGACTTCAGAGGGGATCATGCCCGCCTTATGCAAATCTACAAATCGTGCACGTCTTATGCAAATCAAGAATTCTGGGACCAGAATTCTTTCACACGAATGACAATGCTTCAAGCACATGAGAATTGTTAATGACTGTGGAACTGATTGATAATTGATCTAACTAAGAATATGGAGTAAAAAACAAACTGTTACTTTAGTCTGCAAGACCTGCAAAAGTAGAAGGTTTGTAACAAGAGCCCATTACTGTTAAGCCTGCAATGGTTAGATGCTAGTTTCAGCCCTAATATGAAGCCCCAGCCTACCCGCAAGCTACAAACATGATTTCGCAAGAAATTTGAAGTTCTGTTCAGAAATTATTCAATAGAAGCGTCATGGATAGAGTTAACCATCATCTAATTGGTAGCTCAATAATAAAAATTTAGAATTAAAAGATTTATTTTTTTTGTGGTTTCAAGTTCGAGCCTTGTGGTTGCTTATATGATAGCCAATAGAGACTTACATGGTCATTAATTTCAGAGCTCGTGAGATTAGTCAAAGTACACGCAAACTGACCCGGATACCCACGTTAAACTAAAATAAAAAAAACACTTTAACGTTTAAGTGGGCACATACAATAAGAATGTTGCGTTAGAAGTTGTGTAATATATTGCAAGTGCAGTAAATAAAGATGATAAAATGAAGGAGATGTTGTGGAGGAGATTATTTTTCTTTTGTTTATATGTGAGTTAATGAGTTTTTTATTTGCTAGGCAAAGGATACACCTGAATCTGACAAATAAGATACACTCAAACATAAACCTAAGCTCAAAAGTGTTACCTAGGGTTCAAGACTATTAAAGCCTAAACCCATCACCTATGTATTCATTAAAGTAGGTTTTTTTGCTAGTCTTTTTGCTTTTCAGAATGCATATGTTTTGAATATATTGTAAACATATAGAACAAGGTTCTAAAAAATTATAATTATAATTATAATAGTTAGAAACACTAAAATAGATGATGGTTTTATTCAGTACTGTACTATTTTCTACCGTGTAATCTTGATTTTACTATTCTCACACAAAATAATGGGCTATTTATAGGGGTAAGATAATTTTTTTCATGGAAAATATTTCGCATTACCATATTAATTAAGGGCAAATAAGTCTTATATTATTTTATATGTACAATGCAATGCTTAAATACCCTTAAAGATAATCTTTTTAGAGCTAAGGTCTAGGGACTTTTCAATCTTTTTACTTTTATAATAAAATGACTTTATTTTCTTAAAATTTTTTGACATCAGGTGGTATTTTTGTATTTTCATTATGATTTTTTTTTCATTGTAATCAATTTAAATGAGAGGCAAATCATTCTTATAAAAAAATTAAAAAAATATATTAATAAAAAGAAAAGATGACTACTAAATGCAATGTCTTCTGGCAATGAAATCTTTATCTCCTTCCTTTTTCTCTCTCTTTCCTCTTCTCAGGATTCACACCGGTTCAACCAAAATTCAAATTTGTCTTTCCATTTATTTTTTCTTTCAATTGTAGTCTTTGTTTTTTAAAATGGTTTTATTTGTTTTGGATTTTTTATTGGTTTTTATTTTTCAATTTCATCCCTTACCATTTGGTTTTTATATTAATTATAGTCCTTATTTTTTTATTATTATTATATCTTTTTATATATATATCATTTTTTTAATTGATTTTTTTTTCAATTTAATCCCTCGTCATTTTAGTTCATTTCATTTTTATGTAGGATTTGATCATTATTTTTATAATTATTTTTTTTACTTTAGGTCCTTTTTTGATATTGATTTTTTTTTATCATGTCCTTCAATATTGAATTGGTTGATGATTGGATTTCATGATTTTTTTTATGTAGTGATCCTAATCTTATGATTCAGGTCACGAGTATTAAATGTTAGCCCGAGTTAACATTGATATTTTTTTACATTGATTTCCTTTCATGATTTTATCGTTCAATATTGAATTTATTAAGGATAGAGCTTCTTTATTTTTTTTTTATTTGCTTTCTATGAGAATAAATCGACCTCACAACCTAAGTTGTGAATTCAAATTGGCTCAGGCTTTTTACATCATTTTATTTTTGTGTCATATTTAGTCATCATTCTTTTAATTTCTTTTTTTTTTATTTTTTTTTAAATTGATTTTTTTAAAAATTTAATCTTTTAATGTTTACTTGTTGAGAATTGAGCATCATATTTTTTTTCAATTTAATTTTTTATGTTTTAAAACATGTTGACAATGCTTCAACATTGTTTTTTAAAATTAAAAATAATAATCTAGCTCACAACGAAGTGCGTGCCATCATAACAATACTGAGCATGTTTGGGAATGCGGCTGGCTGTGCATTTCCAAAAAAGTTTCTATATTTTTAGATTATTTTGATATGTTCATATTAAAAATAAATTTTTTTTTAAAAAAATATTATTTCAATATATTTTCAAGTAAAAAAATACTTTAAAAACCAATCAATATCTTAATACAGATACACTCAAAAACTAAACAGGACAATCACAATCCATATCACGAAGAAAGTGCAAAATAATAAAATAAACGCCAGGTTGAACTCCTATTTTTCAAAAAGACCTTCACCAGCTAACCTCCACTTCAGTTCAGATGCCTCCCCTAAGCACTTGTCTATGAAGCTAGAACCCACGATTTCTTTGGACGCCACATGCCCGCGTCTCTTCTGGAGTTCTTGTAATCTTGCTCTTTTATCCACCAATAATGCTTCTAATTTTTTAACATCTTGATCAAGCTCTGAGATCTCTCCATCTATTTTCTGCAGGTTCTCCTTTTCTGCTTTAGCTTGAAGACCATAGTAAGCAAACACAATCCTGTCCAGACGGTCTAAGGCGAACTGTATGTTGAAACCTGCAAAATGCACCATTTTCAAGATCTTCCACCACTTCGACAGTAGTTCTTGGGAAATATCAACAACTCTTGTGGTGCGCATGCTGTTTATTGTCCAGCATAACATAAATCTGAAATAGTCCACTACCGGTGAATTTTGCAAAGTGGGTTTTGCAAGGATAACATCACCGAGTGCCTCCCTTATGTATGCAAAGTCTGACTTCAAAAAATGATCTTCGACCTTGAAAATCGGCCTATCTTCTTTAAATATATCTTTGCCTCCATATAATAAGTTCATAAGAGTAAGAGCCTCATTTGGAAACAGAGAAGCTTGTGATCCCATGCTCTTGGTGGTATCATTCTGAGCCCAGTGTCTTGCAGCCATAGAAATGCTTCGATACAAGTCTGTGTCCTCAATTCTGAAACGACTAATAATTTCATTGCAATCTTCATTCTTTGTTCCACTGCCCCTTCCAGTTTCCTGAGGAGGAAGATAATATTTGCCAATCACCTTCCCAGCCATCTTAGTGATCAAGGACTTCAACTCCACTTCTCCATTATATCCCAATAATGAACGTTTTACCTGACAGCAAAACAAGTAGAGTAAAGGAGAAACACGAAGCCTAGTTCTTGTTTTAATTATGAGTGTGAAGGCACGGATCATGTTTCAATCCCCTCACTCCATCACTCGGACGGAATGACATTTTTTTTTTCATATAATCACTTCAAGAATTAGATAATTGTCTACAAAAATTGAAGTAAAATGTCAGATATAGAAAATATGGTAGAAAACGTACCTCGGATATTACGCATTTAATCTCAGCAATGTAGGGGCAGCCCTCAGAGCAACAATAAACTGGCAGCCTTGGATCTCTTTCGTTTTCGCACTCATCGCAGTAAAACACATCCACGTCATTTTTGTCTTCGCCGTCCACCGGAGAATAGATAAGCCTGAGTGGATGTGTATGTAATTCACTTTTGAAAGGAATGATACACGGTAAGGGACCACATTCAGCATGAAGATTGTAATTGCATCGGGCACAACGAAACAGAGGTGATGATGATATGCAATCCTTGCCGCAGGCCTTGCACTTTATACCTTTGAATTCATTGCTGTTGTCAACATCATTGCCTATGACGTTCTCGATAAATGTAAGATTGTGAGGGTGAGCTTGATATGTTATAGTGGACACCTCCACCGGACATTTAACGTGCACGTTGAATGGTAATGGTAAGCCACCCAGTTTTTTTCTCACTTTCTTCGGTAATTTGGACGGAGTGCGGTAGAATAAGCCATTGCATAAATTATAACAGGAAATGCATCTTGCTTTAGGAAAACATTCTGGAGTCAACTTTAACTGGAGGCCTGGATATTGCGGTTGGAATACCTTCTCAGGAAGAAGGAAGCATTGTTGGTGGAGGAAAAACTTGCATACCCCGGCCCAACGACAGACATGGGCCTTGTCACAACAGCTTTTCTGGCAAGCGACGCAGTGAATTGCTTCATCGTCAGTTACATCAACAAGTGTTAGGGGATGCCCGTGCATAGGGTGGTGGTAGAGCTGATCTGGACCTTCGGATTTCATTTTTTCAGGCAGTAAAGCGCAGTCGACATCAAGCCTGAAGTTGCAATTGTCGCAGAGGTAGTGGAAGCCACCGCGATTCCTCAAACAAGCATTGCAAATATAAGGATTTCTTTCGGTGCATAGAGCGAGAGAGCAACGGTGATAGAAGTGATCCAAACGTTTTGGCAACTTCAATTCAGCACATGATTTGTGAAGATAGAATCTGCAGGGTTCACACTTGTAGAACAGGACCGAGCTAATTATAAATTCCCAACACAAGTAGCAGCGTGGGGGGTCATCATTAACATCCTTCAGTTCAGTAGCAACTAGGACTAATGGATGAAGATGGGAAAAATGGATTAGAACATGATCTTCATCTTCTTTTATGACAGGTCTTAGTAAAGCACATTCAACATCTAGATAGATGAGGCACTCATTGCATTTGTAGCCATAGGTGAAGCCATCTATGTTCCTAAAACAGGCGTGGCACTGAAACTGTTCCGGCTCGCCTATCATATGAGTCTGAAAGATTGAAAGCGTGTGGGGATGAAAAGGATTTGAGAACCATGATGGCAACTTTGCACATAAATCATGGAGGTTCAAATCGCATACGCTGCAACTAAAATAATACGGATCACGACAGTGTTCCTTGCAAGCTTTGCATACAGCTAGATTAGCTTTGTCAACCTTCTCGATCAGCTTCAATTGATGCTCACCTCTGAAATGCTCGAGGTACTTGATTCCCTTCATCTCTCTCTATGTGAAATGTTTTGCCTGGCATAAAGAAGAAGTTGTCACTGAAGTTTCTTCTTGTTGAGAGATTAAAAGGAATCTGTCGTCCATTTTTTCTCTCGAGGAAAGTAACTTCTACTTTGATGACTTGACCACAGGGTGCCGGCCACTTGTGATTTCTTTAACACGTTAATCACTTGAATCTCAATTAGCTCGGTCATTTTTTTTTATTTACTGAGACGAATAGTGTTTAATGGGGATTCTTTATTCCATTCTCCCTCCAACAAAGGAGGTTTCGTAGATTTTAAGGAGTTTTTTCTTTGGCAGGTGCTACCTGCTACCACGTTCGTAGGAATACTTCAACTCAACTAGTCACCATCCCCTTAAAAATATAGCGTGCTGTGCTCGCCACAGATTAAGACATCAAATTGTTTTTAAAACTGAAGATATCAGATAAAGACGAATATGAAAGTTATGATTTTTAAAATTATTTAAGAGTAATGATTGATGCAATATGATTTCTTATATTTAAGAATAATGATGGGTAAAATTTTACCAAATCCCTTTTACGGATAATTTTCATACAAATTCAACAGAATTATTGTTAAAGAATTATATAAATTATATCTTAAAATATTTTTTAATAACTTAAATTATTATGTTGAAATAATTTTTTAATATAATATTAAAATTTTAATGATTAAATAATTATGTGTTTGAATTTTATTATTTTTTGTTAGATAAAAATTAAATATAAAATAATACTTACATATTTTTTTTAATAATTATAGGCAGATGGGCTGATTCAACACGAATTTTACCTGTTCAATAAAGTGGGTTCAAAGCTCCAAGGCCCATTTAGCACAATTCTTTTGTTCAAGAGATGAATGGTGAAGTCATTTATAGGACTCTTGTTTTTGGGCTATCGTCTCTTTTGAAAACTGAAACGTTTTTTTGCTTTTAATAATGCATATTTGTTGAATATATTATAAACGTCCAGAAACATGTTCTGACAAATTTAAAAATAAAAACAAACTTACTTTAATTTTACTCCATTGTTACTCTAAACTTAGTATATGTAAAATAAAATAAAATAAGGATAAAATCATATTTTTATTATTAAAATAAAAAGATACTGTAAATATTAAAAAAAAACATTATAAATATATATTAGAAAAAGATAAATGATGCTATTGAACATTGATTTTTATATTAAGTAATAAGTTAAAGGATGTGAGGAATTTACTATTCACTCACACCCAATGCATGTGGATTACAACAATAATTCATAGTTCATTTTTTTTTCTTTTATCTCTTTTTTTGTCACATTTTTTTTATACTTTTTTTCCCTTTTTTTGTTTTTTTTTTCATTTTTTTCCCCAAAATTATCTTTTTCAATTTTACTTTTTAAATATTGAGCTGGTTAAAAATTTTATTTTGTAATTTTTTTCCTTTAAAATATTGTGGATTGCTACGATGTTTTCCCACATGGTTTTTCTATTTTATTTTTTTATTTTATAAAATTATATTTGTCGATTTTATTTTTTTAATATTAAGCTAATTGAAAATTTAGTTTTGTAATTTTTTTCTTTAAAACATTATTGATTGCTACAGTGTTTCTCCACAAGGTTTTTTAATGATTTTCTCCAAAATTATCTTTTTCAATTTTATTTTTTAATATTGAGTTGATTAAGAATTACAGTTATAATATATGAGTGAAGCACTGTAGTTTTCCTCGTAAATTACTGTGGATTGTTACAATGTTTTTTCCCACATACTTTCTTTTTTGTTTTTTTCTAAAATTATCTTCATCAATTTTATCTTTTTAATATTAAGCTGGTTAAGAATTATAATTACAAGTTAATACAATTAAGGCTAAATCATGTGAAAACACTGTAACTTTTATCATAAAATATTATGGATTGACACAGTTTTTCCTCACATGATTTTTTGCTAGTTTCTTTTGTGTTTTCATTTTTTATAATTTTTTTTCCAAAAGTATCTTTGTCGATGTTATTTTTTTAATATTGAGCTGATTAAAATTTAATTTTGTAATAAAACTTAATCATATGAGGAAAACTATGATATCCCACATCGGAAGCGAGCGTCCAGAGCCAGGGCTTTATAAATGCATGCTCACCTTGACTAGTAAGATGCGTTTTGGGGCCATGCGTGGCTGCTAAGAATAAAGCCGTGAGGGGGACCTGGGTGGAAGCCCTGAACATGGGTGGACTGGGAGGCCCAAAGCGGACAATATCTTGCTAGTGAGGTAGGATGTTACAAAAACACTATAGCTTTCCTCACAAAACACTATAGATTGCTACAATGTCTCTCCACATAGTTTTTTTCTTATGATTTTTTTAAAATTGTCTTTATATATATATATATAATATTGAGCTAGTTGAGAATTACAGTTATAAGTCATTACAAATAAGGCTGAATCATGTGGGGACGCATTGCAACTTTCATTACAAAACATTGTGAATTGTTAGTTTTGCACAGGTCAATGTCGCTCTCACCAATTAGTTATACAGATACGATGTACACAAAAACTAACTATTTTTAGTTAGTATGGAATTTTTGACAAGTCTGATATCAAAATATAACATATGTTCACATAATTATCAAAGCAACTGAATATCATTTTGAATAGAATTTAATTCAACATAATGTGAATACATATTCAAGAAACTGATGATGAGTATTTTGCAATAAACCAACATACATAAATATTCAAGAATGTCATCCGTACTTATAATATAATCAACATGCATAGTTTATTTATATTACATGAATATTAAAGATTATCTTATTCATATGAAAAAACAAAGGTAAAAAACAAACAGACGTAAAACTATAAACTATTGATGATCGCAAGGAGAAACGTTAGCAAAACTTATAATAAACACAAAAATTACTAAAAAATGACTCGTGACAGATAATATAAAAGATTTCAACTCTAATAGGAAAGATCAAAACATAATTACAAAACCAAAAAAGATTCACCCAATCAATCTTGTACATCTCTCAAACTGATCGAATTGAAAAAAACCGATCAAACCCCAGTCCTCAATCAACCGGTCGATTGAAATAACCAACCAATCAACTGTCACCACAAGCCAATTGGTCAGTCGATTCATACCAACCGGTCAACCAGCACCATCAAGTCAATCGACTCGCTGGTTCAGCCAACTGGTGATCGGGACTTCAGAATCCTGATATGTCATTCTTCTAAAGTTTTGCAGCTCTTTAAAACCAAAAAAATCTAGACTTCATATCAAATGATTTTAAGCTAAACTAACACCTTAAAACATTAATTAAACCTCTCAAATCATCCGTGTATCAAATCAATATATAAATCATAAAATATCAATATATTTTTTTAATCCATCAACTAGCAAATCTCCAACAAAAAAAAACAGAGATACTTACCTGTTTCTTCAAACCCCTTTTAAAACCCAAAAGCTTAAGTTTAGAATTGAATTCCTTAGTATTTTTTAGAGAAAAGTCACGATAAAAAAAAGAAAAGAGAAGAGAAAGAAAAATCTTTGGCAAAATTTTTCTTTTGATACATAGGTTAGATTGAATTCTTGAGTTATACTTGGGTATGATGGGCCAAAACATATATCTTAAAACTTAGATATTGTTATTTTAATTTTGTATGAGTGTAGAGTTTTATAAGATATTATAAGTGTCTAACCATTAATAAAATTATTGATTATAATTAAATTTACAAAAATGTCATTTAATATAGAAGGGTTAAGTTTAATTTAAAAAAAAAGAATGAGAATCTAAGTATCATTAACTAATAATATGGTTTATAAAAAATTATGAATTACTTAGTTTTTACCATAATTTTATTATTTTCTAATAAATTATTTATTTATTTATTATTCTAAGGGTTGTCATTTTTTTCCAATGATTATATATAGTTATTAAAACTGTAATAGCTTCAAGTTAACGTAGCAAGCATTGTCAATGATTATTTTTAAATAAATTAATTTTTATTTATATTTTTAGATAGTTTTGATATGATGATGTTTAAAATAAAATTTAAAAAATAAAAAAGATATATTATTTTAATATATTTTTAATTAAAAAACAAAAATATAAATAGAAGGGATGACGAGATTGATTTGCAATTTGATAAGAAATTTTCCTTTCCCTGTCCATTTTTGGTGGTTGGAAAGAAGATAAAACAAGATAAGAGAATGTCTAATTTAACCCTGCAGTGTATTTGCCGAGCATGTTATGATGGTACTCTCGTGTAATCTTTGCACACTGAGACAAAGCGTGTAATTGGGCGGGGCCTTATACAAGTACTGATGCATGCATCTACGGACCAGCCCATCTAACCCGCCGACAAATTAGCTTGCCGAAGCAACTTCGTTGTATGTCCTTGAAGTCGTATTGTTGAGATGGATGGGCTCTGTTTGGCAGTTAGTACTGTAGCGATGATACTTCATACTTGGAGTATCCTTTGGAGCATGCACAAGTGTCCTGTTCTGTCGTCTCTGGCTCGGTTGAAATTTTACTGCGATTCTATTCGCGCAAGCCGTGCTATTTAATGTATTGCATTTTGGAAATGTTTTTTTTTTTTAATTTTATTTTTATTTTACTTTAAATTAATATATTTTTAATACTTTCATATCATTCTGATAATTTTTTAAAAATTAAAAAATATTAATTTTAATATATTTTAAAATGAAATATACTTTAAAAAACAATTATTACCGTAATTCCAAATAACTGTATAAAATTTTCAAGAAAGTTTATGAGTCTATACTTGATATGTAAAGCCACGTCAGAGTTTACGTGCTGCTGTTCTTTAAGGTACAGACATGTAATCAATGCGAAATGCAAGTGCAATTTACAGGGTGGTTATGGATCAGTGCAATTTACAGGGTGGTTATGGCTCAGTGCTTATCTACAGAAATGTTTCTTGCTTGCACATGAAAATTCAAGCTCTAAGTGAGAGTTGCTATGGTATCGTCGGTGAATATAGTAAACAGGCTTTGAAACGTGGAATTTATTGTTTTTAAGGTATTAATTGATCTCAATGTATTTATTATAAGGATAAAATAATAAACTTTTAAAATATAGCAAAACTTTAAATTTATAGACATAAACTAAGTTTATCGAGAAGTTGTATTAAGTTTATGGTAAACATAGATAAAAAGTTTGTACAAAAAAAATCAAAAGGGAAAAAAAGATTATTTCTAATTAATTTCTGTAAATATTAAACTGGTATTTATAAAGAAAAGAATATTTTTTTCAAATTAATATATTTGTAAAGTTTAGAGATACTTCTCTTCAAATTAACCAATATATCTATATAATTTAAAAGACAATTCTTTATTCAAATTATTTTGAGCAACTAGATTTCATACATAATTATTAAATTAATTAATTCTAAAAATTTAATTAATTAACTTAAATTAATTAATCTCAAAAATAAATAAAAATCATTTATATTATACAATGTCAAATGGAAGTGTATCTGTAAGTCCATCCAAATCTATTAATTTGGTGTCCTTTACATTATAAAATACAACAAAACCTCTTCCTTTTCTAATATAAAATAAAATTCTCTTGAACTACCTAATATGCAAGCTAAATTTTAACAACATCTACTAAAATAATTTGATTACAAGGATAGGTCATGGTCTGTATCAAATTCTGTCGGGGAACCATAGGCCATTAGCTGTCCTCCCCAGTATTGTTTATGACATTGAACTTGATAATTATATGATCAATTGTGAATATGCAACCTCTGCACTACGCAGAGATTCATATAAAATAAACCGAGTTTATAAGAGCATCCCATGCTCGTATCAATCCAAGTTTTTGGTTAAGCTGGCAGCTGAAAATTAACAGGAAGGTTCTACAGCAGAACAAGGCGCTGCTTCCCTTTTGTCGTTTCTTCATATGTGAATCCTTTAGACCACATGATGTCAATTATTGGTATTCCAAATGCATAATAATGAAGTTCATGTCTTATGCAACAATCGTCGTCACGTACAATTGTGTATCTGTAGCTTACTGACCTTACTCCAGTCAAGTCCGAGCTCGAGCCTCGAGGTTTCTCAAACCTTTGGATGAGCCAGAAGATAAAGAAAATCTAGGCATGGGTTATGTATTAATACGATTTTGTTTGTGCAATAATTTAGGTCACTGCATGCATGAAGACAGTCTTAGCACTGCGGGATCCACGTTTAAAATCTTTGAACATTGTTAGTGAATAGAAAGACAGTTGTAAATACAGCCAGGGCCTGAGTAGAATTCAAGGGACACTATCGAATCGGACAAATCGAATTGGTAGAAGATGAAAGGGATCCATCACTGGTGATTTTTATTGGTTTGTCTTAGCTTCTTCGGAATCTTCATTGCAGTTTCCAAAGGATGCTTGTCGGGGACGAGCAGTGAAAAGGTACTGTAGCCTAATTTGGGTATGGTAGGAACTTGGATTTAATTTCCAATCGTTCATGATGCCCTTGGTTTTTTTTTTGTTGATTCAACCAGTGGCCAATTTTCTGTCTCGCTCATGGAATCAAACCTGCAATTTTCTGTCTCCACTTTAGCAATTATAAATCTATTTATAGGTCAAGTAAGGAATTAAACTAAATAAAGAAAAATCTAATCTAATAAGAAAAGGTAATTATGTTAACTTAACCGGTAAACAATCACTCTGTTCTTTTAGAAAAACAAAAAATCTAGCTTTTGCACCCTTGACGCCAATTATATAATTAATGATTAGACAACTGAAGCATATGATGGTAGCAAACACAGCTTCCTTCTAATACTCGCGACAAGATTCTTGCGATACTGCTTGAATTGTATCCGTGCCATGAATTTCTGTTCCTGATATGCAGACACATTAAAGTGAAATTCTGACTTTTTAAATGGGGCATGAATTATTGTCATGATTTCGCTGTTGCTATTTGTGTTGTGTTCGAATAATGTATCAATTAGATCTAGGAATTGGCGACGAACAGCGATTCGCATTTGGTGGATGCGTTTGGCCTATGGATTGCACAGTACTGGACTAGGGTTGTATTAGTTTACGTAAAACTGAAACAGATTGCTGAAACATTTGTTTGCTCACTTGTAAAGTCATGCTACGTTTTCTTCTTTGGTAATAATGATCATAGAAATAATGTTTCCATCCATATGTTGATGAAGTGAGGCAGGCTTTTTGATTTTAAGACGTAAACTAAATTTAACTTGTGCTAGCATTAATTGCAGGTCCCAGAAAGACATTAGAATTTTCTGCAGCTTCCAATGAATAACCTTGCTATACAATACAGTGGACATTAATGCAATGATCAATCACATGTTTGCTTCAGGAATATTTCAGCTCTACCTTTACTGTGCAGCCACTGAACCAAATATCGCTGAAACAATGAAGGTGATCTAGCACACAGCACAGAAGTAGGGAGGGAAAACAGGTTCTGAGCCATCTACTTACGCACGATTTACATGAGTAGCCTAGTTCTGTTCTAATTGATCTTATTAAGTCCCTAAAGCCCACAATACCAGTCCTGCTCCAATTCTATCACTATGGTTTGTTTAAATCACTGCAACAGATTCACTGTTCTTTGCAGCAGCAGTGCAAATAGGCACGCCCCAGAAGGTCAAGTTATTGATTCTAGCAAAAACTAGTGTAAATCTTGGACAAAATATACTCTCAACCTTGGTCTGTGAAGGCAGAAATAGAATGTTGGTTAATTGCTCAAGTTGTCTAGAGAAAACAAACCAAAAGGACTCTAATTCAATACTGACTCATACTGCTGCAGTAGTGAAAATTACAAATAATGATACCTAGCTCTAATTCCACTTCCAGAGAGAGTTAAAAGAGCCCGAGAGGCGAGTTTTCAGCGCACAAATATATCTGGATCGGGTGAAAAAACTTACACAAACCTGATGATTCCTAGTGAGGCTAAGAATGCAGATCTGGATGCAACATTATTCTATAAATATGCATACATTTTGGTAACCACTGGTTCCCTCCAATGAGGAGTACCGACACCAGACACATTGCATATATAAAGCCCAGCTAGCTCAAATTCATTTACCATAAAACGTGAAGATTTTGGATTGTGTTTGTGTTAATCTTTGTTCAATTTTATAAAGTTATTTTCATGAACATCAATTCATCAGCACACCCATTAATGCCAAGGATTTGAAAGGCCCTGGTGCGGATAACGTTTTCAATACGTTCTTCAAGCGTTGGTTAGTTGGAATTGAGTCACCAGGTTTCTGTATATGGCGAGGTGATTGGACTGGAATTATAAATTACGATGCCCATTATTGAAAATGGTCCAAGATGAAAATGTCTTTGGGACTAGTCCTTCAAAATGCCGTCATCCTAACCTAATGGGTGAAAGGCCTTAAATTGAATATCTTTTTTTTGTTTGCCTTATTACATTGGCAAAGCTAGATTGTTTGCTAGTTTCTTCATGGCCAAGAAATAAGAAAAGTATATGGATTGAAAAGATGAAAAGTATAAGGATTAGATGGGAAACTACAAGAAAAATCATGAAAGTAATTGTTACTTTTAGTTATCTAAGACTAGGCTTTCTTGTTAATTAAGTTTATTCTCTACATAATCACAATGAAAAGATCCCATTTAATATTATGCTAACAATTACTTTTAAAAATATATTTTTATCAAAATAATATTTTTAAAAAAAAATTATTTTTGACATCAGAATATCAAAACGATCTAAAAGGAAGTTAATTTTAAAAAAATAAATTCAAAATTTTACAAAAACATTTTACAATCACAAAAATAAAGTATAAGGATTAAAGGGGAAATTACAAGAAAAATCATGAGAGTAATTGCTACTTTTGGCCATCTAAAACCAGGCTTTCTTGTTTATTAAGTTTACTCTCTACAGTATCACCATGAAAAGAACCTGTTTGATATTGTGCTGGAAGTTACTTTTTAAAATGTTTTTTTGTTTGTAAATGTATTGAAATATTTTTTTTCATTTTTTAAAATTTATTTTTGACATAAAAATATCAAAACAATCCAGAAATACTAAAAAATTAATTTAAAGAAAACAAATTCAAAATTTTACATAAATGTTTTACAACCGCAAAAATAAAGTATAAGGACTAAAGGGGAAATTACAAGAAAAATCATGACAGTAATTGCTACTTTTGGTCATCTAAGACTAGGCTTTCTTGTCGATTAAGTTTACTCTCTACAGTATCACCATGAAAAGAGCTCATTTGATATTGTGATAACAGTTACTTTTTAAAATACTTTTTAACTGGAAATGTATCGAAATAATATATATTTTTTAAATTTATTTTTGATATCAGTACATCAAAACAATTAAAAAATAATAAAATTTTTAATTTAAATAAAACAAATAAAAATTTTTATAAAAACATTTTACAACCGCAAAAATAAAGAATAAGGATTATAGGGGAAATTACAAAAAAAGAATCATGACAGTAATTGCTACTTTTGGCCTTCTAAGACCAGGCTTTCTTGTTGATTAAGTTTAATCTCTACAGTATCACCATGAAAATAACCTGTTTGATATTGTGCTACTAATTACTTTTTAAAGTGTTTTTTGTTTGTAAATGTATTGAAATATTTTTTTTTCATTTTTTAAAATTTATTTTTGACATAAGCATATCAAAACAATTTAAAAATACTAAAAAAATTAATTTAAAGAAAACAAATTCAAATTTTTACAAAAGTATTTTACAACCGTAAAATTAAAGTATAAAGCTTAAAGGGGAAATTACAAGAAAAATCATGAAAGTAATTGCTACTTTTGGTCATCTAAGACTAGGCTTTCTTGTCGATTAAGTTTACTCTCTACAGTATCACCATGAAAAGAGCTCATTTGATATTGTGATAACAGTTACTTTTTAAAATACTTTTTAACTGGAAATGTATCGAAATAATATATATTTTTTAAATTTATTTTTGATATCAGTACATCAAAACAATTAAAAAATAATAAAATTTTTAATTTAAATAAAACAAATAAAATTTTTTATAAAAACATTTTACAACCGCAAAAATAAAGAATAAGGATTATAGGGGAAATTACAAAAAAAGAATCATGACAGTAATTGCTACTTTTGGCCTTCTAAGACCAGGCTTTCTTGTTGATTAAGTTTAATCTCTACAGTATCACCATGAAAATAACATGTTTGATATTGTGCTACTAGTTACGTTTTAAAGTGTTTTTTGTTTGTAAATGTATTGAAATATTTTTTTTTCATTTTTTAAAATTTATTTTTGACATAAGCATATCAAAACAATTTAAAAATACTAAAAAAATTAATTTAAAGAAAACAAATTCAAATTTTTACAAAAGTATTTTACAACCGTAAAATTAAAGTATAAAGCTTAAAGGGGAAATTACAAGAAAAATCATGAAAGTAATTGCTACTTTTGGTCATCTAAGACTAGGCTTTCTTGTCGATTAAATTTACTCTCTACAGTATCACCATGAAAAGAGCCCATTTGATATTATGATAACAGTTACTTTTTAAAATATTTTTTAACTGCAAATGTATCGAAATAATATTTTTTTTAAAAAATTATTTTTAACATCAATACATCAAAACAATATAAAAACACTACAAAAATTATTTAAAGAAAACAAATTCAAATTTTACAAAAATATTTTACAACCGTAAAAATAAAATATAAGAATTAAAGGGGAAATTATAGGAAAAATCATGAGAGTAATGGCTACTTTTGGCCATCCAAGACTAGGCTTTCTTGTTGATTAATTTTACTCTTTATAGTATCACCATGAAAAGAACATATTTGATATTATGCTAGCAGTTACTTTTTAAAGTGTTTTTTATTTGTAAATGTATCAAAATAATTTTTTTTATTTTTTAAAATTTATTTTTGACATCAGCACATCAAAACGATCTAAAAGTATTAAAAAACATTATTTAAAGAAAACAAATTCAAAATTTTACAAAGACATTTTACAATCGCAAAAATAAAGTATAAGGATTAAAGGGGAAATTACAAGAAAAATCATGAGAGTAATTGCTACTTTTAGCCATTTAAAATCAGGTTTTCTTATTGATTAAGTTTAGTCTCTACAGTATCACCATGAAAAGAACATGTTTGATATTGTGATGGCATTTACTTTTTAAAGTGTTTTTTGTTTGTAAATATATTGAAATATTTTTTTTATTTTTTAAAATTTATTTTTAACATAAACATATCAAAACAATCTAAAAATACTAAAAAAACTTAATTTAAAGAAAACAAATTCAAAATTTTACAAGAATGTTTTACAACCGCAAAAATAAAGTATAAGGCTTAAAGGGGAAATTACAAGAAAAAGCATGAGAGTAATTGCTACTTTTGGCCATCTAAGATCAGGCTTTCTTATTGATTAAGTTTACTCTCTACAGTATCACCATAAAAAGAGCCCCTTTGATATTGTGTTAACAATTGCTTTTTAAAATACTTTTTCATTGGCAATGTATAGAAATAATATTTTTTATTATTTTTAAAATTTTATTTTTGGCATCAGGATATCAAAACAATCTAAAAATACTAAAAAAATTATTTAAAGAAAAAAAATTCAAAATTTTACAAAAATATTTTACAATCATAAAAATAAAGTATAAGGATTAAAGGGGAAATTACAAGAAAAATCATGAGAGTAATGACTACTTTTGGCCATCTAAGTCCTAAGACTAGGCTTTCTTGTTGATTAAGTTTACTCTTTACAGTATCACCATGAAAAGAACTTATTTGATATTATATAGCAGTTATTTTTTAATGTGTTTTTTGTTTGTAAATGTATCGAAATAATTTTTTTATTTTGTTAAATTTATTTTTGACATAAGCATATCAAAAAAATTTAAAAATACTACAAAATTAATTTAAAGAAAACGAATTCAAAATTTTACAAAAATATTTTACAACGGCAAAAATAAAGTATAAAGATTAAAGGGGAAATTACAAGAAAAATCATGAGAGTAATTGCTACTTTTGGCCATCTAAGACCAGCCTTTCTTGTTGATTAAGTTTACTCTCTATAGTATCACCATGAAAAAAAGCTCATTTGATATTGTTGTAATAGTTGCTTTTTAAAATATTTTTTAATTGAAAATATATCGAAATAATATATTTTTTATTTTTAAAATTTTATTTTTGACATCAACACATCAAAACGATCTAAAACCACTAAAAAAAATTATTTAAAGAAAACAAATTCAAAATTTTAAAAAGACATTTTACAATGACAAAAACAAAGTATAAGAATTAAAGGTGAAATTACAAGAAAAATCATGAAAGTAATTGCTACTTTTAGCCATCTAAAATCAGGCTTTCTTGTTGATTAAGTTTACTCTCTACAGTATTACCATGAAAAGAACTTGTTTGATATTGTACTAACAATTATTTTTTAAAGTGTTTTTTGTTTGTAAATGTATTAGAATAATATGTTTTTTTATTTTTTAAAATTTATTTTTTACATCAACAAATCAAAATAATCTAAATATATATATAAAAATTTAATTTAAAGAAAAGAAATTTAAAATTTTACAAAAATATTTTACAACAGGCAAAAATAAAGGGACCCTGAGTTAAATGTATTGTTTTTTTTATTTTGCAAATTAGAAATTATATTAATTTTAATGTAAACGCTTTGTCTAAAACCCAGCTCTGAATAAACAGACTCTCTGTGTTCCCCAAAAGTATCTTGACTGTTCAATTTTCCAAGGCATATCACCAAAAGAAAAGAAAAGAAAAAAATTGCAATTTTTTCTTTAATATTCTTGGAGCGTGGAAAACAAACACGTAACCGACGCGCTTGGGGGTATCACTTTCTCACGTACTAAAATTGCTTAATAAAGTTCTGACCAGCCAAATTCCCTTCCTATATATAATGCAAGAAAGAATGGTAGCGAGTTCATTCAATATGGAAGATAGAGAAAATTACGTTTGACCATTACAACTCCTGCCCCCTCTTCCTTTCACAAAACTCACCGGCCACCACCACCAGAACAACCACTATCTAAACCACCACCAGCTAAGGTGGATGCAAAGTTATCAGGCATAGAGAACATAAATAGCCGCACAACCAATTGGCTCTTCTCAGGGACACACAAAGGACACAGAAACAACGCATCAAGACCCTTTTGTCTCCCAAGAATTCTCGATTGTGAATTAT
The DNA here is from genome assembly GCF_951802175.1 of Populus nigra. Taxonomy (NCBI): domain Eukaryota; kingdom Viridiplantae; phylum Streptophyta; class Magnoliopsida; order Malpighiales; family Salicaceae; genus Populus; species Populus nigra. The sequence continues at coordinate 5,350,852 of NC_084858.1, read as the reverse complement.
TTCCTAACAAGCCTCGTTGATTTGAGCTCTACGATTCTAGTCCGCTTGGGCCATGGCGGACATCGTGAAAGAGATCTTGGCAAGGCCAATACAATTAGCAGACCAAGTCACAAAATCAGCAGATGAGGCACAATCTTTCAAACAAGATTGTCTAGAACTCAAAGCCAAAACAGAGAAGCTTGCTGGGCTTTTACGCCAAGCCGCTCGTGCCAGTAATGATCTTTACGAACGTCCAACGAGGCGAATCATCGATGACACCGAACAAGTCCTCGACAAGGCCCTCACTCTTGTTATCAAATGCCGCGCCAGCGGAATTATGAAACGAATGTTCACTATCATCCCTGCTGCCGCATTTCGAAAAATATCGACGCAGCTAGAAAATTCAATAGGAGATGTTTCTTGGCTCTTGCGAGTCTCAGCTCCCGCTGATGATCGCGACGATGAGTATTTAGGCTTGCCTCCTATTGCCGCCAATGAGCCAATTCTGTGTCTCATATGGGAACAAATTGCAATACTTTATACGGGGAGTTTAGAAGACAGATCGGATGCTGCAGCTTCATTGGTTTCCTTGGCTAGAGATAATGACAGGTACGGAAAGTTGATTATAGAGGAAGGTGGGGTTGCACCATTGTTAAAGTTGGCTAAAGATGGCAAAATGGAAGGTCAGGAAAATGCTGCCAGAGCTATTGGGTTATTAGGACGTGATCCGGAAAGCGTCGAACAGATTGTGAATGCTGGGGTTTGCACCGTGTTTGCCAAAATCCTCAAAGAAGGTCACATGAAAGTTCAGGTTGTGGTGGCTTGGGCTGTTTCTGAATTAGCTGCACATCATCCGAAATGCCAAGACCATTTTGCGCAAAACAACACAATTCGATTTCTCGTCAGTCATCTTGCGTTTGAGACTGTCCAAGAACACAGCAAGTACGCAATTGCAAGCAAAAATAAAATGTCGATTCATTCAGTTTTGATGGCTACTAGTGATACTAGTCCCGATGAAGATGAACCCGCCACAAAAATTCATCATCCAGTGGATAATAAAACTCCTACTCCAATCCAGATGCACAGTGTGGTGGCCAATACCATGGCAATGAGAAGTCAGACTCTTAGCAATAACAAACCAACACAAACCCAAACCCAAACCCAAAATCTCTCAACAAATCACCCCAATACTAATCATTCGAACCATGCTAAAGGCAACCACAATATTCCGAAACAACAGCATCATCACCATGTGTCATTGGCCGGGACTAGCATCAAGGGTAGGGAATTTGAAGATCCTGCTACCAAAGCACAAATGAAGGCAATGGCAGCAAGAGCACTTTGGCAACTCGCAAAGGGAAACGTCACCGTATGCCGTACCATCACAGAGTCAAGAGCGCTTTTATGCTTTGCAGTTTTGTTAGAGAAAGGTCATGATGAAGTTCAATCCTATTCAGCAATGGCATTGATGGAAATAACAGCAGTAGCTGAACAAAATTCTGACTTGAGACGCTCCTCGTTCAAGCCCACATCCCCTGCTGCCAGAGCAGTTGTTGATCAGTTACTAAAAGTGGTTGAGAAAGCAGTCTCGGACCTCCTCATACCATGCATCCAAGCTATTGGCAACTTGGCTAGGACATTTAGAGCAACAGAAACCAGGATGATTGGGCCATTGGTGAAGCTATTAGACGAAAAGGAACCTGAGGTTACAATGGAGGCAGCAATTGCCCTGAACAAGTTCGCATCGCCAGAAAATTTCCTCTGCGTGAATCACTCCAAGGCTATTATTGCTGAAGGAGGTGCCAAACACCTAATTCAACTTGTTTACTTCGGTGAACAAATGGTTCAAGTTCTCTCTTTGATTCTCCTTTGCTACATTTCATTGCAATGCCCTGACAGTGAGGTTCTTGCGAACGAAGAGGTCCTTATTGTGCTAGAGTGGTCAACAAAGCAGGCTCATTTGTTACAAGAACCTGAAATCGAATCTTTGTTACCGGAAGCAAAGAGTAGATTGGAACTGTATCAATCAAGAGGTTCGAGAGGATTCTATTAACTCAATACCTTCATGCAGCGTGATGAAATTCTTCCATCTTTTTCCTGTTTTTGTTCTTTTTCAGTGTACATAAATTAGCATTACTGTTATCATTAATGTCGTGGTAACTAATTGCTTAGGAAGGTAACAAAAGCTTCTCGCATTCAATTTCAATTGTTAACCAACATCTTCTAATTATCTCCTACCGAGGAGCCTGTTTTTCATCTTGTTCCATGTACACTTGTGGACTGAGCCTTGTCTATAAGCTTCAAATTAAAAAGGAACCCCAGCCTGAGGTCACATATAACATAGCTCGGCTCGAATCTTGTCACCATCATCGCTACTGCAATTATCAAGGACCACCACCACCGATGCTCAGCATCCGCCGCTGCTATTGCGATGGTCCAACCATGTCTTAAACACATGCGGCCGTGATAGCTGCAATTCTGACTCGGCAACGTGTACTTCCTTTGTCGAGTAATTTCTGGCGAGTGAAGGCATCAGGCTTGCCTGTCCAATTTGAAAATAGGGTCCGTATGATTTGTGCATCATGCCAGGCTCAGATAATAACAAATATCACCAGTATTCGTCGGAATCAAATATTGTTGTGGTAAGGCTGACATCTTAGCCATTGTCCTTGTTCTTGCTGAAAGAAACTAGTCTCCAATGTTAATGGCATTTTCTGATGGCAAATCTCAAGATTAAACATAGAGGTAACTAATCATGAAGGGTTTATTACAAGCAAATTCAACGGTACGATGTGTCTACGTTGTTAAAAGTAGATAGTTAAAGTTTAATTTGATGATTAATAATATATCGTGACAATGACAATACCTACCTAAATACTCCATGAGATTTGAAGCTACTCAAAACTTTTGCCATTTTAACTAGCTGAATTAAATATTGGAGCTTGAGCTTGAAATGATCATCTTAATTGATAACACAGAGCTGTTAGGTAATGAGTCTCTGTTTAGAGGTCTCAAATCCTTGGCCTGGTCATGTCTTGAACTGAGTTTGGTTCTTGCCATAGCCTCAGTTGATGTTTTACCCAAATATTTATTTTAGTAAATTGAATAAAGGAATTAATAAGTGCTTCCTGTGCATGGTCTTAGCCAATCACTACCGATAAATTTTCTATTTTCAAAATAGTAATTTTATAGAATGAATTAGTACATATTAATTTTATATCACCGTATTATATTGCGGGTCAGATTAAAAATTTCTTTAAACTAACAAAAAATATCAAGATCATAAAAAATTATAGAGCATTGTTATTAAACCTAAACCAACATAATAGTTTTAAAACCTTTCAATCCGACCTTTTACCTGACTTGGATTTAAAATTAAATTATATAAGAGTTTTTTGACGTGATTTGATTGACTAGACTGATTCAAATACAACTTAAACAACCAAAACAAAATCTAATGATAAAATTAAGAAGCATAAAAGATGAAATTAGAAAAAAAAATACGAGAGGAAATCAAAAGCAAATTGGGGTGTCGGTTATCCCTTCACTATTCATATGAATTTTAGTAGTAATTACTATTTGATTTACGACATTGCAGGTCATTTTTTTTTGTTCTACAAAAGAATTCTATATGCTAACTTATCCAATGCATATTTGTACATAAAAAAATATAAGTGTAAATCAAGAAACTTATTCATATATATAATCAAATAAATTAAAAACTATGTGTATTAAAAAAACCATCAACAATAAATGAAAATAAAAATGAAAAAATCAACAGATATATATAGATCAAGATATTTGACCTTACAGCACATGCTTTTGACTCGATTGTGTTGAATGATTTTATTACCAAAATAGTTTTTTTATTTTATCAAACAATGATAGAAACAAATACACATGAAATTGATTGAATATAATAAAATGAAAGAAAATATTATGCAAGGTTACAGATATTAAAAATATTATATAAAAATAAATCTTTTTTTATTTATATTAAACATAAAAAAAATCATAGATGAATTATAATAATCTCTTAAGAACTTAAATACATACAAAATAATTAGAAAATAATTGTCATTTAAAAAAGACTATATAAACAAAATAAAAGAGAGAAGGGGTATTGGTTTAAATATAAATAAAAAATACATATAAAAAAATCAAGTAAAATATAATAAATTTAAAATATATATTTTTTAAAAAAAAATATGAGGCATTATTGGGCCTAACAAGCTAGGTCAACCAGCCTAACCCGTTTAGTATGGGTTTGCACACATGGGCCCTTAATTTTTTATTACATATAAGATGGTTGACCGCCCTGATTTTTTGAAAAAAAAAAATTGATATGTTGTTTGATTTTGTCTAGCCATTGTGGTAGTTAAAAAATCAAGACAAAAGTTTCTTTGACCTAAAAATTTATTTTTAACCTATTTCTGACCCAAAAAATTCTAGAAAATAATCTAAATTGAACTACTTTCATCAAATAAAACCATTTAACACGAAGATCGATAATTTTGATGAATGAAAGCAATGTCAATAATATCTTTTTCTCTCATCTCTCAAACCAAAGAGTAAAAAAAATGAATGAAGTTCTAGATCAAATTAATTTTTGCTGAAACTTTAAAAATTAAAAGTATCTAATTATTATAATTAGTAGAGAATGAGGACTAAGTTAAATATTTCACACAAAAAAATCTAAAATACCACTCATCTTTCCCCATGTTTGATTTTAATTCTTTATCTTTTAATTTTATCTTTTCTTAACAATTCCAGCCAAATTATCATCCAATTAAACACTTAAAAAGCAAAAATAAAAAGGACTAAAAAAAATTCATGGGCACAATGAATCCACGGTGCCTACAAGTTTAGGTTTTTTATTAAAGTCATCCACGTGTTTTATTTTCCCAAAGCTATTGAATTTTTTCCAAAGCTAAGTACTTTTTTTTCCGGATAAATAGTGAAAAATGTTCTTTCATCTAAACTAACAGAAAAGTCACATAACGGAAATTAAATGGAACAGTAGATTGTGGGCCTGAGAAGACCTGTCGGCCTCCGTTGAATATCTGTGCGGGACTCAATTCTCCTATATCAATATAACGCTGAGTGATGCAAATGGGCCGGACAAGAGCCTGAAAGCCAGCAAAGAGTAAGCCCACGTAATGATTTAAAAAAAAAATCCTATCTCAAGTTCTCAACAACGACAACTCTCCCTGAGTTTTTTTTTTTTCTAGTGATAATAGTTATTTTTAAAAATAATTTTTATTTAACAGTATGTTAAAGTAAATTTATTTTATTTTTTAAAATTTATTTTTAATATCAGTATATCAAAATGAACTAAAATCATCAATTAAATTATTTTAAAAACATTTTCAATTTTTAAACAATTACAGTCCAAACACACTTAAAAACCCTCTTAATATGATTGTCTAAAACACCCTAAAAAAATATATTGACGTATAAATTTATCTTTTTTTTTTATTTTCTCGATACTAAATTCTTATCTGTGGTGTAATTCAAAAAAAAAACTGTGAAAATCATGGTTCTAAAGGAATCTCTCTGCCTACTGGCAATAATATTAAAAAAGACCACCGGTCCTCTATGGGCCCATTGATTTGGATACATGGCCTTGCCTATTTTAGAAGTTAATAGAGTTTTATCCTATAGGCTTAGCTTTTGATGGCCCATAAAACTCCCTGCTGACATAATTGCTCAAGATCCGGCCCATGGAGAAATGAAAGGCTTGACGTGGACAAAATTGATGCCTGCACTGGGGACCGCCTCCAACATGGACATCTAAATCATGTTTAAGAGTATAATTATGATTATGTTTTAAAATAATTTTTATATTGAAATATATTAAAATAATATTTGTTATTTTTAAAAAATTATTTTTAAAATCATCATATTAAAACGATTTAAAATATATAAAAATATTAATTTTTAATAAAAAAATAAATTTAAATTTTTTTGATAAAACACCGTGTTTTTCAACATCCTCATCGTAGTTGTTATTAGCAGAATGAACTGAGAGAGAAAAAAAAAAGGATTTGAGTTACTTTTATAGTTTACATGAACTAAAAGTCATGTAATTTCCTTTTTCCGGTCTGATGCCAAAAATAAATCCTAAATTAAAGATTTTCAAGATCTTTTGAGAAGACATCAAATGAAATTTTCCAACAACTATTATTAGCATTTACATTGCTTTCCTACGACTTTATGGTCAATTTCATATTTGAAACCCCTTCCCTTCCCTTTTTCTTTATGACTTTTCCTTCTCATTCACATGATCAAGGGAAGGAATTTTCAATGGATATCATCAGAGACTAAAATGTTTACAATTACAGTTATCACATCATCCAATTTCCCATAATTTAAGAGTCTGATTGACAAATTATTTAAATTTAAAAATCTTATTATCTTCGTAATCATAATGGTGTGGATTCCTTTTGTGTTGTTTATTTAGGAAACGAGTGTGGACCATCTAGCCACCAAAAATTATTTCCAAGGCAACGATTATAAGGTCATGCTAATCTCAACACAATAGGGTGACGCGTGTCCTAAACATGCACGGGGATTAGTGATGATAGCTTTTATTTTTGTCTCTATCCCCACCTCAAATTTCACATGAGACCATTTAAAGAATCAAACTAACTTTTATAATTTATTGATCTATATTGTTTTCATTATTATTTTTTTATTTTAAATAAGCAATGAAATTACAAGTGTTTTTCAATTTCATCCCTTTTAATTTTTAATCTTTCAGATTTAATCTTTATTCTTTTGGTTAATATTTTTTATTTTTAATAAGCTATAAAATTACAATTGTTTTTCAATTTTATCCCCTTTTTTTTCTTTTAAATTTAGTCATCATTCTTTTGATTGTTATTTATATTGTTTGGGATTAATTTTTAGTTTTTTAAAAAAAAATTCATCATCCATGGCTTTTTTTTCTTTTAAATTTGATCTTCATTCTTTCTATTGCTATTTTTTTTTCTATGGAAAATTTTGAAAGTTTTTTTTATGATTTTATGCTTCAAAATTAAATTGGTTGAGAATTAAGTTTCTTAATTGAACACAATTCAAGAATTTAATGGGTTCTGAATTTTAGAGAGTAAACCGACTTTAGAAGGTTTGCCCACGTTGCTTTTTTTTTCCTTTTCAAATGCTAATGTTTTTTTTACTCTTTTTTTAGTTTTTTGCTTTATTATTTTTCACGGGTTGCCTTCTAGAAGATTAGTCTTAGGTATATAATGAGAGTCACCAGTTTCAAAGGTTGATATGAGTTGACTTTTGTGCTTTTTTATCATTTTTTTTAAATTAATTTATTTCAATTTCATCATTCAACATTTCATTTATTTTAAATTGGTCTCCCCACCCTTTTTTTTCTTTCCTTTCAACTGGGTTATCCTCATCAAATGCTCATAGTTGCGGAGTTAGCGAGTTAACATTTGTTAACTAAGATCTTTTTGGTTGATATGGGGTTAATCTTGACTTCATGATCAAAGTCATTGGTTTCAAAGAGTAACACAGATTGCCTTTTTTTTGGCTTAAAATTTTAATTAATTCAATTTTGATGGAAATTGGTTTTCATACTTTTTTTTTCCTATTAGGTTATCCCGATCATTTTTTTATATAATTTTATCATCCATCGGTTTTTTTTTTATCAAATTTTATCCTCGTTATTTTTATTGCTATCATTTTTCCTTTAACAACTTTTCCATATTGATATTATTTTCACGATTTCACCATTTAAAATTAAATTGGTTGAAAATTAAACTTCTTAATCGAACTTGGTTTAAGGACTTCATGATTTACATGATCGCGGGGTTTGCAGGTTAACTATGGTTGACTCATATTATATTCTATTGTATTTTTAAATTAAATTTTTTTTTTGTTATTTAACATTAAGTTGTTCAATATTTGAGGTTCATGATATTATTCATTTTTCTTTCGAACTTGGTCACTTGGTATCACGACGGGGTTAGAGACTTTGCATCATAGCTTAGGTGGGCTTGGATCGAGTTTTTCAACCTTTTTAAAATTATATTTTTCTTGATTTTTGTCCTTCGACATTTATTTGCTAAAGATTGAGTTTTACCTTTTATTTTTCATTTTTATTTTTGTAGAGTTATTGTTTTATCATTTGATTTAATAGAAATTGATCTTCAAACTTTTTTTTCATGTTTTTTTATATGAGATTATCTCAATTTTATGTTCATGGTCACAAAGTTTGCGAGTTGATCTTGTTTAACTATGGATTTTGTTTTTGTCATTTTTTTTTCTCAATTCCTCGCTTTATCAATGAGTTGTTTCATAAATGAGGTTGGCTCGGATTATTTTTTTGCTTTTTTTTCGTTATTATTTTTTTCATTTGTTAATTTATTGTTGTTGTATTTTCTTAATCATGTTATTTAAACTACAAATTGAAGTAATGACTCGGGTCTCAAATTTTTTTCCTTGAAACTCCTTTTTTACATTGAAAATGTTTTTTTGTTCAGGCTACAGCGAAGCGCCCATAAAAATCTACTAGATATACCCAAAAACAACCCTCTTTCATCGTAGAAATAGCATAATTAAAAAATATTCCAGCTTTTACTGTAACAGGTACTACAGTGATGACTAATATGTAATTTTATATTTGATATTTATCACTTTATACTTGGCCTATTTATCACCTTTTTTTTCTTATCTTTATTCTCTTGTAATATTTTTTTTATTTTTTTATTTTTTCTCTTTACTGATTTTTGAAAAAAAAAATTAATTTTATTCTTTACACTTGGAATATTTATGACTCTACACTTAGCCTATTTATTCTGTTTTTTTGTTATCTTCATTATTTTTTAATTTTTTTTAGTAATTTTTTCTTTACACTTTTTTTTTAAAAAAAAATATACAATACGAAAAGTAAATGGTGTTTCAATGTAGCAATAACAATATTATCCTATTTTTCTACTGCTTTAAAAATTAATTTGAGATCTTATACATCCTTATTAACACCTATGATCTTCACTTTATTTTATTATATGTAAGTATCGGCTTTTTAATTCATAATTTTACTTTTTACTCAATTTTAAAAAACTTATTAATAATACCTATATATTTATTCTTTTGTATTGTAAAAAAATGATATGTCCCATTACAAGGCGAGTCGAATAAAAGCATCAGAAACGGTCGAAAGAGCAAGTAAACTATCTAGTAGATTTTATACATTTTGTATCATGAAACCTATAAGTAATTGAATTATTTGTATGCATTAACATACAATTGTAGGATCTTGTCATCATAATCATTGAGTAGTTTAAAAAAGTTGATCCAAAACCATCTTATGCATAGAATGTTTCCCTTAAACATTTCAGAAGAGAGTACTCTTTTGAATGCACTCTCGCATATAATGACCTTATTTTGGATTTCCATGGTAGTAAATGCTCACCCATCTACAGACAAGCCAAGCAAAATATAAACGTCTTGCAATGTAGGTTTCATCTCACAGACACGAAGGTAAAAAATACGAGTCTCATGTCTCTATCTTTTAATTAGTGTTGTGTGCATATCATGATCCATTTTTATGTGCTGAAAACATGTAATATAATAAAAATCATCTTGCATGATGTATGGGATCACGGGATTTGAAAGCGTCATCAACTCATGAAATCTATAATACTTCTTACACAAATCTTGCACAGTAGAAGAAAAGGTACAATGTATTAACATGAATTATAGGACAATTGGCACAATAATTAGCCATCCTCGTCAAATGAAAAACAAATATACATTCACATCCCATATGGCCTTTGATTTATGTAGCTCCTGCAAATGTAGAACATAAAGATCAACCGAACCAGGATCCATATACGGAGAAACTCTACGTGTATATGAAGATGACGCACCTTACATTTATGGCATTCTAACCATGTATACCTATAAAATCAAAAATATAATTCAAAATTAGAAAATAAATAATAGAAACAAACAATTAAAATTAAATTACAAGTAATAATAAATACACATGTAGTTGTCTATCCTATTACATACATTATTTGTATTCAAAAGGTTTTTTTGATATGCCCTATTAGACCGCATATGCCATATATATGTTTTGAATGCCCCTCTCTTGCATCCATCTCATTATGTAATCGAGTTGACTTCTGTCAACTCCGACTATGTTTTAATCTTGAAAGGTTTGAATGTGATAATTGTTTAAGTGGCCAAGCAGATATGGGTATAAATATATTATTATCTCCATGCTCCACATTATATGAGTTACTGAGTTTAGACCGTCTACTCGCATACAACTCTATTATGTTCGTTCCATTTTGGACAAACATTCCCATCACATTTCTAAAATCAACATCACATGTAATCGGTATTGAAAAACACTAATGTTCTCAAACAAGACACATTTAAGTGATATATATTTCAATATCATTATAATTCAACTCAAATCTTCCCTGTATAACTTTTTTGATATCTTCAAATAACATGCCTTTAGTACCATTTAAGAATACAATATTTTAGTTAATATAAGTAATATTATTATTCCTATCAGAAACAATAACACCACCATAAGGACATGACATAAAGAAGTTTGAAGATATATTTTGTAAAATAAAAATACTCATTTCATCATAAACAAATTATCTCACAATTCAACAAAAAAAAATAATTGTTATTACTTTGAGCATAATAATAACAACAAAAAATAATTAATTAATTACAAAAGTTCAATTACAATAATTTTAGTTTTAAAAATATCAATCACGACAATTGAATATTAATTAAAAAGTAAATGATCTCATTGAAAAAAATCTTCAACATAAATTTTTTTATGAAAATTTAACGCAAAATCCAGTTGCTATAATTTCGACCATAACTTTATTAATAACATCAATTAATTAAAATCCTATCTAATTGCATTAATTAAAATAAAACTTATATCAATTCAAACAATATAATTAAATATGACAAATAATCCAATAATCAATTTAACCCTTAATTTCTCTAATTCAAATCTAATTGATTCTATAAACAACATTAATTGTATTAAAAACACATAATTACAACATTCAAAACCTAAAATTATATAATTATCAAACACAACACAATACATAATTAAATCAAAATATAAAATTTATCAATTTAATAATAAAACTGTCAAACAAAGATACAATGCAAATGTTGTCTATTGATTTTTTGATGTCTAGATGACAATTTCACCCGTTGTGGGACTGTCAACGGAAGCTTGGGTTGGCGGTCTCCAAAAAAAAAAAAAATGGTAGAAAGACTCATGAAAATAAGGGGAAGATAATTTTGGTGTGGAGTAATGGACAGTGTTTTGGACGATCGGAGGCTTGTATTTTTTCGCTTTCTAGGGTTTTTTTATTTTACAAGAGCGGTGATCTTGGAGAAAAAAAAAAGAAATATATATGCATCATAACCGGGATTCAAAATAGCAGGAATATCAATGTTTTATAATCTACCATATTTCCCCAAAACTTTTTTAAAATATACCATTCTCTGATAACTTTTTCACGAATGGCGAATCCTAAACATCAATTCAAATATTAATTTAAATAATTTATAGATTAAATACACCTGCAACCATCTTATCGAGTAAATACTGATCTGATTGTTGCTTCCGTGTCAGTTTGAAATTAACTCTTTCGCTCAACTTGAAGGTTTCTTAATCACATTTTATTAGTGCTTAATTACAATCAAAATAAAAGGCAAAGCGCCATCATCGTTTCACTCTAAAAACCCTCAATAAACTGCTTGATGACAGTGCTGGGGCCAGATAGTACACTGCCACTTTAACTTTCCTTTAACCCTTCTTTGAAAAGAACAGAGATGGGAATGGGAGAAGGAGAACCCTTTGATTTAATATTATTAATTATTAAATATTTTCTGTGAAAAGGAAAAAGCTGTTTCTGATAGCTTTTTGCTCTTCTGTGGCTCTGTTACCCAGACTGGCTCTCTTAAATAGTACATTTTGACCACTCTCTGTCCTGGTCCTGGACAAGGTTTGAAACTTGCAGCCAAATATCTGCCTCCTCAATTATTCATCACTAGCATAGTTTATGACTACCATCTGGGCTCGTGCTTCGCTGCCGGTACACCAGGAAGCTAATAATTGTATAAAAATACGAGCATTGCTTTTTTTACTTGAATGGGATAAAATAAAACGACGATTAAAAACTTAGATTAATTTATTAAATAAAATTAATTAATTACTATAAGCGTTAATAAATAAATAAAAAGTTAGTTTATTTTTTCTTCCCCGACATAAGAGCACAAGAGTGAATTGATCAACCCATTTAAATGGTGTCATAATTCACGTTTTAACATTTTTTAACTCTTGCTAAAAAGTAAAATAATAAAATATTAAAGGATTAAATTAAAAATTAAAAAAATAAAATAAAAAGATAACATATTATATTAATCAAGATTAACATGTAAAATTCAATACGTGGATATATTGACCAGGATTATAATGAGTTAACCTGTTTTGATAATTTTTCTTTTCTCTTTTCCTTCCTTTATTTTTTGTATGAATGAGCCTTGACTGAGTCTTAATTTATGATGAATTGGATTAAATTTAGAAATAAATTGAAGAGTTGTAAAAAATTAAAGATGAAATTTAAAAAAATATATCATATTATATTGGCTTTGGTCAACTTAATTTGATCGACAAAATTTACAACCCTAGTCATTGGCATAATCTCAACTAGAATAATTTCTTTAAGCTAGATGAAAAATAAAATGAAATTGTATTTTTTTTTATTTTAAGTTAAGTATAAAATAAAAATGATAGCAAAAGGTTAGATTGCATCTTAAAAAAAAGGAAAATGAATTGAACAAAAAAAAAAAGAGTTTGGTTGTTGTGTATTGACTCGTCAAAACTTTGATTTGTGCTAAGAACCAAATCGGGTCTAATGATTTATTTTTCTTAAAATTGTTGTGCATAAAAAAGAATGTAAAAAAACAAAACAAAAAAACCCTAAGAAGAGCCTAGGAACGCGAGCTTGGTGGCTCAACAACCATTAAAAAAAAAGAACTTGGGCGCACTTGACTGGTGCCCTGGGCCCGCTCGTTTGGACCTTATATTTATTTGTTTGTCTTTTTAAGGAGTAGATAACTTATCGTCCACCTTTATTTTTTAAAAATAAATAATAATTAAACGACACATCGTCTGCTAAAACAGATGACATGTCATTTGCCTGGCCATATTCCAGCCACCACAGTAGTGGCTGGAAAATCGGGGCAAGCCCATTTATTTTTCTTAAATTTACTATGCATAAAAAAGAATGTAAAAAAACAAAAAAAAAAAGCCCTAAGAAGAGCCTAGGAACACGAGCTTGGTGGCTCAACAACCATTAAAAAAAAAAAAACTTGGGCGCACTTGACTGGTGCCCTGGGCCCGCTCTCTTGGACCTCATATTTATTTGTTTGTCTTTTTAAGGAGTAGATAACTTATTGTCCACCTTTATTTTTTAAAAATAAATAATAATTAAACGACACATCATCTGCTAAAACAGATGACATGTCATTTGCCTGGCCATATTCCAGCCACCACAGTAGTGGCTGGAAAATCAGGGCAGGCCCATTTCCTAGCCTAAAATTCCATTTAAACCAAGCAACACCTCACAAACACCCTCAAATCACCTATAAACTAATTTATCAACCTAACAAACCCTGAAAACTATCATAAAACGCAAAATCAAACCATAGTAGATTTTTATTCCTCAACTTCGTTCTACCTTTTTAGTTTATATTGAGATTTTAAACAATTATTATCAAGCTATTCTCTTCAAATGAAACTTGTGGACACCATGATAAACCAATTTGGTGGCAAGAATAAGCAAAAATAATAAATTTTTTTCTCTACATCGGAATCCGACAAAACTCTCTTTCCTTCACAAAACAGGGACTTGAAAATAATAAAAATGAAATCTTATATCAAAATTGAATCTTGAAAAAAATAAAGGACTAAAAAATTCTAATTTTAAATTTTTAAGGACTAAGATGTACTTTTCACACTAAATTTAAACATATCACCTGTATTCAATGCTAGTCCTCCTTTCAATTTTGCGACACAACCAATGGTTTGCCCCCAATTAGTGTTTGATAAACATTCAAACCTCAGTTTGGAAGTGGCATGGCCATCAAATCTAAGATTGAACCTAAGTTAATGAAAAGCAATAAATCCATGTTTTTTGTGCTTTTGGATTAAGAGTATGTTTGGCAATGTAGTTTGAGTTATTTTTTAAATAATTTTTCATACTGAAATATATGTCAATAATATTTTTTTATTTTTTAAAAATTATTTTTAATATTGGCACATCAAAACAATCCAAAACATGTTAAATTTTAGCGAAAAATTACTTTTAATTATTTTTTAAAAAGTGTTTGTATTAAAAAAATATTAAATTAATTTATTTATAATTTTATAATTTTGATGTGTTAGTAATAAAAATAAAAATATATTAAAAATTATTTTTATATATTTTTATATAAAAATTATTTTAAAAAAATACACTACATTTGCGTTAAGTTAGTATCTTAATGTTATTTTGTTATATTTATTAGATATTAATAATGACATCCTCCTTATCCAATCTGATCATCAAATTATTACATGTCATTTTATTTTAAACAACAATGTTAACAGATTACTCTTTAACTATTTTTTTTTTGGTCAAACAACAAATTAAAAACAATTTTAATTTAATAAATTATGCAAAATCAATTCAACTTAAAAATTTCAACTGTTAAGTGAGGCTTTAAAATATAATTTATATTATTTTCTAACATACATCCTTAAATGAAAGCTCTTTAAACTTAAAACTTGCACAGATTCACATTACATTGTCCTTAATTTTTATTAAATAAATAGAGATGATGAGATTCAAACTTGTAAATGCTTGGTTATCAAATCTCTGATATCATGTCAAAGAATAATTTCAGTCAAAACAATTAAATTATTAGGTAAGACTCAAAACATAATTTATATTATTCAATAATTTTTAAAATCTAATTTTCCAGACCAAACAAACCCTAGTTTGTAAAATTAATTAATCACGCTATTCCATCGCCACATGATGCTTAGAAGTTTGAAGTCTACCTTGATGGAATAGAGGGACAAGACCTCATCGATAAGTCCAATCCAACAGATGCTTTGACTTTGAATTGACCACCTTTGACTAGTCTTCAAGCCTTCACAGTTTAAAAAAAATAAAAAATCTACTGCTACAGAGGTGATAAGATTAGAAAATGCAATCGACGACAAACGACGGTTGTTTCCATCACTACCCGACAAAGGTCTAGATTGTCCCAACCGAACTGACTTGAATGTAGCCCTCTCGAGAGGAATGCACATTCGGCCTGGTGCTGTAGAGTGTAGACGTGCAGAAATTGAAAAATGAATGGTTTGTTCTTTTATTTTTAAGAAGATGAAATTCATGGCCGAAATACGGTAAAGAAAAAAAAACTTTTAGATTTTAATCTTTTAACATTTGAATGGACTATAGTTGCAAAGGAAAAGGTATATATCATAAACTTGCTACCGTGAAAGAATTCGGTATGTTATCCTGTGCAGGTTTTCTTAACGTCAAAAAATAAAATCAAAACTTGTTAACGTGTTTTTTAATAAAACAATTAATTATAAATTTAAAATATAATGCATATTAAATGATATATTTTTTTAAATATTGCCTTAACTATATATTAGATAATATTTTTTAAAATATTAAGACTGCAACGTGCTAGTTTGATCTTGGTTAATCTGTTAAATTTACGACCCGGGTCATGATATTATAATAACCCTTGTAAAAATACAAATTAAAATAAATTATAAAATTCAATTACTAATCATTTCAATAATAAAATAAGAATTGTAAAAAAAATATTAAATTCAATAAAGGACAAAAAACCATATGAATTTACCCGAGTTAACCAACTAAACCCCCGACCCAAGTCATGAAATTGAAATAATCATATAAAAAACAAATCTAAAACAATTACGAAGCCCAACATTCCAAACTAGCCCAGTGTTCAAGGATGAGATCGCAAAAAAGAATAACAAAAAAAAACTCAAGTCAACCAGAGCTAACCTGCTAAACTCACGACCTAAATCATGAGATTGTGATAATTTTATAAAAAACAAATAAAAAAAAAACATGAAGCTTCCTTTCCAATAGATTTGAAGTTGATGGTTGAAACCAAGCAAAAAAAAAAAAGATTTCATTGGACTAAGATAATTGAAAAAAACTATGAAATTCAATTTCCGAACAACTTAATATTGAAATATTAAATTGAAAAATTAAAAATAAAAAGAAGAAGGTTGAGTTTGTTGGAGGATAAAATTGAATAAAATATATTCAATTAAAAAATATAAAAAACATGACGAAGTTAACTCGTTTCAATTTGTCAAACCTATGACCCAGATCATGAGATCAAGATAACCTCACGATAATTAAATTGAAAAAAATTAAGAAGCCCAATTAAAAAAATATTTAATTAAAAAACAAGAAAATAAACAAACAAACCTGTCAACGTCGCGACCCGTTGATGAGATCGAGATAATCCTATAGAAAATAAATAAAAAAAAATTACAAAGTTCAGTTTCTGACTAGCTCAATATTGAAGTATGAAAAAAAATTAGAACAGGTAGAGGGAATGACTTTAGGCGACCCGAGTTAACTTATAAAACCTACGATTTGGATCATGAGATCAAAATAAATTCATCGACATTAAATAAAAAAATATAAAGCTCTACTTTTAACATATCTAATATTAGAGATTGAAATCAAGAAAAAAAAAACTAAATTCATGAAACTAGTCTATAACCCATAAGAGAAAAGTGAAAAATATTTATTATGAATAAATCATAAAATAATTTAATATTAAATAAAAAAAAATAAAATATTACGTTGTTGAAGGGTAATTAAAAAAAATAAAATTTTAATGAATAATATTTTAGCGATGTTGCTATAGTAATTTACCGCAACTTTTAGTGATTTTCTTTTAATTTAATTTATACTTGATTTCTTTGGTCATGCTATTTATTTAATGATGTGCAATAACAGGGAGGAGAGGGAACAAGAAACCAACTTAAGGTAACCTTATCAGAGTATCTGTAACGAGAGAGCTATATGGACAACCAAAACAAATTAACTGCCAAGATGGATTTTTATCTATTGATTTGGGTCTCCAACGAGATAGCTATATGGGATACTAAAATCTTCTTTGTCAAAAGCAGAGTATTTCCTACCAATCTAATGTTCTAAAAAAAAATTAAAATTAAAAGATGATTAAAAAATATATATCAAGCTGATATCTTATCTATTAAACTCGTAACTTGAATTATGAGTCTGAATTAACTTTAAAAAAAAAAAGAAGATTAATGACTCTTCATTTACAACATATTCAATGTTTAAAGTTGAAATCCAGAAGAAAAAAATAAGAATTCATGTAACCAGGATAAATTACACATAAAATAAATTAAAAAAAAAATAAAAAGTCTGATTCTCATAGATCTAATATTAAAAGTTAAAATTGAAAAAAACAGCTGGATAAAAAAAAGAAGATTGAATTTTTTTAGGGTAAAATTGAAAAAAAAATTAAATTAAAAAATAACAAAAAAAATCAACTTTGGTTAACTTTTCAAACTCGTGACCCAAGAGGATAACCCTGTGAAAAGAAAATAAAAAAAATACTACAAGGCCCGATTAAGAAAATATTAAATTAAAAATGAATCCAAGAAAATGAACAAAGTCAACTTTGATCAACTTGTCAGGCCTGCAACTCAGTCATGATATCAAAATAATCTCATAGAAAACAAATAAAAAAATTATAAAACCTGGTTTCTAACCAACTCAATGTTAAAAGATGAAATAAAAAAATCAATTAGAAAAAATTACAAAAAAATAACTTGAATTGACTCGGGTTAATTTGTTAAACTTGCAACTTGAGTCATGAGATTGAGATAAATTCATACAATGCAAATAAAAAAATTACGAAGCCTCACTCCCAACATATCTAATATTGAAGGTTGAAATCGAGAAAAGAATAAAAAATCATGTGACCAGTATAAACCCAATAAAAAAAATAAAAACAAGTACATAGTATAATTTTCAAAATAATATAATATAAATGATGAAATTAAATAATAATAAAAATAAAAATTAGGTTGTTGAAGGGTTAATTGGAAAACAAACTACAAAAAACATAAAAAATTATTTCAATAGTGTGTTTATAGGTGTTGTTATGG
Source organism: Populus nigra (assembly GCF_951802175.1). Classification (NCBI taxonomy): domain Eukaryota; kingdom Viridiplantae; phylum Streptophyta; class Magnoliopsida; order Malpighiales; family Salicaceae; genus Populus; species Populus nigra. The sequence continues at coordinate 5,332,608 of NC_084858.1, read as the reverse complement.
TAATATAGCTACATTTTCTAGTATTTTTTTTAATTTAATTTATTTTTTATATCTTCGGTCATGCTATTTGTTTAATGATGTACAATACCGGGAGGACAGGGAACACAAAGGGAAACTAATTTACTAACCTTTGATAGAAAAGAAAAACCTCAAAGGAGACGAAATTGGTTCTTTTAAGTTTTAACCATGGATATAAAACCGATTTGATTTTGTGGGTCAACCTTATTAGAACACCTACAGTAAAAGAGTTGTGTAGACAACCAAAAAATATTAACCGTCAAAATAGCTTTTTATTTATTGATTCAGAGTCTCCAACAAGATAGCTATATTATACAATATACTAAAGGACATCAATATTTCACTGTCTATTAATTTATTATTCATCAACACATAAATTATTTTGAATTGAAGCAGTGTAATGGTATAATTGTTCTTGCTTAAAAACCTTGCTAAGTATGTAGTTGGAGGTGAGATTTTCTTTTCCATCACATATATTTAGCATTGAAAGAATGATTGAGGATAGAATAATCAATTCAAGTTTTTTAAGCTATAATATAAATACAGATTAACTTTTCAGGACAAAAAATTTTAACCTATGCTTCTTTCGTCTTTTCAAGAAAAATAAATAGTGTAGATACATTCATGCCACAAAGAAAGGGAAAATATATAACTGTGTTGAAAGGCTTCCGGAGAAATGCAAAAAGTGGAGGAAATATAAAATTACTTGTTAATATGTCATTTTCTACTGAGTAACACACGAGGAAAAAGCTAAATTACACTATTTGAAAATGCTATATTGATAATCTGTCTCTTCCAAATGGTTTTTGCCATTAATTTAAGATGCCCTAGCATATTTACATGTTCATCCAGTATCTTATTCTAGTGAAGGATTGAAAAAACCGAATTTATTTTTTATTTTTAAAAATAATTTCAAACAAAATCATTTTATTATTATTTTTTAAAATATTTAAATTAACCCGAATGAACATCTTTATCCGCAATTTAAATCCTTAAGGTTTCATGGTTATGCTTTTAAACCATGAAACCTTAAATGAAGGCAATAAATATATAATTACATGTTTTCTTTTCCTTTTTATTTTTAAAAAATTAGCTATCATGAAGATAATAAATTCCCTTTATAAATTTAGAATTACTCTATTGATTATATATTTTTTTTATTCGGGTATTCGTACATCCCTTTAAAGGATAAGATTAGTCCCATTCGAAGTTCGTGGCTATCCCTCTCAATAAATAGGCTTTCTGAAAATCGAACTTGTGTTCTCATCCTTATAGAAATATAGTAGTGCTTTAACCGCTAGACCAATACTTCATTGATCTCAACCGATTATACCTACATGTTTTTTTTTATTATTTCTTTTCAATAATAAATGTGTAATCTCAGTGCTTTTTGATCTTGAAATTATACATGCATATAATCTTAGTTTTTTATATTTTATAAAAAACATTAAAATGATGTCTTAAAACACAGACTGAAACGTATCATAGGTGCAATATTTATTTAATATTGATTTTTTTCCCTTCACAATCTCGTTTTGAAACCAACCGTCAGAATCATTTTTATTTAATACCACTCATTTTACTCTCATTCAGGTAAAGAAAAATAAGTTGATTTCCATTATCTCTTAAAAATTCAAATTTTTTTTTATTAAAAATTATTTTTTTTAATATATTTTAAATCGTTTTAATGTGTTGATCTCAAAAATAATTTTTAAAAAACAAAATAAAATTATTTTAATATATTTCAATATAAAACACAATCATAATACCAGTCATACTTATTGATCCAAACAAATAAAGGTTTCCTGCCTTCCCTTTCCCTTTCCCTCTCCGTTGAATCGAACCTGTGATCGTCCTAACTTTCCCTCCGCTTGGAATTTTCCAAACCCACTGTAAAAAAAAGAAAAAATTAATTATCAATTACCATAATAAATACACATTAATTATTAATCCAACGGTCACAAACTCACCACCCCAAAAATCCCCAACCATTAGATCTCCTCCAATAGCCGTCTCTTTGTTATTCTCAAACAATCGGACGTGTCACTCACACCCCTCCCCTCCTATATAAATACGCCTTCACCCACATCCCAAAGGCCACGCAACCCTTTCTTGTATCTCTTCTTTTCAAGATTAGGGTTTTTGTTTTCAAGAAAACGGCATGGGTGAGAGGCAAACTGGGAAGGTCAAGTGGTTTAGTGACCAAAAGGGTTTTGGTTTCATAAGCCCAGATGATGGCAGCGACGATCTTTTTGTCCACCAATCTTCTATCAAATCCGAAGGGTATCGCAGTCTCGGAGATGGTGAAGAGGTTGAGTTTGTGATTGAAAACTCTGATGATGGCCGTACTAAGGCTGTTGATGTCACTGCCCCCGGTGGAAACCCAGTTCAGGGTATCCGATCCGGAGGCGGCTTTGGCGGTGGCTCTGGGGGCCGCGGAGGGGGCCGCGGCGGCGGCGGCGGATATGGAGGTGGAGGAGGATATGGAGGAGGAGGTGGTGGGTATGGAGGTGGAGGTTATGGTGGAGGTAGGAGGGGTGGTGGCGGTGGTGGGTACGGAGGAGGTGGCGGGTATGGCGGAGGCGGAGGTGGCGGTGGAGGGTGTTATAGTTGTGGGGAGTCGGGGCATATGGCTAGAGATTGTCCACAAGGTGGTAGTGGAGGTGGAGGTGGAGGTGGAAGGTATGGTGGTGGAAACGGTGGTGGAGGAGGTGGAGGGTGTTATAATTGTGGTGGGTCTGGTCATTTTGCTAGGGACTGTCCTAATAGTGGACGTTGATTTTAGTGTGAGGATTGGAAATAGTAAAAGAAGATGTGATTTATGTCATGTTTTCTTTTACTAATTTATTTCTACCTCTTTTTTTACCATTGTTTTTTAGTTCTGTTGTCTTCTAGGTGGTCTTATCGTGGTCGCTCATTTTGGTTTCCATTGCTGTTTTTCTAAGATTTTAATGAATGCTTTATGGTGGTGATTTCTGCATGTGTTTGGGTGCTTCTGGTTTAATTTGTTTTGCGGTTTCAAATCGGTATGATGGTGATAGGCCTTAAGTAGTAGAGAGGGATTGGATCTTGTTGAAGGAAAGAGTTATCTTGCTTCAAGCTGTAATCTCTCACTCTTTTTCTAAAGTGTTTATACACAACATATATGAATATACATGCTGGTTTGATTCAATGATCGCTCCTTTAATTACTGTTATTCATGCTCGAGAATGCGATGCTTTTTGGGGTGATTGCGATCTTTGCATCTGTTGATGAATAGTTTTTAGACTGTTGAGGGTCAAGAGCCATGAGGATGAATCTATTCTTTATTGACCAACTTTGTACGCTCGATTGGTCCTGTGGGGGCAAATTGCAGATCTGAAGGTGCTATTAGTCTATGAGCCATTTCCCTTTCTCTCTTTTGGAAAGGTTGGGAACACGTCGGTTCATAAAGCTCATGAATAATGCACAGCTTAAAGCCATCGCCAATTATGGAGCTCCCTGTTTTGCTGTACCTTCTTCTGTGCGTCCCCATTTCAACTGGCGGTCCACTGCTTTTGAGACCCTCTACTTATTCTTTTGATTAGTGGTTAATCCTGGATATATGCTCTCTTCATTAGTTTCATTGGATAGTGTTTGTGTTGAAAACGGGCTCCATGAACAATGTTGGCCCGCTTGGCTCTAACATGACAACAAGAATGGCCTTCAAGTCCACCTGAGAACTGGCTCATTTAGGTGGTCTTGGAAGTTCTGCAATCCATGGCTTTATTTTCTCCGTCGGTGAAATAATTTTGTGTAATTAACATGCCATATTGGATTCAAAACATGCCCCTCCCATAACAGGTTTGGGGTTATAATGAGAGCAATTCAGGGAGGTTTGTTGCGGAATGGCCCGTGAACTGCTGTGCCTTGTTTGGCTTCCTCTAAAATTGAAATGGGTCCGAAGGAGACTGTCATGAAATAAATGTGCTCTGACCAATCTTGAGTGGCATGTAGAAGCATCCTTCCAAATGGTGGACATGCTACAAAAAACTACGAACATTTGCTGAGGCTGTCAGGTACTAACCATTTATATCTGAGCTGTTTAGCTTTTATTTCTCTCTGTCGAGTAATGCTCTCCTTCTCATTGTTGTGGCGAGGGGAAAATTCTGCTTTTTTTTTCCCACCTCCGTCAATTTCAAAAAGAAAAATTGACTTTAAGGTGGACCTGGGACCGTTCTCAAATTATTGTGGGCCTCACCAGTGAGGTCTCCTTTTTGATAAGCTTGATCCATGATGAATCCATGTCGATTTTTTTATTTTCCTTTTTGAGCTTTTTGATATTTTAGAACAAGTTCCTGTTGTAATTTTTCATGGGCCCAAGTCCGCTCTTCAAAAACTCATTCTGGGCCTTTTGGTTTTGAGTACTGGGTTCCCATAAACCGAACAACAGAACATTTGTATAATTGCCATGGCACTTGCCCATGAGTCAATGCTTATTTCGAGAGATCAAATTTCTGGTTATTTGGGCTGGCCGTTAGCTCTGCGTGCACGTCTGGACATATGTTTACCTCTTGGTCTTGGTATAGTTTTGAAACCCGGCTCGGTAGGTCGATTTGGGGTTGGAATCGGACCGGGTTTAAAAAAAATAAAAAAAGAAAAAACTCGGAGTGACCCAGCTAAAAAACTGTTTGCAATCTGTTGACTTTTGTTTTTTTTTTATTAAAACAACGTCGTTTTGATTTAAAAAGAAAAAAATTGATTCGGGCAATCTAGTAACCGGTCAAAACCCGAAACCTGAACTTTGAACCGGGTTGAATTTAAAAACTATTCCTCTTGGCTTGACTGTCATGGTAGCCACCAGACACTTCAGAATACACGAGTTTCCAGCCAAAAAAATCAAATTTGGTGTGATGATAAAACTTGTTAATGATGGCATTGTAGAACCCTTAATTACATGTTTTTGGTTGCTGATGAATCAACGTGTTATTTTTGTAAAATCCAAGTTTTAAATAATTAAAAGAAAGGTGAACACCTAACATGTGCGGGCTCAGCACAAATATATTTGAGTTTAATAAGTTATCGGATCCAATATTCTATAATTTAGTATCTTGTTGAACCCAAATTGATATAAAATTAATGATTTTTAAGGCTTTATATTAAGCCACAAGACCACTTGTTTTTTCTCGAGATTCTTAATGTTAAGATCAAAGATATATATCTCTCTATATCTCTAGATGTATAAAATTTTTTAAAGAGCTCTACCACTTATCCCTAATTAGTTATATATAAAAGATATTTATAACTCTTTAATATTTATGTCATAGATATTTTTCTTCATTAATATTATCGGTGTAATATAACACTCCACCCCTTCCTTTTCTTAAAATAAAAGTACTCATGGTCTATAAAAATCTTATTAATCCTTCAATCAATAGTTTCACAATTTTTTTTATTATTTTTTCTCTCAAAAATATACATTTTTAAATATTAAAGTCTTCAAATCTATTTTTTTTTTATAGATATCAGCTATCAAACATCATGATCAATAAAAATAAATCAAGTTTTTAGACCTAATAAATTAATCAATAATCCAAAACATAAACCTTATTTATAAGATAATTGAATTTTTTAAAATATCATCATTTATTAGCCTCAGAGTTTTCATGACATTATTAGCATGTCATTTCAGTAACGTATCAGTAAAGTTTTTTTTTGTTTCCCATGAAAACTGATGATGATGTATGTTATATAGCCTTTCCATCAAGCTAACTTTAGCTACTCAATAAATAATTCCCCAAAAAAATTGCAGCAGGTGCATTTTGATTTAGAGATCGACTGTTTTTTTTTTTTTTTATCAATTCAAAGTTCAGGTTTTTACTGGATTGGTGATCACAGTAAGTTGTTCGTCCGTATTATTTTTTAATAAAATATTTAGAAATCATCAGCATATTTTTTTAAAAAATATAATAACTCATGTTATAGTCTAAACCAACTAAATAAATTAGCTTTATTTGAGTTATATGAAAAAAAAAATGGCGATGGTAAATGAATATATATATATATATATAACTGATAAATGATGAACAAAATAAAATAAAAAAAATAATATATTATTAATTTAAATTAAAGGCTGAAATTAAAAAGAATAAAACTTTTATAAAAAAATTAAGGAAAAAAAATCATAAGAATAAGGATCAAATTAAAAATACCAATACATGATAAAAAAAACTTGAACTTGTAGAATTTTTCAGTGTTTTATTTTACATAAAAAATTATAAATGTAAATCAAAATACTTATGCACGCATCAAAGTAAATAAATCACAAACCATTGTGTAAATCAATGAAAAAAAAGTAATTAATGATAAATAAAAGCATAATTGGAAAAATAACGAGATCACTATAGATCAAGATATTTAATATCATAACATGGATCATTTATCTTATTGTGTTTAATGAATTTGTTTATGAAAATTAATTTATAATAAACATTGACACACACATAAAATTTCTTGAATAAAATAAAAGGAAAAAAATGTTATGCAAGGTTGTAAAAATTAAAAATATTATAACATATAAATATTTAATCTACATGATATATACAAAAATAATTTACAGATGAATCATATTAACCTATAAAAAATTAAACACGCTCAATATAATTAAAAAATAATTGATATTCAACAAAGGCTAAAAAGCCTGAAAACATCATAGAAAAGGGGTATTAATTAAAATATAAATTTTAAAAAACACATAAAAATCCATTAATATAAAAAATAAAAAATTTGAAAAAGGAAAAAATGATCAGGCCAAGCGCTACCAGGTTTAGCGCCTAGCCCAATCAAGAAAAGGCCTGTGCGTGAGGCTTTTTTTTAAAAAAAAAATTAACCCTAGTTGCCTAAAATCCTAGAATCGAGCCCTTAGTTTGACTAGAAAAATAAGGTTTGGTTTTTTTTTTTTACATAAAAAGAACCTTGTTATGCCAATCTATGGCTTCCAAAAAAAAAAAAACTACCTCAAAACCCGAAATTAAAAACCTTCTTGAACCCAAAAATCTTCATGGGCTCAAATATGTTTTCTTATGTGTTTTCAAGGTATAAAAATACCTAATCTTAACCATCTCATCATTTGAAACATTTTGACATGAAAATTAACTGTTTAAGTGGTCGAAATCTTCCCAAATAATAATTTTCTCTCTCTAAACCAGAATCTAGCGACGTTCTCTCTCTCCTCCACCCAAAAAAGACTAAAAAAAAAGAGGAAATAAAGCTTTGATACGAAAATGTATTTTTTAAAAATTATAGGGACTAATCACCTAATGGCTAAAAAAGACGAGGGACTAAAAAAACTTTCAAAACATATTTCAAATCCATCATCTATGTTATCTATGTTTTTCACTCCAGTTTTCTTTCTTTCAATTCAACCATCCCTCCCAAAAAAATACAATTGGGTATTGATTTGGGTTCAAAGGGGCTCACTTGTTGAAAGAAAGTGTTTCAGGATTAAAATGATAATTTTTGAAAAAAAACACTATTACAATCAACTGTGAATTGTGAGAGGATGAACAATAAAAATGGCTACACTACTTTACCCACCAGCTTTAGTTTATGTTAACTAGCCTTTTAACCCGTGATTTGCCGCGGGTTATAAATTTTTTAGAGAAAATACATAGTATGCATGTTACTTCGATGTGTCTTTTTATATAAAAAAAATTTAAAGTTAAAATTGAAAAGTCTATGCAAGAAAGATCAAGATATTCAATAACATAAAATGAAACATGCATTCAATTGTGTTTACTGAACTTATTTATTTTAATAAATAAAAGATAAATCTACATTTTAAAAAACTTGTGAGTTAAAAGATAAACATAAATGAAACTGAATAAATAAACCCACACCAGAAAAAATATGACACAAGGCTAAACACATCAACAATATAATTTAAAAAATATGATGATCATGCGCCTAAGCATTAAAAAATTTGGAAAAACCAAAATGTGGACGCCACCCACGTGTTGGGGCATGCATGCCGAGCATGCGCCTAAGCATTAAAAAATTTTAAAAAACCAAAATACTCCCACTACCCCAACAATCACATAAAATATCCATATGAAAGTACAAAATTACCTTCAAATGTTAAGCTTATGTTTTGTCTATTCAAGGTTAAAAATGTAATTGCACTATATATTAAAATTTAAAATTTTCAAAATATCAGTAGCGAGCAGCACAATAATTTTTTAACTCCAGGGCAAATACATATTTTTTCTATTAAGAAATTTATGCAAAGTCAAGAAAGTTATTATTCAATAATTCTATATTTTGTTGCTTTTAACTTTTTCAGTTAAAAAAATAAAAAAACATCAACACTCCCACTCTATACGTTTATTTTTTTAAAATTAAAACGCACAAAAGTAATTTTACTGTTCTCACGACATATTTTAATGTGTAATGGGGTATTTAAGTAATTTTAACTCTTTTCAAACTAATTATAAATCAGGAAAAAATAATTTCATCATCATATCTCTCCACTTTTGAAGGTCAGTTTATTTTGTGTTGGCCCGATTGCAAGTTACCATACGGCCAGTTTGAAGTTAGGGTGCTCTATATATGTGCGTGTGAGAGAGAGGGTTGAAAACTTTCAACATTTCTATAAATCTCTCCTCTTCTTCTTTCATTCTGTCATTACTGTTGCATTTTGATTTACCCATATTACGAGCACAATGGAATCCAAGACAGGAGCTTATAATAGGCCTCATGCTGTGGTCATTCCAATTCCATTTCAAAGCCACATAAAAGCAATGCTTAAATTGGCAAAACTACTTCATCACAAAGGTTTTTACATAACCTTCGTCAACACAGAATTCAATCACAACCTTTTCCTGAGGTCAAGAGGCCCTCGTTCTCTAGATGGTTTGCCTGATTTTCGTTTTGAAACCATTCCTGATGGGCTCCCTCCTTCAGATGCCGAGGCCATGACCCAAGATGAAGCTTCTCTTTTCAACTCCATTACCAAAAATTTCCTGGCTTTCTTTCAACATCTTCTTGCCAAACTCAGAAAGAATAGCCTGTCTTCGAACTCTCCTTCAGTAACTTGTATTGTTTCTGATGGTTTCATGTCGTCATTCACCATCAAAGCTGCTGAAGAAATTGGAGTTCCTGTGGTCATGTCTTTTACCATGTCTGCCTGTGGCGTTATGGCATTTAAACAACTCAATACTCTAAGGGTCAAAGGGTTAACTCCACTTAAAGGTACTTACTTTGCAGCTGAAAATGTGTTTTTGAATTGGGGAGCTTGCTCTAAACTACAGTTTCATGTGTTTTTCTGTAGCAGATGAGAGCTATCTTCACACAACTATTGACTGGATTCCAGGTATGAAAGACACATGCCTTAAGGACTTTCCATTTGCTCGAAATACGAATCCAGATAACTATGCATTTAGATTCTTGATGGATAGTGTTGAGGGTGCCGTTAGGGCTTCTGCAATTATTGTTCATACCTTTGATGCATTAGAGCCAGATGTTTTGGATGGCCTGTCATCCATATTTCCTCATGTTTACGCCATTGGCCCTTACCAGTTACTTCTTAATCAAATTCCTGAAGATGGTTTAAAGTCTATTGGCTACAGTTTGAGGAAAGAGGAAGGAGATTGTCTCCAATGGCTAGACACTAAGGAACCCAAATCGGTGGTTTATGTGAATTTCGGCAGTTTAATAGTAATAAAAGCAGAACAGCTAGTTGAGTTTGCAATGGGACTGGCTAATAGCAAGCATCCATTCCTTTGGATAATAAGGTCAGATTTGGTTATCGGTGATGCTGCAATTTTGGCATCTGAATTTGCAGAAAAAAATCAAGAACAATGTTATATTGCCAGTTGGTGTCAACAAGAAGAAGTACTAAATCATCCATCAGTAGGGGTTTTTTTAACACATAGTGGTTGGAATTCAACTATTGAGAGCTTAGCTGCTGGAGTCCCAATGATTTGTTGGCCATTCTTTGCAGACCAACCAATGAATTGTAGATATACTTGCAAGGAATGGGGAATTGGCATGAAGATTGATGATATTGTCAAGAGGGAAGAAGTGGAGAAGCTTGTAAGAGAGCTAATGGAAGGAGAGAAGGGTGTGAAGATGAGGGAAAAGGCCACGGACTGGAAAAAATTGGCTGAAGAGGCAGCTGGACCAGATGGTTCATCATCCATTAGTTTGGAGAAGTTGGTCAGTGAAGTGCTTTTGTCAAACAATTAGTTTCTGACTTCAGATAAAGCTGGAAAACTCAGGGAGGAATAGCTATGTATCTTGCTAGACTCTACATTATAGATGCCCGCGCTTCGCAGCGGCCGTCTTTCTGGAGCCTCGGCGGAGCCTTGCAAATGGGCAAAGTGACAAATGGTGTGTGTTTAGTTAGCGTACACAAAATTGTGTACGCCTCGTTTCAAATCAAGCAATGAGGACTGTAAGTAAAAAATGACAGAACATGTCTTGCTTGCTGTTGGAAAAGTCAGGGAGGAATAGTCATGTATCTTGCTAGATTCTATTTGCTATAGGAAAAGAATAAAAAGAAAAGGAATTTTATTTTCTTGTCATGTCCTTAGATACAAAGATCGAATTGATTCAATCTTGAAGTTTCTTTCTGTCGATCTTGCTGTTATTTCCATATCTTGAGAATGGGATGCTTCTCTGTATGATTTTGATTCGATTGAGAAAGCAAGGCAGAAGGTGAACTTGACGAACAGTACTAGGACTCTTAAAAGTCAAGGGCATGACAAAATGTGATTACTGGCGACCCACTTCTGATTTTCCGAGCTCCATTTTAATATTGTTGTGACAAATTGATTGGAGGATATTATCATTTTTGACCTTTCGCTTTCTCCAAAGATTGAGACACGTAAAGATCATAAAGGAGATATTTTTAAAAATAGCTAGACTAATAAAAATAATTTATAAATTAGTTGCATTACATATCAATTAGATTGTGATTCTCCCGTAACTTATTGAAATTTTGGAATCATAGGTGAAGTTAAAAAAACTAGATCATTTTACGTGTAAGCTGCGGGTTAAATAAATAAAAAATATTTATATGTTGTTAATGTTTATTTTAATTAGAAAAATAAAATTAAACTATAAAAGGATTGATCTTATATGATCCGGTTGATTTGACAGATTTAAAAATAATTCACACAATCCATAAAAAAGTAATTTGACTTTAAAAATATCAAGACGACATTTATTTTAAAAAAATTAACATGACAATATATTAGTTCAACTTGGATTAACCTTGGTTAACATATCAAATACGCTACCTATAATAACCCTATAAAAAGCAAATAAAAAAAATATTAAACTTAATTCTCAACCAATCTAATGTTGAAAGATAAAATTTAAAACAAAATTCAACAAAAAAAATGAGTTGAATCAACTCGGGTTAACCTGTCAAATATATGTCATAAAACTGAGATAATTCTATAGAAAACCAATATTTTTTTTTATAAAACTCAATCCTCAATCAACCCAATGCTGAAGGGTGAAATTAAAAAGAAATAATTAAAAAAAAACATAAAAAAACAACCGATTTAATCGACTAAACTCTTGTCCCGGGTTATGAGACCAAGATAATCTCATACAATACAAACTGAAACAAATCATGAAGTTTAATTCCTAATCAATCCAATATTGAAGGATAAAGTTCAAAAAAATACAACTAAAAAACCGACAAAACAAACCTAAGTCAAATGGCCTTACCAGTCACTCGGGTCATAAGACCGTAATAACTGTATATAAAGCAAATAAGAAGATTATAAATCTCAATTCCTGATCAACCCAATTTTAAAGAATTAAATTGAAAAAAAATAACAAAAAAATAACCCAAGTCAACCCGGGTTAATCTGTCAAACCCATATTAGAAGACTGAGATAATTTCATAAAAAATAATTCTAAAAAAAATTATAGAATTTAATTCTAAATCAACCCAATGTTAAATATAAATATGTCACATAAATATATTTTATTTATACAAAATATAAACGTAAAAATAAAAAATATTTACAATAATCTCTTTGAAGTATTATAAAATTAAAATTATATATTAAAAAATGAATTATTATTTTAAGAAATTTAACCAAACAATATAAAAAATAAGTGATAAGGTATTAAATAAATTTTAAATAAAAATATTAATTAAAAGTATTAGGCAAACTCGCTTGGCTAGGACCATATAATCTAGGTCCGCGCACTTGTATCTTTTATATTTTAGGTTCTAAACAGATACATCTGCTCCAATTATTTTCTTGTAAATGGATGAGAGGTCGTCCACTGGGACATATGAAGTTTCATCATCTACACCAATTTATGGTTTGAGTTTTGGGACCCTAAAAACTTATTTTCAACCTTTTTAATCTAAAAAACCTTTGCAAATCTATTTTTAATTTCAAAATAACTTTTAATCTCTTTAGAAAATAAAAATTAAACAAATAAAAATACATAAGTAGTCCCGATCTACTTTTTCTATTATGAATAGAGGGTAACATCACCTTCATCGAACTTCCCTAAACACAACAAACCAATTAACACCAAGATTATCCTTTTTTGTGACTAGAATGTTCACACCGAACCACTTTCTCTTCCTTAATATTTTTTGATGATTTTTTCTTTTATCTCTTAACATCCAGAAATTGAAATGGAAAACAAATTAAGCTTGAGATCAAAATTTGAAATGCTAAAATAACAGGGCTGAATAATAGATTAATTAAAAAATACACAGAGAAAATACAAGTTTTCCATGCCAATATCCAAATGGGATTTGTTTTGTTAAATTTGATCATTGTTATTTTAATTTCTATATTTAGCTACAAGATTTATTTTGCAAAATTGGTATTTAATCCGATCGAAAATATCCTTGGAATACCCTTCGACACTTTGTATGTGTAAGAAAATACAAATTGAAATAAATATCAACATATAAAACCATGCTAATATAATTTGAGAGGATAAAATTGCAATTAAAAAAAATTCAATGACTAAAATGCAAGAAATAAAATGGGGTTTTACTGTTTATATTAATGATAAAACCCACTTTTGTTTTAGTACTAGATCATTGCTTGCGCTACGCTACAATTTTGATTAAATATTTTTTTAAAACGTGAAAAGAATATTTAGGTGTTGTTAATGTATTTTTTTAGAAAAAAAACTATATGAGAATTGATCTTATATGATCTGATCGACTTGACAAGTTCAAAGATAATACACATGATTGGTAAAAATGCAATTTGACTTTAAAAAAAAATCAGGTTGATATTTGTTAAAAAACATTGAAATGAAAATATATTAGATCGATTTGAATCAATTTTAATTTATCAAACCCTCTATCCGGGTCATGAGGTCATGATAACCTTATAGAAATCAAATAAAAAAAATTATTAAATCCAATTCTCAATCAATACATTGTTGAAGAATGAAATTTAAAATAAAATTCAACTAAAAAAATGAGTCGAGTCAACTAGTTTTAACTTACCAAAAATGGATCATAAGATAAGGATAACCCCATAGAAAACAAGTCAAAAAAAAAATATAAAACTTAATCACTAATTAACCCAATATTGAAGGGTGAAATTAAAAAATAATCAATTAAAAAAAGGACATAAAAAACCACATGAGATAAACGACCAAACCAGCAACTCGGGTCAAGAGACTAGGATAATCTCATAAAATGCAAGCCGAATCAAATTATGAAGCTTAATGCACAATCAACCCAGCATTAAAGGATAAATTTTTTAAAAAAAAATCTACAAAAAAAAAAGAACAAAAAAACTCAAGTCTACCTGCCTAAACCGTGAACTAGGTCATGAGACTTTAATAATCATATAGAAAAAGAATAAATAAGAAAAAATTAATCTAAATTCTCAATCAATCCAATTTTAAAGGATTAAATTGAAAAAAAATAACTCGAGTTAATTGGGTTAACCTGCCAAACCCGAGTCAGAATATTGAGATAACTTTATAGAAAGGGTTTTGAAAAATAAATTATAGAGTCTGATTTTCAATCAACCCAATATTAAATGTTAAAATTAAAAAAATAATTAAAAAAATAATCACTGTCAACATGGTTAATCCACAAAATTCGCTACCAGTATTATGAGACTGAGATCATTTTATAAAAATCAAATCAAAATAAACTATAAAATTCTATAGATGGTTTTAGGATAAAACTAATATATATATATATATATATATATATATATTTGAGGACAAAAAAAATCTCCTTACGAGGAGCTTATGAATCATGCAACTTATAATCTCAAATTACAGGAACTCACTGTTTTGAAGTAGTTGTCTCGCATATGGTTTTACTTTTACCTGGTGATGCATTCCTTTTAAGATCCCTGCTTTTTTTTTTTTTTTATGAGCAGCAATTAATCCTAGGCCATGTTTGTTTCCTGGAATTCATTTTCCGGGAAACTACTTTCCAAACTTTCCTGTGTTTGTTTGCCATTAGAAAAGTTGGTCAACGGAAAACACTTTCCGGTCAACGGAAAACACTTTCTGGTCAACGGAAACACTTTTCGGTCAACGAAAAACACTTTCCAGTCAAAGAAAAATTTGGTTTGGTTTATAGGAAAGTGTTTTCCCTTTTGGCTGTGTTTGTTTTCCGGAAAGTGGTTTCCGGGAAACCACTTTCCAAACTTTTATGTGTTTGTTTGCCATTGGAAAAGTTGGTCAACGGAAAACATTTTCCAGTCAAAGGAAAATTTAGCTTGGTTTTCAGGAAAGTGTTTTCCTGAAAAATTTGGGCGGAAAACACTTTCCGGAAGTTGTGAAAAATTTAGAAATGTCATTATTTGCTGATTTTATCAAATTTGATCCTCAAACTTTTGATTGCTATATATAATTTGTTTTGAATATTTATTTTTTAATTTCATCTCTAAAAATTTAATTTTTATATTAATTTTGGTCCTTATTTTTATAATTGCTATTTGCTTTTTCCTTATCATTTTTTTATTGAAATTTTTTATCTATCACATTTGGTCCTCATTCTTTTGATTTTTACTTATTTTATTTGAAATAATTTATGAAATGTTAATTATTATTATTTTAATTTCTTCACCTTTCATTTTTTTTAATTTTTTAGATTTAATCTCTATTATTTTGATTATTATTTATTTTATTTGAGATAATTTATGAAATTATATTTTTTTTTCAATTTCATTCTCATTCAACTTTTTAATTTGTAAGATTTGTTCCTCATTATTTTAATAAACTTGAAAAAATAAAACATTAATAAGTTATTTTCCAGCTCATTTTCCATAACATAACCAAACACTGGAAAATGTTTTCCAGCTCATTTTCCATTACACTACCAAACATCGGAAAATACTTTCCCGGAATTCACTTTCCTGGAATTCACTTTCCCCGGAATTCACTTTCCAAAAAGAAACTACTTTCCTGCAAACAAACGGGGCCTCTCAATTATCTCCAATAAATTATGTTGATGAAACAGGAAGAGCTTAAGTTATTAAACTTTGGTTCGGTCCAAAATCACGGTCATAAATTAGATATATTAATCTAAGTTAACTAGAATAAATTCATAATAATCTAGTTTTAAAAATAAATAAAAAAGTTAAAATTAAGTTTTGACCGACTTTAATCGTAGAATTGACTAGAATACACCAACTTGATTCTTACTCAATATAATTTCAAACTCAGCTCGGACTAGGGATCTGGTTGCTGGGTTACCGGATTAACTCGTTGGATAGGCTGGGTTTAACAACAATGGGCCCAACAAGGCCCAACATAACAAGAAGAATGAGCTTACTTGATACACCTGAGATGTTTGAATCATTTATTTGGTTTTACAAGTTCTGCCACGCTTTATCATATTTTTCCTTTTCAATTGCCTACAAAAGGAATGATACGCCATCTCGGATTCACTGATATTTGTTTGAATTGAGCAGAATAGAGCTTAGCACTACCTTAGTCAATCTGAATTGTACCTTGAAAAATCGAACCGAAACTGATGGTCGATTGCCCATGAAAGTTAGGCTTTGAAGACTGGGTTTGTAATTTCCATGAACCAGACAAAACCGAGTGAAGTTTTTCGATAGAACCTCTTAATGATCATCCAATTCTATTACAACAAACAGCCTTCACCCACTACTAGTTTTTATGTAGACTGTTCTGGGTAATTTGGTCCCTGACTCTCTGGGCCAATCCAACTAGTAGACTTATCAGTGCTGTCACTATTAACTAAAGCTTACCTAGCTAATTAAAGATATACACAGCGAATTATGGACCTTCATTAACGGGCATGCATTTATTTAATGCTTCTGTAAGTGCTGCAGGCTCTCCTTCATTGCGAAGGTAAAGAGGGAGTGTGCAGTGCTGCAGTCCTTGGACGTCTTTCACAGCTAGCGAGCGCAACAGTTTCATCACCCATCAAGTCCCCGTCGTGGCTGGTTAGCTAGGTTTACAGTCATGTTAGCACGTACGTATAATATGTATCATCGCAAATTGATATTTATTTATTTTTGGTTAAAAGGTAAAAAGAAAGGGAAGTTTTTTCTTTCTTTATTTGTGAAATGAAATCTATATACTTTTTATTGTGATCTATCTCTAATCAAAACAATCGAATATATATATATATATATATATATATATATATATATATTATTTTTTTATCTTTTTTCACACATCACTAATATGTTGGTTGGTGTTCTACATGATTAAATTAATTTTTTTAAAATATAAAAAAATATTAAAAGTGTGTAAAGTTTTTTTTTGACAATATCATTAAACATAGCTAAATGAGCTAATTTTAAAACCTCATGTCAAGTTCAATTAAAAAAAATAAAAGAAAACACTCTATCAGACTCGTAAAACAAGGCAACTTAGATTATTCTAGTAAATTCATAAATTATATTAACTGTTATAATTCATAGTCTAATGAGTATGAGTGAATAATAATTTCAAAAAATTAAAAAAAATAATACACTATAAATTACTAAATGTAATTTAAAATGTGATATATACAAACAGACAACCTCTAGCTTTTATGTTAATGGAAAGGTTTGATCTGATGCTTTCCAGGCCGCTGGCGGTGGATGATGAATACGTATAACTTAATTCAGTCTTGAAGAAATATAATCATCTCTTATAAAGAGCTTGGTGATTGATTCTGAAGTGGCTAATCTGTTTCTTGGAAACAGAGTGGATAAATGTACCAGGAAACAATTCCAAAGCTATACTATAGGAGACGGTGCTATCTTTCACCTAGCCCCAGCTCAATCCTCTATCACAGCGTTTTTATTTCAGGACATCTTCAATTAACTCCGAGCGTACTGGTCTTCGCCTTCAATCCCATTCTTGGTTCAAGACGTACCGAAGATATCTCTGTTTCTTCGAGCCTTCAATCCCATTCTCGGTCTTGGGTCCATTGAAGCCCGAGTTTCCCCGCACCCGAGACTCTAGTCCGCCCTCACCTTTGGACTTTGGAGTGGCTTGTATCCAATCCCTCACCAACCCGAGTGTCTCAGATTCAGTCTCGACCAAAGTACTAGATTAAAATTGTAAAAACAAGCTTTGAAAACCAATTCTTTTAGTTTTCAAGTGATTTTCAAAAGTTTGTTGTCAATTTTTATCCATTGAAAACAACATTTTTTTATATCTTGGTTTCAATTCCTACATAATAATAATAATAATAATAATATAAAATAAAATTAATACAAAACAACAGGAAATTTTATGGTGTCTACAGACCTTTGGTTTGTTGTCAATTTACGTCCTGTTAGTTATCTCCTGGGGTCATTTTATTTTTTAAAATAGATATTAATAGAAAATAAAAATTTTAGGTAAAGATATTTTTATTATTTTTTGGGGGTCATTAATTTTATTTTATCTCTTATTTTTATGTCTGTTTTGTTTTTTAAGGTGAGTATAAACTATAAAGAGTAACTAATAGGATGTTACTAATAACTCATTAAATACAATAATATTTTCCTAAAAAAATAGTTAAATCAACAAAGTTTATTATGAAAAATAACAAAATATTTTTTCCAGCTGCATTACACAGCCTGTAGCATTTTAATTAAATGCAACTTTAGCCCCTGAAAATCACAAAAATATAGATTCTGATTTAAAAATCAAGTATTTTTTTTACTCCTTATTCAGGAAATTTAAAATTCACTTTTCGTCACCACCTTCAACTAGTTATCAATTAAACAAAATCATTTTTAAAATTTTATTTAGGAATGCAGTGCAAATCATATTTTTCAAAAATTAATTTTTTTATTTTACTAAAAATTAATTTTTTTTGTATGTTTTAGATCGTTTTAATGTGTTTATCTTAAAAATGATTTTTAAAAAATAAAAATATTATTTTAATATATTTCAATACGAAAAATATTTTAAAAAACAACTGTAACCATACTTTAAAATAACTTTCTGCATATGCATAGACGAAATCATAAACGAAATCATCTTGTTGGATATTGTTAATGCAATTCTTAAATTCTCTCTGGTTTTTTTTTTTTTTACTATGAATTTGAGAAGCAAAAGACATTTTAACAGAACTTGATTACTCGCTAATTGAACAAGATACGATTAGAGTTCTGGTTTTTCAATCGCTTGATTAGAAACAACTAAAACCAAGAAGAATGTCTCCCCCGCATATATTATTGTCTTCTTCTCTGACGAATGAAGGAGGGAACCATGTAAGAGCCTAACCAATCTTTACAGAAAAGATTCGAAGCCTTGTTTTTTCATGGGCTCGCATGCTCTTATAAAGGGACCTTGGTCTGTCATAAAAGGTAACTTTGAGCAACTTTGTGACTGTGCTGTTATAAGCTTTATAAAATCGATGGCAGATTATAATTACATTCCTGCATCACACACTACATGGTATCCAGTTCTAGCAGCCTTTTGCTATCAAAAAATTGAGCTACAGTTAGCTTTCAATCCTCGCGTCATCCATCCATCTTATCATCAAGTCAAGTCACCCTCTCCTATCATGGAACGAGCTCGGTGTAGTTTGCATAGAAAGTAACAAGGTCGTGACTTTGCTGCATGACATATCATTTTCAAGATCGATCTCAACACCCCCGTGGCTTGTTCCGGGGGTGGGGGGGTGGGGGGTGGGGGGGGGGGGGGGGGGGGGGAACCAGAGGTAATTTAAGGCAACGTGAAAAACTGATTGATACACTAATTGTCATGAAAATTCAGAGAAATAAACTAATTAATTTGACGAGGCATCGTGGAGAATAGATGAGGAAAAGAACAATTCCAGTTCTACGCTGTAGATTGAAGAAGAACGTTCTATTTAATCCTCAATTTACAAGTCTCAGGGGCCCGAATTGATGGTTATATGAGATGATGGATTTCCTTCTTGGCCACCGGAATTTCAATATTTCATCATATCATGGGTAGTAAAATTAGGAATTTTTTTTTATCTAAAAAAATACCATAGTTTGCTAAAAGTTTTGGGAAATAACATAAATTAAAATAACATTTGGAAAATAGCACAGTGTAAACATATTCACATTTTAAAATATTATTTTTGTATATAATCGCTATTTTAAATAGTAATTGTTTAATTAATCAAAATATACAGGGGCATGGCTAGAGTGAAATAGGGAGGAGCTAGGGGCACAAAGGAAAAAAAAGGTAAAAAATAGAAATAAAGGAAAAGGGACCCGGCCACGAATCAACATAAACTATATGTAGGGTCTTATTGAACAAACCCTTAAATATAAGGATAAAATTGTGTTTTAGGAGGGCCTTGACTAAAAGTATTCTTAAATAGAAGGATAAAAATGCACAGTATAAAAGGCAGGGGGGAGCTGACCCTTTAGAATAAGTGTAACTCTGCCCATCGAAACATATATAGTTTTGTCTTTTGACGAGACCAAATACATGAAAATTGGCCCGAAAACTCTAACTGACAGCAAAAAAACAAACACAGGTCTTTGCAGATTAGTCGTTTTTATTTCCATGTAGTCTCTGTTATAACTTATTTGGCATCATTATTCATTCTCACAAATTAAGACCTCTAATTAGGTGAGACAACCTTAAGTTTTTAGAGGGTCTATTCAAAGATATCCCCTTTAATGACTGTTTCTTGACTCCTGCAGAAGGATGCTGGAGGAGAATGACAATGGTAGGAAGTAGGATCTTGGTGTTAAAAACTTTCTTGCTACTGCTTTTTTTCCCTCCTTGTAGAACACAAAACAACTCTCTAAGCAGATTAAAGACAGAGAATGATTACAAAAACAGGATGGAACGTGTTTGTTTTATGAGTACATGACAAATTTGACTAGCCAACCATGTTATGAGTTTTCTATCCTCTCTGTCCACGGCCTATCGAGCAAGCTGAATAAGATGGCAAGGCCCTTGATCAAAGGGTGGAGTGGAGATGAATATGGGAACTTCGGAGTAAGCAATTTCTTATGCGGCCAAAATCAAGGGGTGCGAGTATGGTTTTGTGGGTGGTGAAGTGGCGGAGGAGCTGCTGTGGCATTGAGGTGTGGCAATGTTGGTGGCAGTGTCGGAGGTGGGCATTGGTAACACTTTGTGAAGAGGCCAAATGTATCAATTTGGTGCATGAAATTTGTCATGCTAGCCCATCCACCGAATCCAAACCCAACAATTAGCACCCACACCACCACAAATGTATTGATCATGTACGCTCCTACCCATCTTCCCGTGTACTTTGATGGCTGCTCCACTGCATTCTGCAATCACAACGATTAATCACAAAAACAGAAAGTCACACAGTGTCCCAATTGAAATATCGAGTCCAGTATGAACGTATTGAGACTTCCTGTTCTTGTGGGACTTCTATTTATATGTTACTGCTCGTAGTTGTACAGAAGAAAAAGGTGCATCAAGAGAGACAATTTAATAGAGTAGAAATAACAAGATATGAAGAATCTCAGGTACGAATAGATACTCCGAGACGCCTGCGTTTTTGCAAGCCGATTCCCAAAACAATCGTTAGCCATATTTTGCTTCTCCCTTTTCAATTATTAAATTTAAATCTAGTAAATGATAAAATATACTTTTCATCCTTTTAAATTCATCAATAATTCAACATATAATTATATATGACTTCGCAATATGATCATAATCATATCATTATCCGTTTAGGAGAAAGATCCGGGTCTGGTCTGCTAGGAAGTGACCACACGCTACCACTCTGCATTTCTTGATGTTTACTCATCGCCATCATCCCTAGTTAATAAAAAGATTTGGACAGGCTTAAATATTGAATTTTAATTCTTTCACTAGCTACTACTGTTCAGTCAAGCTTCTATATCATTTGGAGTCTGACAAAAGCAGGCATTTCAGCCTGCTAGCATCCTCTGGCTAATTTGCTAGCTTCTCCATGTTTAGGTTTAGTTCTAAGAGATGAGAGGACAGCAAAGTAAAGCAGTACCAGTAGGAGTGAAGAAGGTGGAGTACCTCTCTTGCAGCAGATGATTTGAAGGTGAACATGTGGGCTAGGGCAGGGATGATATAGACCGTGAAGCTAACAAGGAGTGATCCAACAGAGGAATTGATAGGTCCAAAGAATGGGAAGATGATAGCTAAAAACCAAATGGGAATAACCACAGGCAATCTAGCGGCAGCCCTTTTGCACAAGCTCTTGCATTCATGCATCCCTATCGCTTTCTCCCACACAAAGTACAATGGTGTGCATGCAAACCCAAATGTAATAAACTGCAAACACATGAAAGAAACTTCGTTATTTATGTATGTGTGGGTGTGTGTGTATGCACTTAAGTATAAATATACGTATACATAAATGCATGTGTACAGGTGCGTGCCTGGTGGATGAGCATTAAAATGACAGCCATGTCTCTGGAGGAAGATCTTGGAAGGAGAGCAAAGGCATTGGAGTGATTGAGAAGCATGTCACCAAATGCCCAGTATACTGCTGCTCCTGAGGGAAGTGTCAAAGTCAGAACATACAGAGTAGCCAGTAAGTATATGGCCTTGAATTTCTGAGGCTTCCACATAGCGTGCATGATTTCCCTGTCACAACCAAATTCATTTCTTTAGTTAAATTAATTATTTTGTAATACTTTAGTTAAATTAATAAAATTTCTACTATTTTTTCCTTCTGGTACATCTCTGAGCCAGATCCAAATTTCTTTTGAGTCTGAGTAAGATTGAATTGGGACTAATTGAGTGGTAATTTTTTCTGTACTTCACCTCATCCCATTTTGTTCCTAGCATATTAGCTATTGAAAAGCCCATTTACAAAATCTAGCAATGATCTTAGTTCCCAACAGTAATCAGCTTTTAGGACAAATTCCAGGACAACTAAAACATTTGAAATCAAAAGATCAGGAATTTAATGAAGTTCTTGCATTAATTGAGCAGTAAAGGAGTCACTGGACAGTTGTCTTTTTCCTTCTCAGCCAGAAATCTAGCACAGGAATCACTGCTAAAACTGGACCCCTCCTGGCATCTTCCAGTGATAAAAGCAAAAGAAACAAGTAGAAAAGATGATTGGCTTCGGTAGATGTAAAGTTTTTTTTTTACTGTAACATATTAAAATAATATTTTTTTTTTATTTTTAGTTTCCTGTAACATAAATAAGTAAAGTTATTAAACCTGTATAATAGGTTCAGGGAAACAGAAAGCCTCCACGTCTAGGAAGCGCAATTTGAGCATTAAAAAATTAGCCATAAAAGCTCATGCTCAGAGGTTGGCCATTAGATGATCACTCGAACAGAAAATGTCCTGGCAATCGAAGGATCAGTCATTTTCACAGTGACGTTAAGCCCTTCATTTTATCCTCTTAAATTTTATCCCTTTTCCCCGTTTACTTTTATGACCAAGTTCAAAAGAAAAGACATTAATTAACACATTTCATAGAAATTCAGAAACATTAATTCTGTAAATAACGTAGAAGACACGAACTATAAATCTCGGTTTGTCTTACACAGTAACGGCATGTCCCCCAAATGTGTAGAGAATGTTTGTGGCCCCAGTGAAATATAGCACCATTTTTGTTGGGCCCGAATGCTTAACACCCTCCACCTACACATAATGATTCCATTCATTACCATCATCAACACATAATATCAATTAATAGCTTAATATAACAAAACATTATTCTAATTCTTGACAAGAAAGGATTTGGTTTAACAGAGTTCAAAGACAAATAGCATGTGAAGGGCAGGTTGTCCTAATGTGATGGGAAACGTGTCATATATGGCTCTATTGCATGCAATCTTAGCTTGGTGCTTAAAATAATAAAATGGTGGGAGAAAATAGCTACCTGGCCATGAAGGAGGGAAGCAATGGTGAGGTACCAAGCGGTGTAAGTAGTCATAATAAGACCAAGAAATGACCAGATTCTGTAATTGTGAAATGAAGGGATGAACACTGTGGTAGCGCAACAAGCCCCAAAGATGTAAGTCCAGGTCCTCTTGTCTAGATTATCATTTATGTAATATATGTTGCTGCAACAAAATTAAAGAAACCCAATGGTCAGGCTGGTGATTCTTTGCCGTGGAGAGTTCCATATTTAACTATTCAAATGATGATAAAGATGATTAAAGAAGGGGTAGGTTTTTGTAGCCCGAACCTTGCACAGGCTATGAGCTGAATGACAGATCCAAACAGAAGAAAAGTGCAGTTAAATGCCAAACCCACGTTCCTCCAATATTTTCCAAGGAGTCCATCAAGAACTTCAAACCACTGCTTGGTTGATGATAATAAAATTAATACACAGAAAAACATGGTAACCCATGTTAAGACATGGATTTGATCAACAGGTTGAAAGAGCTTAAGAAAACTTTGTCTTGTATTCTCTGTATGTGTAGAGAGTGAAAATTAATTTACTAACCTGGATGACATGGTTCCTGAAATCAACCTTCTCTCTTTCTTTTCTTGTCCTGTATTCTACATAGAGTATGCTGATTAGATAAGCTGTCCAACTGCCCAGCAATCCATAGAAGAGCTGAAAGCATATGCCTGATAGCATCCCTAGTTGAGAAAACGAGTATGGTAATGTAAGCAATACTTGAGCCACCTGGGAAAAAGAATTAAGAACAAGCAAGCAAGCAAACTGATTAACAAAAAACTTAATATGCTAAAATAAAATTAATGAAAGATTGTAAGTAGGAAATGCATATAAAACCTGGTTTGAAGCACAGCTAAACCAGGCATCATAAACAGAACCACCATGCCATAAGAACTTAGAAAATCGTGTTTTCATGTCGTTAGGCTTCCCTTCAGTCTCCATCTCCACATAGTTACCTACTATCGCTGTCTCCACAACCTTATCAGCAGCCATTGCTCTCTCTCTCTCTCACACACACACACTTGTTATTAGTTCAAGCGGTGACTATGTAGATATAGCAGTAGTAACTGCGATAGATAGTGTGTCAATAGTAGTAAAGAAGGTTTCTGAGATTAGAAATGGAAGTGAAGAGAAGCATGTCTTAGTAGTGGCATATATAGATAAGACAGGAGAGGTATTCTTGAAGGTTGGGAAAGGCTGAGTTTGAAAGGTATTTTAGATAATCGGGGTTTTGGGAAGAGATCGTCCTATCAACTTTTTGGAGCTTAAAGTTGGTGTTTTTTTTAATAGATATTATGTTTTTAAGCTCCGTTTTCTGCTTATGGTTTTTGCTAGTAATTTTTATTAGGTTGTTCAAGTTGGTTCGTGGATATATCAAATTCATGATCTCATCATGTAGAATTAGATTTGTGTGTTTATTGTTTTTGTGAAACAGAGTCTTTTTTTTAGAAATATATTACAATGCTTTTTTTTTTGAATAAATAATTTTTTATATCAACATATTAAAATCATAAAAAACAATAATTTAATTATTTTTATAAATAAAATACTTTAAAAAAATAAAATTACTACAATATTCATGATAAAGTTGCAAGTACTTTCGGTTGGGTAATTAAAAACAAGTTGAGTCAAAAGTAAGTGTTTAATAACCTTTTCAAAATTAAAGTTTTGAAAACTTATTACACTTAAAATATTGGTTTTGATAAAGCTAAATTTTGAAAAAAATTTAATTCATGTTTTTTAAAATATATTTTCAAACGGAGCCTAAGAATTCATAATATTAAACCCAACTTGGATTAATAAGTTAACTTAAATTGAATTTTAAATTAAATCAGGTGATAATTAACTTAAGATGTCACAACCTGAATCCTAAGTTTATGACCAGCAACGCAGGAGTGGTGTTATAAGAACACCCCATATCTATGCTAAATCCCAAAACATACATATCATAAAATAAATTATATAAAGATTTCATAGCATTTCAATATTTTTCAAAATATTATATTCTTTAAAACTAATAAAATCGATTGACACTTAAAAAATTCTCATTAGATAAAGCAAAACAAATAATCTATAATACTTAGAGACAAAAGCATAACTATAAAGTCAAAATGATAAACAAACTAATCGAATCTAATAAACTCGATAAAATGCTACTGTTGGGTCAACTGATTGACTACTATCACAAGTTTAACTGATCAGTCAAATTGGACCAACCGGTCGAGCGGTAGCATTAAACCAATCGGTAGACCAGTTTAGACTAATCAGTCAATTGGGATTTTCTAAAATCCTGAACTGCTCTTCAAAATTATAGATTCCCCACCAATTAAGTTGTTTTTCTAAAACCCATAATTTTAATATGTAACCAGTTTGTTTTAAGCCAAAATTAACACCTTAAACACTAATAAAAACTCTTAAATCATTCATATATCAAATCAATATATTAAACATCATAAAAACCCTAAAATACTTTTTTAATCCACCAATATCAAGTCCCTAATCGAAATAACAGAAACGAAAGTTATGATACTTGTTTTTTCAACCCTTTTTAATATAAAAAAACTAAAGTTTAAAAATGAATCTCTTAGTGAATATTAGTGAATATGAGAGGGAAGTCACGACAGGGAAGGAATAGAGGAGAAGAGATAAATATCTATTTCCTGGCAAAAATCCTCTTTAAATACATAGGTTAGGTTGGTTTTTTTTAAGTTTTGAGCTAAATATAAGCTTGGGTTTGATGAGCCAAAAAATAGGTCTTATATAAGATAGGTAGATAATTTGGCCAATTCAACATCTCAATCCATAATCCAATTAAAACTTGATTTGATTTAAAAAAAATGATATCATTTAACATCTTAAAAAAATATAGAAACAAAATTGTTTTAAATTTAAATTAATTTAAATCAACACAAGTTAATTCCTTCCATAGTTGAATTATAAATCATGCTAGGTGATGAGAATGTAATTTTTCGTAGTTTATTGCCCAACATTGATAATAATTGATTTTTAAATGTATTTGGACTCTGGAAAAATATTAAATTAATACTTTTTTCAAGTGATTTTAAATGGTTGTTATATATTAATTATCAAATAGTTAACGATTGATTTTTTGCCCATATTGAGCCATGATGCTAGTCAATTTTTTTCTAACCTAAAAAAAAATATTCAAATAATGATAACCTTAATAAACCTGGGTTAACTTGACTGATTTGCAACCTGGGATAATCTTAGAGGGAGGAAAGAGGGGGAATAGGAAGCGCAAGGCCCAACAAAATTAATTTCAAATGATAAAATTATAAAAAATAAATTTCAAAAAATAAACTTGAAAAAAGAAATCTTGAGTTAACTCAGGTTCACTTTACTAACCAACAACCCATAACATGAGATTGAGATAAGAAAATTATTATTTTTTAAATGACCAAGAAAAAAAATCAAAGCTAAATACATAAAAAACACATTGAAAAAAACTTGATTCACATTTGGTTAACCTAACAAACCTTCAACTCAAGATAACCCTATATAAAGGAAAAACATAAAAATAAGAAATCTCAAGACCTAATAGCCCAACATCAAAGGATAAAATTTAAAAAAAAATTGAAAAAAACCAAAGCAATCGTGTTAACTTAACTAACTCGCGACCCGAGATAACTTTAGAGGAAGGAAAGAGAAAAAAAATTAAAGCTCAAGGTCTAATAGCTTAATGTCAAATGATTGAATTTTAAAAAAAATGTATAAAAAGACAGAATTTAAATTGGATTAATCTTTGAAACCAATAACTTTGGTTATGAGACCAAAATGACCTTGTAAAAGACAAAAAAAAATCTTGAACAAGATTTTTAACCATGAAAAAATTTAAAAAAACAAGTTGTAATCAAAACAATGAGGATCTATTCTAATATAAAAACTAATAAAATAAATTAATGAAGGACTTAATCAAAAAATAAAAGAAAAGAAAATGATAAAAAAAAAGGACAATGAAAAGAATGAGGACCAAAATTAGATAAAAAAAACAAATAAAATAAAATGTTAAGGGATTAATTAAAAGAAGAAAGACAAGTTAAGAAAAGGGTAAAAAAAAAACAATAAAGAGAATGAGTATGATATTTGATATAAAAACAAAACAAAATCATATGGAAAGAAATGAAATTTTAAAGAAATCTAAAAAAAAATCCAAAACAATAAAAAAAAAAAGAGCATAATTGAATGACAAAATAAATAGGAGGAAAAGAATCCAAAACAATAAAAAAAAGATCATAATTGAATAACAAAATAAATGAGAGGATAACTCTAATTTTTGGCCGACTTGACATGAATTTCATGAGATTAAGAGAGAAAATAGGGGAAGAAAAAAAATCAATTGTCATCAAACCGTCATGATTTAAGCAACACGTGCCACCATATAAGTTTCATCTTCAATAAACACTTCGAACGACACAACGACCTCCAATCAAGGCACATGTTTTTTAAGTGAGAGCAGTTTTTTTATTATTTTTATTTTATTTTTAATCCAAATAGAGTATAAAAAATTAATTAATGTAATCTAGGTACATCAGTACATGGGGGATAATTCAATAATCAATATTGAAATTAAAAAACCTCCCGAAAATTTTGTTTGTTTTCTAGCTCTTAATTGAAAATTACTGGCTTTTCTCCAAAGCTTAATTATTTAGAGAGCGTGGGTGGCTTCTCCGCACGAGTGGGTCTCCACGCTTCCCAGGTTGATGATTACTGCAGTAAGTTTGTATATGTCTAACCTGCCCTTGTTTAATCTTCATAACTCCACACTTTGCGTTTCATTATTTAATTGATTAATTTCAATATCCATGTACAAGAAAGGGGACAGATAATTTCTAGTTCTTGATGGCATGATAATTACTCGATCACGAAAGGTCTTTCTGGTAAGAGTTGTGAGGTAAAAAGCAAGCAAGTGTGATTTAAACAAAAATATTTGTATAAGAACAAGGCACATAGGGGGGTGAAAGAAGATAATAATAATAATAAGCAAGGGAATGTGTGAAGAGAAATTATAACGAGGTAGACCGCATGATTGCAGCGAAACGGGCGTTGTCGCTTGACAAGAAGAAGAAAGCTGCTTTTATCACATGGCCTAAGCTTTGTGAACTCGAGAATCTCTACCCTCCCCATCTTTCCAAGCCCAAAACCCAAAATTCCTTCTTCATTTGCATGTTGTTACTAAAATAATCAAGAACACTAGCACGGATATATAGACCACATAAGAAACCAGTGGAGACTTTGCTAGATCATTGCGTCCTAGGAAACTTGCTTCTTTTAGTATTTTATTGTTTTAATTCTTTGGATATTTGCCAATGTGCTTGACTGTTTGCGTTCTTCTTTACATTTCTCCTGTTTTCTCATCATTTGGATTCTCTTCACTTCTTCCTATATAGTTGAGGACAGCAAGATGTGCTCCTCGAACTATTTTTGCTACAGCATAACCACATTTTGTATGACCATGGATTAATGGTTGGGAAAAAAGAAGGTAAAGAAAAGGAAGAAAAACAAGAGTGTGCTGAACCACAGTACTGCTTTTTTAAAAGAGAGACAGGAGGTGATATCAGAAAAATCCGAAGAGAGAAATTTTATGAGACCTACCACAGAAATTATGCTCAAGATCCCTACTGTACATTCTCCACTTTTCCTTGAGACTGCTCGGTGTATTTTCTTCAACAGCCCCTTCTTTTTGAATTTGAAGGACTCGCCTCGAGAGATTATTGATTACCTATCATCTCATGATTATACATCACAATGATTTTGTCTTTTTATAAATTATTTAGAAAAGAAATATCCATCTACCTGTTGCTGAAATTATTAAGAAAAGGCATGACATCTCCAGGTGTAAAAAAAAAAAAACTTTTATTATGTTGATGTTGTGGAAC
Organism: Populus nigra; assembly: GCF_951802175.1. NCBI lineage: Eukaryota > Viridiplantae > Streptophyta > Magnoliopsida > Malpighiales > Salicaceae > Populus > Populus nigra. The sequence goes on along the minus strand of NC_084858.1, from coordinate 5,303,436 downwards.
ATATTCATGGGGTTTGTTGGGGCTCCATGTTTATACACTCCTTAGTATAAGTCATGCTTGCAACTTGCAAGCCACTGGGACCAGAAACATTGTCTGTGAGAATTGTGTCTCCTTTGACCAATTGTAGTTATTGCAAAGCACCGCATATTGTTGCCTGCTTGTTTGCATCTGTCCTCCATCAGAACATACAAGCATTTCGACTGTGTAGAGGCTAGCTATAATCTCTGATATGTCTATCAATCTTTCTTGGTTCACATGAATTTGGATGTTCATTGTCTGTGGGAGCTACAGTGGAGGTTTTTAGCCATTTGTTGGCATCATTTCTCAAGGTTAATTACGAGCTAGTTAATATTTACATCTCACTGTCTACCAGAAGTAATTTTGTTTAATCCCATGATGCCATCAAAATATAATGTTACTTTATGGCCATTCCCAGCAGTTGAGGCAGGTGAATTCATTTTCTAGGAAAAATAGTGGGAGCCTACCATGTCAGTATTGCTCGTATGTTAAATAATCTTCATCTCATGAGCTGCTTCAGGGCTCTCTCAAACAGCTAGATTGTGCAGCTGAGACAGAGAAAGATGGAGGGTCCTAATCTCTTATGATTGAAACTAACATCGATGATATGGACATGACAGGCTAAAACTGTGTCTTTGAACTGTATTTTGGAGTCCTTAAAACGGGGAACCACATATTAGACAAGAGATACATGTCGGATTTTCTGTGATAATTTTGGTTTAGAGACAATAATTCTTTTCCAAAATTGTGCCTCAAGCTCAAGCCATACTTACAATGGACACAAAGACAAAACCTAACTAATGATATAAGATTAGCATGTTGTGGGATCTAGCACGCCATGCCTGCAGAAAGAAATGAATCACAATTGTGATAGGTCATGCTAAAGTTATAGCTTATGATGAACAATAATCATCCCTTGCTATGATTTTAATTGCAAGAACCAACAAGTAAGAACACAAAACATGTTGGCTATGACGGATTTGTTTCTCCTTGAAGGAAAATTAATCATCATAATCACGAATTAACTTGCAACATTAATCCTCTCTCAATGATGTGAATGCCACCTGAGACAAGATATTGGCTAGGTTTTATGAGTAACTCCCTAGATTAACATTTTATGTCCTTTCTCAGAGTTCCTTTTGTTTTTCCGGCCAGATCCGGAGAGATTTTCATTGAAGAAATTTGCACATAGTTTCTCTTCAGCAATCATTAAGGTCCCCAACCGTATCAAACTTTAGGCATTAGGTCAACTCCTTTTACGATGAACCATTTTTATGAGTCTTCGTCTTTCTCTTATCAGAGCAGCACGCCCATGTTTGCCTTTCTGCACTCTAAAGAGGGATGAGATTAGAAACTACAAGCTTCATTTCATACTATAGTAGCGTTGTTTTTTTTAAAATATTTTATGTTTAAAAATGCTTTAAAATAAAATTTATTTTTAATATTTATATATCAAATAATTTAAAAATATAAAAAAATTAACTTTTTTTTAAAATACTTTTAAAAAACAAAAACAAACGAGTTATGTATGTACTTGACTTAGGATGCAATAACAGTGGGTGGGTTTTTAAGAGAATGTTTGAGAGTGTGATAATAGTTGTTTTTCAATGTGTTTTTTACCTATAAATACATTAAAAAAATATAGTTTTAAAAAAAAATTATTTTTGATATCAGCACATCAAAATGATCTGAAAATACCAAAAAAATAATATTAATTTGAAGTAAAAAAAAATAATAAAAATTTATATTCTTTAAAAAACACTTTTAAAATACAAAAACAAATATTCCCTGCCCTCATTGATTTTCAATTGTAGTCAACTCCATCACTTATCATCAGCTGCCCATACTGATTTTGAATCCTTTTATCAACAAACACCATCATGCAAACTTCCCTTTATGGTCACCGTATTGGAAGCAATTTTTGGAATCAAAGAGTCCTCCATTGAAAGAGCATAAGCTGCATTTTTTTAATGCAGACTATATATTTGCCATTTTTTTGCTGTACCTTTTCAAATGTAATTGCCAAAACATAAATAAAAGTATTATTTTTCCTTTAATCATTATAATGTTTTTCTTTTCATATTTTTTTTTGCATTTAATCGTCTAGGTATTCTTAAGTTATCCATGTCGATTTCTCGAACTAGTATATTCATAATAAATCTCTTCATTACAAGTTTCACCTAGATTTAAATCTAAAAATTTATATGTTTAGCAAACTCATCCAAATTCTGTTTAGAACATGTTTGATATTATAATAACAGTTATTTTTTAAAAGTTTTTTTATTTGAAAATATATAAAAATAATATTATTTTTATTTTTTAAAATTTATTTTAATATCATTAAGTAAAAAAAACCTATTAATTTTATCAATTATAAATAACTTGAACAGCTCAATTAATTTGCAGTCTAAAACGTAGTTTGAACTCAAATCTTCAAAGAAAAAGAGATCGGCCTAAACTTAACGTCAGAGTAGTAAAGGGAAGTGCCCATTGCCCACTTTATAGCCAGGCCCATTTATATTGATTTCCAAACTTAAATGGGCTATTATTAGTGGCCCATGGAACCACGGGTCTATTTCTTTAAGCCCAAACATGAGATTCTGACTTGGCAACGTTAATTTACTTTTTACTTTATCCTCTCTTTACTTAAACCATTATTTAGCTATCCTCTAAACTGCCCACTTAAAACTAAAACCATTTCAGTTAACACCGTTTCGGTCCTTCCCGGTCACCGGAGTCACGGTTTCCGATCTCTACTCCGTCATAGGTTATTGAAATTACAGGTACTTTAGCTGCCTCTATGTCCATGTAGCTCTTACAAGAATTAACGTTATCTTTTCGTGTCTACCGAGGAAAAGTTTGCGCAGGTAGGAAAAACTGAGTGCTGAACCTTAATTGAACAAAGAATCTAGTATACTGTCTTTAACTGTGCCTGTATGAATGTTTTTGATACAAAATGAAATATTTTTAATGTGGGTTTTTGCTTGTGTGTACAGTCATGGACTTATTAGTTTTCTTTGCATTGCTTGAACTAATCACTGCTTAGATCATCATCTGAGTTTTAGGGGTATTTAGGAAATTTTAGATACTTGGTCGGCAATCCTGTGTTGATGTAATGATCTGAAAATCTCTATTTGGTGACACAACTCTGCATATGAGCTGTAACAAAGCACTAATATTAGTATATGTAGTAGTTTTGTTGTCATAAATCAATAGGACAAAATGTGAACGAATTTGAAGCCGTTAATTTGGTGATAAATCGTTAGTTGTCTGCATTTAATCGTTTAAAATGAGGTTCTTAACAGCACCTTGGGTTGTGAAATGTGGAGTTCAATTTGTGTATAAAGTCTTGAGGAAATGGTTGTCAACGACAAATTAAGTCGCTGTCATCTAATCCAAGGCTAGCTGTAGTCCTTAATCGTGTCGGGTTTGATTGTGTTTGTTATTATTGTTCCATTTGTATTAGATATTTTTTTTAATAACTTGATTGTGTTTTTTCCTTTTCAGCTGAGAGATAGGATGTCTGCCACACAGGATGTGATATTAGGTCGGCCGAAGGCAGAATGGACTCCAACTCGTGATGCATATCTGGTTGAGCTTTTCATCGATCAACATAATTGTGGAAGAACTGCTTACAATGAGTTTAAAAATGAAATGATTAGATCTGTCACCCGAGATTTTAACAAGAGGTTTAGCATGAATTTAGAGGAAAGCCAAGTTAAAAACCGTTACAATGTGATGAAGAAAGATTATGGTGTTGTGAAAACCTTGCTGACCCATTCTGGATTTGGCTGGGATGAAAGTCGGCAAATGGTCGTGGCTGATGATAAAGTTTGGGACAGCTACATTGCAGTATGTAACTATTTCTGCAGATTGCTTTTAATGCATTGATAGAAAGTCACAGCTTGTTAAGTTTTTGTTGCAGGTGAAATGTGAAGCCAGACCTTTTCGACGAAAGAGCTTTCCACTGTACAAACAGATGTCCATCATATTTGAAGGTAAATTTCATATCTTTGTTGTTATTATTTGTTTGTCTTTTTGAAGTTTTGATGTATTTGGTAATGTGTGGTATAGGAGAAAGAGTTGCTGGCAAATTTCAGCTACCAAATGGAGTTCCCGTTGAAATCGAAGAGGGAAATAGCAACACTGAAACAGTGCAGTCATCGGAACCTGCCAACCTGCCTACTCATCTAGTTGACGGCACTCTCGATTCTGATTCAACAGTCCGTGTCAATGACAGACACCTTAAGAAGCGAAAATCTATCGCTCCATCGGCATCAGGTCATAAGAAAAGGGCATGCGAGAACATTGGAGAGACATTAGAGAATGCATTATATGAAATGTTCTCTGCATTTACACTCAAAGCCATACAAAGGAATGCATCAAACGAGAAAGCCATGTATCAGAAATGCCTGGAGGAGCTGCAGAAATTGGACGAGTTTGATGATACTGAATTTGTAAAGGCAGTTGATGTTCTCAGAGATGATAAGAACGCAATTGCTTTCATGACAATCAAAGGGCCTAGACGTTTGATGTGGCTAAGGTCTCTATGGCAGTGACCGCAGTTCATATTCCACAGGATAGGAAACCTCTTATGATCTATAACACGCAGATTGTTCTAGTGTTTCTGTAGTTTGTAGATGCTACTCTCAGTACCCGGCTAGTGTTTGTTCTTTTCGAGTCTGGTGTGACTTTCTTGTCTAATGCATGGTTAAATGTGTGACCTAACTACTTTGCAAAAATTATTGCGGTCCATATGAATCAATTTTTCATTGTTGTATTATCTATTTATTTTATATTTTGTATAATGTATATGAATCAAAACAATCTGATTGGCTAATGTGATGGATTTCCTTTATTGTTGGCAGGTACTAAATTCTTTCTTTCCCGTATGATTCTCTGTTCTTTCAATAAATTCACTAAATCTAGTAACTTAATTATATTCATTATCTAATAAAGCCTATTCATTGTTTATATATATATATATATATTGGAAGGCAAATCTTCGAAATTGAATACCAATATCTACGAAAATGAAGCATAAAACTTGAGTCCTAGCTATTTCTTGATTTTTTTTCCTTAAACGTTTAACCGATTTATTTTTGTGGATTTACACTTTAATTATTTAAAAATCAAAAGAATGAGAGCTAAATTAAAAAAAATAATACATTATAAATTTTGATTGAATGATGAAATTGAAAACCAATAAAATTTTAATAAAAAATCCTAGAAAAAATTAGAAATCAAAAAATCAAGAACTAAATTGAAAAAAATAATCAATGACAAATTACAATTAAATAAATAAATAAAAACAAATAAAACTTTTATAAAAAGATCAAGATCAAAAATCAAAAATCAAAAGAATAAGAATTGAAATTAAAATACATAAAACAAAAGGGGTCAAGATATTTCTTTTAAGATAGGAGAGAGAGAAAAAAAGAAGAAATGATCACTAGCAACAAATCACTCATCAATCGTCATCGCGTGTCGCAAAGTGTAGTGACGCTTCCAACAACACAACTAAATAGCAGATTTGGCTAATAAAAAGTGTCACGCGCGCTGCTCAAATGGTGTGGACGCCTCCACACGCTAGCAACTTTTTTATTAAAAAATTAATTATTAAATGTTTTTTTAAGATAGAAATACCCTTGGTTAGTAGTTCTAATTTTTATTTTATTTTAGGATAAATAAATTATTTTATTGTTTTAAAATATTCAAAATTAAAATAGAATTTTTAATAATTTTTTAATGATCAATAAACCATCGGAAAAAACCAAATTACCCTCCACACCAAAGACGTTATATTTTTTTTTCAAAGGAAAAAAATCATAATTTAACTGTAACAATGAGTAGTTTTTTGGTGTTTGTGTGGAAAATGTTTTCTACAATAATTTTAGCTACATGTTTTATTGTTTTGTTTAATATTTTTAAGATCCATAAGGCCCAAATTTAAAGGAGCCTATCCCAGCTCAATACTAACAGTTTTCAAAGGCCCCAACAACACCACAGAAGGCAAAATAAACCGCCAAATATAAAACGGTTAACAGTCAACTTCCATGACCACACAGCTTACACACTTAACAAGAAAATAGTAAAGTTCTTTTTAGTCACTCTCTAACGCAAAAACCTCTCCTTTCTCCAATCTTCTTGATCTTTAATTCATCTATCATCTTTGTCTCTCCATCACTCTTTGAACTCTCATCTACCTCTCTTCATTCTCAGGTAATGAACGAACCGTATTCAAGAACCCATGATTAATTTTTTCAAATTTAAAAATAAGCCAGTTTCTTGATTTTCTTCTTGGAGAAGAACCAATTACTTTCAAGTTTAATAACAATTGTAGGGTCACGACATGGCCTGGATTGATCTGGCGTCCGGACGGCACAGCTCCCTACCACAGGGTTTTACCTCGAGTGGTGAATCAAGAACATTGAGGATTCCAAGGCCGGGTCGGGTCTGGGGTCGGATCTTTTGTACTCAGGACCCGACTGGTAAAAAAATTCATGTCTTACAGGTGACTGCAGGTCTGCTAAAGTAGAGTTTTTAGGCAGTGGGCCAACCAGCTGCCACGTTGGCAGAGTTTACCTTGAACGTTGCTGGAGGATTAGTTTTCATTAGGGCAGCTTAGTTGACGGTTAAAATTTACCTATGCTGGTGAGGTTGTCCGCCGCGTCTGCTGGTTGTGTTGGTGGTGGGAAGGGTGAGGTGGTGTGTAGGAGCGCGTGTGAAGTGTTTGTTGATCCGAGTTTTTCCGTATTCTACGCCCAGCACATGTGGACCGTCTCTCTATCAGAATGATTTTGGGAAGACTGATTTAAGAAAAAATTGCTATGTTCAAGTGATTGTATCACCCCGAATATTGAAAAAGAAAGCTGTTTTGCTTTTGATATTACAGCAGAAGTTGGGATTATTTAAGTCGGCAGCGCCGAATTGAGGTGTTTCCTTCCTTTTCCTTGAATATTTTGAATTGTCCCATGAAGTTTGAAAAGCATCAGCAGCAGATCAGCAAGATACTATTCGCTCCATCAGAATCATTGCCAATGAGGTTGGAGAGTTGGAAGATTTTGCTGCCTTCGACTCTCACTAATAAGCTTCACACCATGATCATCTAGGAGATCGATACTCGAGAGTTATATTGCCTGAATTTCACACTGTGAAAGGTCAGCCTAGAAAGAGAGGAGCTGGGGATTGGATTGAGTCATAAGACTCCTAGAGTGGCATAAAACTAAAGCTGTTGCATCACTAGAGATGGGCACTTTTGTGTAATCGTCTGAAACTGGTGTAGGTCACTAAAGGGGAGCAATCGGCATGACTTTTATGGTATCCTATATGTTCATGTGGAGATTGACCGATGATTCCCACCTCTCCGCTTGGGATATTTCACGAGGTGAACGTGAGAAATACGAGTAAGCACACCGCGTCATTATTGTTTGGGTGGAAATCTACTGCCTTTGGAGTGAACCGACTCAGTGTTGCAACGCTAACATGGCGATTGTCAGGATCCTTGAAGATCATACTGTTAAAGAAGAACTTTCCTATCAAGATCATTAATCTAATCTCATAGTCCTTGAGCTCCTAAACACTCGCATTATCATCCTCAAATGGTTCCATGCATAACGCAAAAATCCTTGGAATACCCCGAGACATTCACTACGGTTGATCTAATAGTCTGATAGAGTCCGTGCGAGTGCAGTTTCAGATCCATAGATGAAAATGGCTATGGCTGGACAATCATTAACGGGACCTTAGACTTCAACATAATTGCTGTTGTATCAATACAACTTCGCATTGTACGCAACAACAATGAGGAGGTTGCCAGTGGCAGTAGGGTTTCCCTCCTCCTAGGAGGTCTGAGCCTCTCTTCGTAATAATAATAATAATAATAATAATAATAATAATAAACAACAGTGAGGAAAGAGTCCTCCTCTGAACCGGACAGGAGATTTTCATTCCATTGTCCAGTTTCAGAACAATAAACATCCATATATAAGCATCAGGAAATAACCGCGGATGACTGAAAATAAACAACCAAGTAAGCCTTTAATAACACTAAAATTTGTAATATTTAAACTAGTAATCTCTGAAAAATAAATTCAAAAACTGATTAGGTGGTGCTCGTTTTGCATCATATATCAAAATATTAGGCCCTTTACTGGCTTATCAATCCGAAGTTTTTTTTCTTTTCCTTCATTGGAGAAATTGCCAAGAAAGTTTGGAAGATATGGAAGATTTTACTCCTTCGATCTCTTGATCTCATCTGGAAAAAAAATGTGAAATTAAGATCAGACTCTTTGTACATAGCATAAATCAGTCTGCTGTGATGATCATCTTTAGGAAATTCATGTTTATCGGAATCTTTATTGGGCTGTAAACTTTCCAGCCCATTGAGCCACTGAGAAGTTTTTTTCGTTTCGTCTGAAGCCTACACACCTGTTCTTGGGCCGGCTGCTTTCAACGGTTTCCAGGTGGGCTTAGCTTGAAGCCAGGGAAATTTGCATCTGCATAAAACCAAATTATTTTAATTTATACAGAACTAAAATTTAAAATGCAATTATATGCAGGACTCATTGTAAAAGATAAAAGTTTAATAGCAAATCAAAATATTTTTTCTATGTTATTTTGTAAAAAACAAAAGTTACCATAATAATTAACGGTTACTAAATCTTCTTTTTAACCATGCTAATCTAATTTAAGGGTTTTCTTTGTTTATTTTTTATGGAAAAGAAGTAAATTCCCAAGGTTAATTTACCAACAATATATTTTGTAGTGGATAATTGGAATCGCATCACATCTGCTAAAATTGAAGTTGAAGTCTCGGGCTAAACATGATATCCAGTTGATGCCACCTAAGCAATTGTCCCTGTCAAGTTGTACGGCTTTACGAGAAGAATTGGAAGGCGTTAGCCGACATGGTGTTGGTCACGAAAAGCAAGTGATGTATCATTCAATTGGAATTGTACTATCATGTCCCTGTCACTTAGAGGAACGCAATTATTAAAATCATAGGTTTACCGGCATGATATAATTTGATAAGTTAATTTGCGTTTAGTGTACAAAATCAAATAAAAAACTTAAGAACTAACAAAATCAAACTTGATTAGGGTAAACTAATTTAATTAATTCCTTTAAATATTATCTTAATTAACTCCTTTTTTTTTCAAAACTAAAAAGAAAAAAATTATAGCCCACTCCCCTCTCTCTCTCTCTCTAGCTACCCAAACCCCCATCTCTCTCTATTTTTATTGTGTTCTAGGATAAAAATGTGTAATGAAGTTATATATTACATGAGTGGATATATAGGAATCAATCATGCTCTTTTATATCGTAGATTTTCTCGTTGGTAAAAGAAAAGTTTAAGAGTTATTGTTGGTAATTTGGCATGCAATCTTTTTTGTTTATATAGTTTTTTAATTTTGTTAATTATTTTATTCATAGTGTACTTTCTAGATGTTGATATAAATGCCTACTTTTGTGTAGTTTTTAAGATTTAAAGCGTTTTATATGCCGAATCATTCATCAATTAATATTGACTTGTGTTTTGTTCTCGTGTCAAATTACTTGCTATTCAAAATATAAATTGACTTTAAAACAAAGTTGTCAAGTCATTCTTATGTTTTAGCCTATTTTCTCTCTAGGTCTCTAAAATTATGATGTCATCTTTAAATGAAGAAATTATATCCGAATATCATATTATACTCCCTTCCATCACTCCTTGTTGTTAAAGTTAACATGATTGCATCACATGCAAAAGACACACATAGTTTATTTATTTATTTTTAATGAAAAGAATGTTCCTTAAATTAGGAAACTCAGGACATTCTTATTAATATTTTATAGTTATATATCTATATGAAATATTGCTCCATATACCTTTTCATGAAATAGCTTGGTACTTCAATCCTTATTATTATTATAATCTCAATTCTAATCTTCATGCCAGTATTAAAATTAGACTGTATCAATACTTTGAAATGATGGTGATTGATGTAAGTGAGATGTACAAAATTGACTTATAACTTGACTTGTTTAAAGATATAAAAAGGTTATTTGGCATTGAGACTGGAATTAAAAAAAAAAACTCTAGCTAAATGATAGGATTCTTATGGGGATAAATGTCTAGAATTACAAAGGTTTGCAATCTAAGTTCTAAGTTTGACTTGTAGTTCATCTAGATATAAGTTTAACTGGAATGCATTTTAGATAGTAAGTTTTTTTATTTTTAATGTTTTTATATTTGATAAGAATCTTATAGGTTATAAATTTGAATTGCTTGCTTAGGTTCATACAAAATGAAAAAAATCATTTGCACCAGAAAAAAATGAATGACTTCGTGTTTGTAATATGCAATTTGAAATTAAACGGCAACCAGGTCAAAAGGCATGCTAATAATTCAGATGAAGTTATAGATGATCTCTCATTTGATGATAATTGGATAACTAAGAAAAAAAATTACAGTAGTTCATTAAACTTTGCTTTAATTAGTGTCATTGATGGTACACCATGAAGAAAAAATAGTAAAAAGGATAAAAATGATGAAGAAGAATTTCTAATGATATTGAAATATAGAGTTATGGTGCTGGATATGATCTAGTTATTCAAATTGATGTCAATCCAAAGAATTCATAGTAGTTCATCAAACTTTATTTAATTGTGTCATTGATAGTGCAACACAAAAAAAAAATGGTGAAGAAGATGAATGTTTTTTTTTAATGATGTTGAAATGGAGAGTTATGGTTTGATTTAGAGATTTCAATTGATGTCAATCTAAAAAATTCAAGGATTTTTGAGTTAAATACTATTGATAATATTGGTGTTGGTACTGGTAATAGCATTAATGTTCAAAATATTGGTGTTAATACCAGTAATAGCACTAGTAATTCTATGTATGATAATGTTCTTCATGAATATCTTAGGAATAATAAGGAAGATGAAAACAATGATATTTATCTTAGTTTACATAACAAATCAGCAAATTATTTATTTTAAATTTGATTATTGTCAGGTAATGAAATTTTATGGACATAATTGTATTGTAAGGGATTTTTAAGTTAAACTAGAATTTTTATCTAAACTATGTATTTTAAAGTGATTGTTTATTTTATTTTTGTTTTAATTGTATTATACTTTTATTTATTATTTGGCTAAAATTATCTATATAATTAATTAAAAAATATATTTATAATTTTATAATATGAATCTACACTGTAGTTTTCGTGTCGTATTCAATTTAAAAAGATAACGTTTTTAGCAATAATTAATTACCACAAGCATTAAAATAGTAACCACCACGATAATTAGCACCAATCAAGAAACATACCTTAGGTGACAATGAGAGAGGCACAGATACTTGATAGTCCCTAAACAGTGGAGAACCACCGTTTACACATGATTTCCCGGCGGCGCTTGTTCCTCTACTTACAGAGTTCCAGGAGGTGGAAGATATCAATTGGCACAAAGCCACACAACCCATAAGCTGCCCATGCTTTGACCAAAGCAGAAACAGAGTCAGACTGTGGTGCTGACTTGCAATATCTCCCATATAACATGATATGTTGAAACTAAAATGCTCAACTTATTTTTTTTTATTTTTTTTGTTGTAAAGAACACGTAGCTCGAAGTTACAGCAATAGGCATCAACAGATTACATTGAATCACCAAACCCTACAAGAACCCTTACGAAGTGGGAGTTCTCTATTTGTCTTATCATCCACGCTTTGTGTTTAAATTCAAAGAAAAACCAAAAAATATATTATTTTTCCTCCCCGATCCGTGATCGGAAAGGGGCTTTAATTTCAGTTATTGGGAATAGGCTTAATCTATTTGAAAAAAGGACTGGGTTTCCTTTTTTTTTTAAGGAACAGGTTTGATTTCAGTGAATAAACGTTGATGTAAATACACCATGAGTAAAAAGAAAATCATCATAAGAAAGCATGCTTCAATGTTCATACAGACCATTAAACCATGGATACGAGTTTCTTTCTTCTTTTTTTCAAAAGAAAGATGAATGACTGAAAAGGGTTTTTTGAGAAAACGGAGAGAGGAATGGGTCCAAGAAGGAATGTCTTGATTCTTGACACTAAGTACCGCTACAGTTATGCTTTTGCTGGGTTCTTTTGACGAGACGAAAGTTATAGAAAGCAGGAATTCAAAAGCTTTGTTCGTCTCGAGAAATGCATAAAAAGCAAAGCCTGATCCACAATTCAACCTTTCAAATTTTTAACCATTTACAGGCACTGCTAGGGTGGCCCTGGGGCCTCCCTTCCAAAGTTTCACCGGCCCCAGGATTAGGAAGGATGAGACAAGCTAGATCATCAAAAACAGTTCCACGTAAAGCATAGAAAGAATTATAGAGTTCAAGTGCATAGCTTATGCCGAATATCTCTTGGAAAATGCGTAGAAAATATACTCCATTGTGAAATTTATTCATACTAGTTAGAGATTGCTATCAGAACTTTAGTTTTAGAAATTCATGTTTTTTCATTTAAAAATTATTGTTCCTCCTCATTTCTTATAAAGTCTAGATTTTAATTTGAGGAATTTATTTTATTCTTCCACTGCTTATTATAATGATTTTTGTATATGAATATTTATTAAAGAATATTATTGTTTTTATTTTCATAATTGATGATGGATTAAAAAAAAGCTACCTGTAAATTTCAAAAACTACTGCCGCTCATACAAAATTTAAGAATGCTTTGGTGTGGCCCAAACCGAGGTCGTGACACTGCTAGGTGATCATGATTTTTTTGGCATTGTCCAATTGATTTATAGCGGATTGATTTTTATTTTTTTCGGAATAGTTAATTCTTAAATTTGAATACTTCTAGAGAATGAAGTCACCGCGAGTTGAATCTAGATGGTTAAGTTGAGAGATTAAAGTGTTGATTCAAGATTAATCATAAGTTCTCCAATAATAGGGCACTATTTGTATAGGAATGGAGACTTTAAAATAATTAGTATTTTAGTCTATTTTCTAATATATATAATAATTACTGTTTATATGTTCTTAAGCATGATTAAAATTAAAGTTAAGAGCATAATATATTTATGACTATATGTTAGAATATTTATGTTTAAGTACTATGTTTACAATTTGAAATTTATATTATGTTAATCATCAAAGTGGTCAAATCATTAAGACAAATAAGTTTTGAATTTTTTAAATATTCTTTCTTTTCAATGACCCATGAATTTTATGCTTATAAATGTCATGATAATTGTTTATTTATGGGTAAATTAAAGTTCATTGTTATAAGGTATTTTAGAATCATCTAAAGATTGATTAGTTGTTCTTGTAATTAATGAATATAATTGATGGTAATAAATATGTGCTGTTAGTTATGTTTATATATTCAAACATAGTAAAATCATCTAATTAGTGCATATATAATTATAAAATCAAGTTAAATTTTATTATCATCATTATGATTATTCTTTTGTGTATTGTTGCATCACCTAAAGAAGATTTTATATATATATATATATATATATATATATATATATATATATATATATTTGGATTTGTATAATATATTTAAGTTTTGGTTTAAAGCATTAATATTTGAGTATTTTTATAAATCTTTGCGGTAAATGTTCTTATTTCCCTTCATTTGCATGCTTTATATGTTATGGGCTTTAATTTATTTTATTGGTATGGGCAAGTTCAATTTCATTTAATTGTCTTGGATTTTGATTTGGAACTTTAAGTTAAAAAATCCGCTGATATTACTGACATTAGTAGTGCCTAAAAAGAATCTTTCTATAAAGCTTGGGAAATATCAAAGAGACAACCTAATATTTATGTGAATGAGTATAGCCAATGACATTAAGTTTTTTCTTTCCAAAACTAAAAATGCTAGGGGATTTGTGATATTTATAAAAGAGTGTTTCCAAACTGCTGACAAGTCACTTGTTGAGATATCAATGAGTACTTTAACTACTATAAATTTTGATGGTTCTTGTATTATGCATAAGCATGTTATTTAAATGACAAATATTGCATCAAAACTTAAGTCATTAGGAATGAATGTAAATGTGAATTTTTTTGTGCCATTTATTATCAACTGATTACCTCCTGAATATGGTCCTTTTTCAAATGAACTATAATACAATGAAGGATAAATGAAATGTACATGAGTTGCATAGCATGCTTGTCCAAGAGAAAACGTGACTTAAGAGTCTACACAAGATCAAAAATTTTCTTTGTAATAACTTTGAGATGAAAGACATGGGAGAGGGAACATACGTGATTGAGATAGAACTATTCGGGGATAGATCACAAGAATTGTTTGGGTTGTCTCAAAAAGCTTATATCAATAAAGTTTAAGAGAGATTTAGAATGGATAAATTTTCAGCAAATGTTGTTTTCATTCAAAAGAGAGATAAGTTTAATCACATTCAATGCCCAAATAATGAATTGAAACACAAAAAAATAAAAAGATTTTCATATGCATAAATTATTGTGAGCTTGATGTATGCTCAAATTTGTACCAGGCTAAACATTAATTTTGATGTTGGAATGCTAAGCATGTACCAAAGTGATCTAGGTTTAGATCACTGAAAGGTTATAAATAAATTAATGAGATACTTGTAAGGGCAAAAGATTACATGCTCATTTATAGAAAATTTATTCATCTTAAGGTGATTGAATATTCAGATTTAGATTTTATTGGATATATAAATATAAAAAAATTCATATTTGGTTATTTATTCCTTTTAACTGGTGGAACAACCTTATAAAAGAGTGCAAAGTAATATACTATTGTTGCATTCATTATGAAAGCTAAATTTGTGGCGTGTTTTGAGGCTATAATTCAAACAAATTAACTGTGAATTTTATTTTAGGACTTAGAGTAGTCAACAATATCGTCAAGCCACTTAAAACTTATTGTGATAATTTTACAATTGTCTTCTTTTTTAAGAACGACATGTATTCAAAAGGTGCAAAACACATGAAATTGAAATACTTGTTGTTAAAGAAGAAGTTCAAGAACAAAAATTATCAATTGAACAAATTAGCATAATTATTATGATTGTTAATCCATTAACAAAAGGATTGTCACCCAAGATTTTCAGCAATCATATTGAAATAATAGGTACCATGGAATATAATTGTTGATATTATGTCATGATTTTATGTTGATTATGTATTTGATACTAAGAGCTCATTTATAAAGATGTTTCTTGTATTTGTTGTTTCTATTTGATATACATGATTGAATTAGATTAATAATTACATGAATTGTTTTTAATAAAGATATTATTGTTGGACCGATTAAGTGCTTCTCATTTATAAATTATGTCAAGTAAAGACTAATATTATAGCACATAGAAAATACTATATCTAATAAATGATTTACAACTGTCATGACTCTTACATAAATTACAAGAAAGGGGGAATAAAACGCATATGGATTTGCTCGCCCTTGACAGATATGGCCATGGCAACTGCACATTATAAAAATAATTTTTTTTATTTTTTTATTTATTTTAAATTAATATTTTTTTATATTTTTAGATATTTTGATGTATAGGTATTAAAAATAATTTTTAAAAATTAAAAAAATATTATTTTAATATATTTTTAAATAAAAAATAACCGTAATTATTTCTATAGCTGAGTTGTTAAAATGAACGGGAAAAAAGGTATGCTCCATGCGTGATCTCATGTATGATTTGTAGTAAGGCTTTCTCTGCTCATTAATATTAACATTCATGGATATAAATTTTGTTTCGTAAGCTTTATTTAGAATATAAAAATCTAATTTGATACGTGTAAGAGTGTAAACCGACCAATATACCTTATATATATAAAAATAAATAAATAAATAATACATGGTGACCAAAGCAAAGAATCACTCATCTTTTATTATGTTTTTGTTTAAACCCTTAATTATTCGTATGGTGAGGGGAACAGTGAAGCGGTGCACTTTTTATCATGGAAAGTGGTTTGAATGGTCTTCAAAATCGTGTGGTGTGGACCTACGAATGATGCGAGTTTTCTGCCACTACCATATTTACAAAGTTTCACTAGGCCCACAACAACACATTGTGTATATGCTATGTATTTTGTAATAAATTATTTTAGTCTTGTAAATTTTTATTTTATGCTATTTAATTTTTTAGGCAATAATAGAATTGATTGGAGAGGAAGTGAAATTAAAAGGAGTCATGGTTGGTGTGCCATAAATTATTTTAAAATACACCTAGGTCCTCAAACTTTAAAAATAACACAAATTAAACAATTTAGATTATTTTAGATTTTAAAACTTTAAAAATAACACAAATTAGACAATTTAGATTATTTTAGATTTTGAAAAATCAATTTTGATACAAAAATTCATTTATAATGTTTTCAACCCCTAGTTAGAGAAAGGAAAGAGAGAGAAGTCGTGGATTTTAGTGATGAGAGAAAATATAGTCATTAAAGTCATTTCCGACCACCAAAATAAATTTTTTTGTGTTAACAGTTCCATTAGATAAAAGATGCTAGATGGTGGTTGTTTAGTACCTCGATGTTGCCTAAAAATATATATTTAAGTCGATGAAGTTAAACTTAACCAATTTTGATTTCGTGTTTTTTGACCATTTTTAGGTGTTTTTAGTTAATATTTTGATTTATGAGCGTATCAAATAATATTTTGATTCCCTATAAATTCTTACATGACTTTCAAAAAATAATTGTGTTTTTCGGTTTGTGATTTTATTGATTTTGACCCTCCTTTTGATTGTTTTTTTACTTGGCTTTTGATTTTTTTAAAAGTTTTTTTTTCAATTTCTTACCTAAGCATTTTATTCAATTTGATTTCTTATCCAATTTGGTCCCTCTACTCTTGATAGCTTTATTTATATGTTTTATAGTTTTCTTGATTATTGTTATTTTATACAATATCATCATTTCTAATTTTATTGCATTTTTTTCTTGATCTGTTTTTTATCCTCATTCCTTTGATTTCTATAGTCATATCCTTTTCTTAATTTATTATTTTTTTTTTTTAATTTTATCCCTCGATATTTAATTTAATTTAATTTAATTTTTATTATCTAGTTATAGTTCTCATTCTTTTAATTACTTTTTAAAATCATTTTCTTAGTTTTTTTTTACCACTTTCTTAATTTATTTTTTATTCCAATTTCATGTTGCGAGTGACGGGTTAATCGATTAAACCCAGGTTGGTTTTATTCTTTTTTCCTTGATTTTTTTAAGAGTTTTTTTTCTCAGTTTCATCATTGTATCAAGTTATTTGCACTTGAACTTTGTTATTTTTTTACTTTTCTTTATGTTTGGTTATTCCAAGAGCGGGTTGGTAAATTAACTCGAGTTAACTCAATTTTTTTTTATTGAACTTTAATCTTTTTTACTAGGTCCTTTGTTTTAAATTATTTTTTTATCTTGATTTTATATCGTAAGTTGTGGGTTTGTTAAGGTGGCTCGGTTTTTTTTGTGTATATTTTTTTACTGCACTTTTATCTTTTTTACTAGGTTATCTTTTTAAAATAATTTTTTTATTCCGATCTCATATAACGGGTTATGAAATCATCAAATTAGCTCGAGTTGAATTCATATTCTTTTTCAACATTATATTTTTTAATTTTTTTTGTTTTTATTTTTGATATTAGGTTATTAAATCTTGAACTTTATAATTATTTTTTATTTTTTTTCCATAAATTATTTTAATCTCTTATTACAGATCTTTTAATAAATTTAACATGATTTTTCTAGAATTATTATATCATTTGAGAAAATTTGGTCGCATACTCGGAGGAGCGCGGACGACATATTTGATGTTCTTGAACCTTCGTATAAAAACCATTACAACGAGGACTGAGGAAATATCTTGCTCAGACGGGTAACAAGATTGATTGTCAGTATACTTCTTGACAGTTCGAATTAATTACACTCTTAATTTTTAAATAATTAAATCAATAATATTTTCAGCTTCCAAAGAATCAACAGTAAATCATGAAAAGACGAGAGGGTATAAGAATCCGATGCTCTTCCCATAATTGCACTGCAAAAGCGAGGACCCCAAATCAGGACTTACCACGTGGCACAAATCGACCGTCATATTACTCGTCGTGGCAATTTATGAGCCGATGATCGGATGGACACACCTCTAAATAGTCTCCATCCCAGCCTTGTCAGAGCTACATGGTACTGAATCAATATTTTTTTTCTAGTTTTAAGCAACTGTTGCTGGTGTGAAAAATAAAGTGGTGGCAAAATGTGATTGGTGGGGCCTCTAATCTTAAAAGTTTTGCTTCTTTTTGACTTTCTTTATGTATACGAATCAAACGGTTCCCCGTTATTTATGCTATGGGGTTTCACGTACTGGAACAGCCATTGTCCCATGGGAAACCCACTAAAATTGTTAATTAATTAATTTAGTTTTTTCAAGTAATGAAAAGTTATTTTTGCAGGATGTTGAAATAGTTGAATTTTAAGGCTTCCTTTTGACCTTCTTTGGAAAATTTCATTACTTTATTATTCTGACATTGAAAAAAAATCAAGAAATTTTTTATTGTGGTTTTAAATCATAAATTCTGTAAATTAGGGGCTTGGATCTAATATATTGTATATATTGTAGGAGAAGAGCATTCTCATTAGGAGAAGCAAGAACATAATAAAATGTGATTGTTTAATACTGTTATTATCTTGTTTTTTAAAATATTTTTTATACTAAAATGTGTTAAAATAATATTTTTTTATTTTTTAAAAATTAATTTTAAAATCAACACATTAAAACAATTCAAAATACATAAAAAATTATTTTCTAGCAAAAAAAAATTAAATTAAAACATCTAAACATAATTCATAAAAAATCTAAAGTATAACCACAAAATCCTTTTAATTATATATAGGTTAATAATTCATGTCCAGTATTATGGAAATTATTAATTTTTAAAGTATTTTTTATTTAAAAATATATTTAATTTTTTTTATTTTTTAAATTAGCACATCAAAACAATATAAAAATATTAATTTCAAGTAAATAAAAATAAAATAAAATTTAAACTTTTTCAAAATTATTTTTTTAAAACATAGAAATAAACCTCCTATTAGCTGTCCACTCCTTCTATCCAATTTACTCTTAATTCTTAACGTGTCTCCATTGTATATTTTGCCAAAAACCAAAGGTGATTTGGACACTAATTGGATCAAAGTACTGTTAAATGAAAAAAACAAGGATAATAATTTAATTCAAACTCATAAATATTAATTCAAACAAACATGAATGAATGAATTTTTTTATAATTATATTATTTAATAATGGGTTTTTTTGTATTTTAAAAAAATTAAATTTTTTTTTATTTTAAATTAAATTTTGTTGATATTTTTAAATCATTTTGATTTGTTGATATTAAAAATAATTTTTTAAAAATAAAAAATATTATTTAATATATTTTTAAATAAAACAAATATTTTAAAAAATAACTGTAGTTAATATAAATAATATATAAATAATATCAGGAGCGTGTTTAGCAGTGTGGTTGCGGGTGCTTTTCAAATAACTTTTTATGCCAAAATACATGCCAACTATATTTTTTTATTTTTAAAAAATTATTTTATATATATAACATTTCATATATATAAAAATAAAAGGTTGTCTCCATTGAGAAAAAAGGTAAAAACTACAATATGCTGTTAGAAAAGCTAAGCAAGATTTTCCCTGAACTGATGATAAGAAATGGAGACCTTAGCTGCAATCACTTTCTTTTACAGTGTCCCTGACAACAGTGAGATAGAGAGGGCCAGTCTGTCTGTCTCAGAGAGAAAGAGGCTCTATTATACCTGTGAGCTGACAACTCATTCACCATCTCTCCTGCTTTTTTCTCCTCTCTGGTTCTTCCCATAAGCTCATTTGTCTGTTTATGGGGCATTGAACCCTCAATCACACCACTCTCTTTCTTCACTCTTTACTCCTCACCACTTTCAGGGCATCATCAGTCCCTTCATTGTCTTCTCCATTGCCATTACCTCAATGCGCCATCACCTTCATCATTATCACTTCCTCTAACTTAAGCTGCAATTGTGCCAGCTAAACCAGTACTCGAAGTGAAAAGAGAATCCCAAAAGCCATAAAAAAGAGACAAGCAAACCTCATGGATTACTTCTCTTGCTGCTTCCCCACTCTCATTTCCAGCTTTGTTCTTCTTCTTCTTGTGAGTTATAAAGGTAATGATCCCACAAAAAATGCTCTCTCCATTGTTACTTCCTAGTCCCTCTCTCACATTTATATTCACATTAACTAAGCAACAGCCCTTTACTAGGCTCATTTTGTGGTTAAGCACTCATTTCTTTGTTAGGCTTAAAGAGTTTTTGAATTTTAACTTCATTTTGCCTAAAAGTCCCAATCTTTACACCAAGAAACCAAATCTCAACAACATTTTCTATGGGCTCATGTTTGTATGTAGTTACTAATTAACATTCTGAACCCATTTTCTCATCAAGTCACCATTTTTTTTCTTCTAAGAACAACCTAAATGAATGCCAGAGGAATTCTTGCTCTTGTCTGGATTTTCCTTCAAGGGTTTTGCATTTCGTGCTTCTTTTTGTTATTACGGTCCAATCATGTCTTAAAATTTTTAATTTAGTTTTAAATTAATCCTTTTTTTTCTAGATCGTTTAATATAAAAAAATAAATCTTAAAAAATAAAATAAAATATTATTTTAATATTTTTCTAACCAATAAACACTATCATTATCATTCTCAAATAGACCTCCATGTTTTTACAGGTTGTGTATTAGCTGCTACGTTCACATTTGTAAACAAATGTGAGCACACAGTTTGGCCTGGAATTCTTGCCAATGCGGGCAGTCCTAGACTTGACAGCACCGGATTTGAGCTTCCACAAGACTCTTCTCGTTCTTTTATAGCCCCAACTGGCTGGTCTGGTCGTTTTTGGGCTCGAACCGGCTGTAATTTCGACGAATCCGGAGCCGGGTTATGCTCAACAGGTGACTGCGGGTCGGGTCAAGTTGAATGTAACGGATTTGGAGCTGCTCCACCTGCTACATTAGCAGAGTTCACACTCGGGTCGGGTGGGCAGGATTTTTACGATGTTAGTCTTGTAGATGGGTACAATTTGCCCATGGTTGTGGAAGGTAGTGGGGGGTCGGGCATGTGCGCTTCAACGGGCTGTATATCGGATCTTAACATACAGTGTCCGCAAGAACTGAGGGTTGGTGAAGGCGACGCGTGTAAGAGCGCGTGTGAAGCTTTTGGGAGCCCGGAGTACTGTTGTAGTGGCGCGTTCAATACACCCGCCACTTGTAAACCTTCTGTTTATTCAGAGATGTTCAAGGCTGCTTGTCCTAAATCTTACAGTTATGCTTATGATGATGCAACTAGCACTTTTACTTGTAGCGGTGCTGATTATACAGTGACCTTTTGCCCTTCATCTCCAAGGTAAGGAAGTGTCTCTCTTGGGTTAGTATTGTCTTTATAATTTTGGGTTTTTGTTTTTTTCTGGAGAATCTTCCACTTGTTTGAAGTTTTTCTTTGTTTGATTAATATAGAATTGACGCTTATTTTTTTGTCTCGTTGAATGTTTATTCTTTCTTACATGGATGTTGTCTAAAGATAAAGGTAGTCTAGCGGCTAGCCTTTTTCTTTTGCGAGGAGGACCAGGGACAGCCGGGGCTACTTGCAGTGGTGGATCCTAGCCATATGTATGAACTAAAGCATCGGACACTAGGCTAGGATCTTCTTCAACTGCATGCAGCCGCGGGTGTCTTTGGTAAATCCCTCCCTTGCGTGCTTTAACAATGATCTGGGTGAAATCACAATGATATTATCCACACATGGGAATATCGAGTATCGTGGGCTGCTTTGTTCTGGTTTACTGTTTGTGGAAAGCAAAATTATGGTTTTAGTTGTGTGTGACGGCAATTGTAGTGGTTTTTTTTCATTCTTTGGTGGTGATTGTTTATGTTTAATTCCACTTTCTGTTCGTGTGGAGCTAGATGGAGGCAAATTAGCAACGCCAAAGGTCCTCTTCTGAATGGTTAATTTATTTCATTTGTTAATTGTTTTAGTGCTCTAGGATTAATTGAGGTTGCAATCAAAGTTGTCATTTATATTATACCAGAGAATCTGACCCGACCCGTAATAATTATTCCTGTTAGGGTATTTTGTAATTGATGGTTTTCTTTTACATGTGTTGCAGTCAGAAATCTTCAAGCTACTCAACGCCAACGACAGAAGGAACAACAACATCACAGGGGTCTGGCACAGGATCCGGGCTGGAATACACGGGCTCTGGTTCAGGCATTGATTCTGGGGCTGGATCTGGGACTGGATCCGGAGGAGAAACCATGCTAGCAGATGGGTCATGGTTAGCTGGTTTGGCCATGGGAGACTCGTATAAGACAGCTTCTCCTTCTGCTCTACAATCAGCAATAATGGCTTTTACGACTCTTGTCGTTATTTTTGCCCCCCTTCACTCGTAGCGCTAGGACCTTTCTCTTTGTTTAATGGATCCTGCTCTTGAATGTGATGAATTTTCATTACAGATTTGCAGCCTTGATGGATGCTTGGATTTTGCCTTTATTAGGAAAGCTGACAGATTCTCTCTTCCAGATTGTAAACCACCCGCTCCCAAGATTCTCTTCCACTTGAATTTTAAATGTTATATACGTAGAAAGTGTTTGTTTTCTCTGTGTTATTTCAGGATTATTAGGGTTCTCTTTGCTTTCACATGTCTAAGCCTTTTTTGCGAGAGTTAAAGCAACCAAGCACAGATCAAGGACAAGGCCTTGATCTGTGCTTGCATTTTTTTTGGCTTTTCACATCTTGTGTCCGGTTGATTGTAAAGAAAAAAAGAATTTAGGTATGTATTGAGAGTGATTTGTGTAATGTGAATGTCAATAGGATTGCTGGCAGGTGTTTTTTTTTTTAAAAAATAATTTGAAAAAATATATAAAAATAATTTGTAGTAAAGAAAAAAATAAAAATAAATTGTTTTTTTTTTTTAAAAAAAACAAATGGGATGGTATACCTCTGCGGGGATTGCTGCAAGTTTCTAGCTCATCTCTTGTCTATGTTTGTCATGGTAATGGATTTCCTGGAAGACTATCGCGTCGTGTTAATTAGCAAATAATGAGGATACATCTTTCATGAAGATTCAATAATCAATAATGGTTACAGGGACTAATTATACAATAAAAACAAATAACACCCACCAGTTAATGAAGAGAAATTACTACCACACAAGCTCAAGATCACAATCTCATTTTGTATGCTAAATCAACAGAAAGCAATCATCAATCTTGCGAATAAATCTTGTGCGCTGAAAGGACTCCATCATGTTTCTTCTGGGCCCTACCACTACCGATTGTCATCATATTTGCTGGCCCTTCATGTTACCCCGAGAAGTTTTTCAACAAAGCTTTGAATTATTTGCAGCCATGAGAAAGCTCAAGATATTATAAATTCAGCAGCAGGAGTAAAAAATTTCAACTTGCACTGTTAAGCGGCCACAAGAAACAAGAAAGCCAATTGTTCTTGAAGAACTTTAATGGGAAACCCGAGTCTGCTCAAGGCTTGAAAGTGGGCTACGATAGAAGGCGGAAAAGTGTGGCACAAGCCGCCTGCTAGAGGTCCATTACAGGATATACTATGCTTTTAATTTATTAGTGTTGGTCGAACAGCTTGAAGGGGCACCATCAACCCACTGCAAAAATTACAAAAAGAAAAAGGGAAGGAAAGAAACCTCTCCTGATCTTCTTGCTGAAGAATATTGACAGGTGAGAAATGTTTCCATCCATTCTTTAGTTATCTACCGTTACTTCAAGGGGTTTTTTTAACGATTTGATATTCTTTGATCACTCTTAGCAAGGAGACGATGGTGATGTATTAACAAAAAACTTCTCAATCATAACTCCTTAGATTTGAATTTGAAATAATATTAGCAGAACAGTTACACTGGCCACTTGAACAAACATCTTAACGTTGTAAGAATCTGGAATGACATTGGGCTCATAAAATCTAAGTTCCCCGTCAAAAGGACAAGTATGGCCAACCTTAAGCCCAACCTTTGAACTTCTCCCATGGCCTTTTCATAAAGAAACAAAAGTCAACAATATTTAATTCTTCTCAGTAAAAAAATTACTGTACTCCGAAGCCCAACATTGCTAGAAATTCCAAGTTCAGCACAGCACAAAGCCACAGGCCATTGCAAAGATTTTTAACTAGTCAAAAATTTCTGACAATCTACCCTGGTTGTTCGGTTGTTCCTAGTATGGTGATAAGATTATAGGAATGGTGTTGGTCACAACTGAATGTTAAAATGTTTCGTTTCATCACTTTGACTGAGTGACAGTGTTGAGTTTGTAGTTCTGTTGCCATATTGCACCCTTATTCTGTATTCACCTAAGAAGCCAAAGAAGCTGTATGATCCATGATCATCTGTGAGGCCATTTGCTTCCCCGGTTTCCCATTCTTTTAGGAGCTTGTCAACTGTATCACCGGCCGGTAGGTTTTGAAGATTAGAATCTGTAAGGCACATTTGGTAGCATCCATTAGGATGGATTGCAGTCCAAAGCATGATCCCATCCACTGCAGGATGTGAGAAGCCTTCTCTTAACACCTGCTCTAGATAAATAGCCTGCAGAGTTGACACCATAAGGAAATGTTAGGATACAAATATTAATTTTAGATTCTTTATGAACTGAGAATAAATGATGAATACCCTAGTGCACCTGAGTTTCTTTATCAAATTTATTGCTGATATCAACTTCTGTGAGCCAAATGGGAAGCTTAAGGGTAGCCAGTTTATCTAGAATAGCCCTCATTAGAGGAAGATTTGGCTTAGAAAAGTGACTCTCTAGGCCAATTCCATTCATAGATGATCCTCCGCGTTCAAGTTCTCTTATCTTATCAATGTAGGTATCTACTGTTGTATTCACATCAGTGCAAGTCTCCACCACATTAAATTCATTCAAAAACAATGATGCCAAGGGGTCTGCTTCGTGTGCTGTCTTATAGAAATGTAAAGTGGCATCCGGACCAAGCCTTTCTTCATAGAAATCAAAATGTAGCATTTCATTGCTAACATCCCAATGTATAAACTCTTCTTTGTATTTGCTCATTAGGCTTTGAATCCGGAAGCTGACTGCTGATTTTAGGGCAGGACCTGTGAGATCACGAACCCAAGCTGGATTGTACTTGGGGTCTTCCCAGAAAATATTGTGGCCTCTAGCAACTATTTGGTTGGCTAGAACGAATTCCAACATTTGATCTGGTATGGTGTAATTGACCTTCCCTTGTTCGGGTTCTGTCGCATACCACTTGAGTTCATTTTCAAATACTGCTGCATTGAATCTCTCAACAAACCAATTCTGAAACAATCAGAGCAATTTTCTTAGTCAGCCTTGTCGCCAGAAATTAGTACTCTTTCCTATTTATTTAATTTACAATCTTCTGTAAGACTATTACATGTACTGAACTTACCTGATAGGGTAAATTTCCAAGAATTGTTCTTGCTATTGCTGATCCAAATGGGAAATCTTTTGAGATTTGCTCTATTGTAATGGATGCTCCTTGCAACCTATCTCCATGACTATCTGACACATGTATTGTCACCGCACGCTTTCTTTCCTGGTGAAGGAAATATATAAGAAACCGAGCTGCTTCTTTCAGTTGAAACTATTTCTTAGATCTGGCAATACCAGGCTTAGAAACACAGACACTATCAGCCCATGAAAACACAAGGTGTTAACAGTGCTTACAGTGTTAATTATGTATTGCTGATTTGTTCTCCATTGCTGCTCAGTAAATGGCTGTACTGAAGCACTTGCAATTGCGACATTGATACTTTTGTCAGTTGTGCCCTGCATGAACAATTCAAAAACAGAAAATAATATCATCAACATATAGACATTATACAATTTGTTTAATCTTAGGACAACCCAACAATGATAGGTCCAGACAATGACCAATTAATAGAAGAAGCTTCTAATCATAAACAAGTTAACCTGAAAATATAGTATTGATACACTTGATGGTGAATCAAGAATGAATCCTCCCTTGAGAAACGACCAGCATCCACTCTTGGCCAAAACAGTCCCCACGCAATCATACGTGGAGTTATTATTTGCCATTAGGCTTGCAGTTACTAGAGTTGAATCTGCACCCTGTATCTTGACCCAAACTGCATCACACCAAAAACTACACAGGCCTCAGGGAACATCTATCAATTATAGAGCTCATAACAAAGATTTATATCAAGCTTTTACCATAACATTCATGCCAGGAAAATGATTCCTAATAGCTTAATTATGGAGTTCACAACATTCGTTTTTGCACAATGGCTTGCTGTGTTGAACCTGGCCCTTTGATTATGCAATAAAAAATCAAGACTATAGTTTTATAGGAGATGGAACATTAAAGCAAT
The DNA here is from genome assembly GCF_951802175.1 of Populus nigra. Taxonomy (NCBI): domain Eukaryota; kingdom Viridiplantae; phylum Streptophyta; class Magnoliopsida; order Malpighiales; family Salicaceae; genus Populus; species Populus nigra. The sequence goes on along the minus strand of NC_084858.1, from coordinate 5,277,021 downwards.
GAAGATACGATCACTCAACTGGAAAAACAATACATGGTGTTTTGAGCTAGATTTTGCAATATCAAAGCTGGTGTATAAGAGCCATCTGAAGAAGTACTAATTCTGTGCTGGGTAAGTGGTGCTTGATCTTTGAATATCCCTCCATTATATAGTGGCTTCTCTGGCACTGATTTACACTGCCAACAAAACATCCATAGCCATGGAAAGGTAATGTAAATTTGAAGAGGAGAATTTATTAATGATCTCCTAAATCATACCAGTTTACCTCGGTGTAGGCTGTGAAGTCATACAAAGGTCCATCTGCATTAACCACACACAAAAAAGAAAAGTAAAAAAAAATAGTGATTATAGGTCAAACAAACTTGAATTTAAAAACCCAAAAGCAATGCAAGAAATTGAGAAAGCACCGTAAGAAAAAGCCAAGAAAGGGATCAAGAAAACTGAGAAGCCCAAGATAGGAGCCTTGTGCATGCTCTTCTTGCTTAGAAAAGCCATGGACTGCATGAATGGAATGGATAGTAATTTATATAGAGAAATGTTTTTATGAAGGACTGGAATGGAGGCTACAACTTACAAGAGTGAATGGTACTTAAATTTGAGGTGGTTCACAAGGGTACAGTGCTACCTTGTCTTTCATAAGCCTATAGGTGCCCTTGTTCACATGTTTTTTTAAGATACTCATGTGAAGACATGCCATTCATTAATTAAAACTCAATCTTTTGTGTATGGATTCATTATCTTTTTTGGATCTTTCTTAATTACCTGTAACCTTTGCTGAATGGTCATTTTTAATTATCATCTGTGGCCGAGAGTCGAGTCCCTAGTTACGTACGTAGGGTGGATGTTTATTATTCCATTATTATCTGGCTTTTTTGATCCTTGCCTAATCAATAGTCTCCCCCTTTGCTCTGATGGAAATCCCAGCAACTGTAAGTGTTAAAGGATCATCATCACCTAATTAGTGAAGCTGATCCTGCTATAATTTAGTGGCACGATCCATGTTCTGTGGCTTTTAGTCAGTGTTTTAGGGAGTAGAGGACGGGTTGGTTTGTTTCAGAAGAGTGGTTACAATTGCCGTATATTATGGCTTGCGAGGCTGAAGCTGGTAGAAAATTGACTGACAAAGAGGTATTGACAGTGACTTCGAAATAGAAAGGTCCTGTACGTTTTGATGAATTAAGATGGTGCATGCTTTGACTTCAAGCTGCCGTTCCCTGTATGCCTTGCAGTCTAAACTCTAAAAAGTGGGAGAGCTTTCATGGCTTCAACTGGCACGCCTTCATGATGCAGCATACCATGGAGATCAACACATGCCCTACAAAGGTCCCTTATTTTCCTTGTCCAATGTCAGCAAGACAAAATTATTCAAAGCACGGGGAGCGCTGTGGTCACGAGGGGAGCTTGGATTCAAAGATAAGGGCGGCAGAGAGACTCTTGAGAAATATGAGGGCAGCTGTCTAAAACTGAGTAAATTTGAAATGCTAAAACTAGAAGGTCTAAAATGAATTTTTAAAAAAAATTGAAGGGGACAATTACCCACCTTCTCTTCCATGTAACTAAGAGTCTTTGTTGGTCAAACTGGATCGGTAAAGCTAGATAGCATCGGCAATTTTGTTACTATGATAAGAAATCCTCTTAAAACCTCTTTTTTTCTTAAAATATGATGAACCACAAAGTTTTTAATGAGTTTTATATTCTTTATGGTTAGTGTTTAAATTGCAGTGAATACATGAAAAAATCAAGGTCACTCCTATAAAATATCAGTAAAATCTTTAGAATACTCATGAACAATTAGAAGCACACATAACCTATTAAACATAAACCAAGTCTAACACTAAGATATTATGGGGATACAATATAATTCGTGAGATACTTAACTTACGATAAGAATTTTTAGTTTATAGAAAAAAAATCATTAATAATTCTCAAAGTTAAAAATCTCATTCTTTATATTATTTAATTTATAGTTCAAAAGATATAAAATTATATACATTAAACTTAATAGATAAAAATTCAACAAGTATATTTTATTTTAAAATTCTATTGAAATATGTGGGGAATTATTGTAAATAATAAAGATTATTTAAATTTTTTTTTATCACATATTAAGAAAATAAAAACAAATAACGACTATTTAATTTTTTTTTATTCCATATATGTGTGTGTGTTGTGAAGAAAACACTGTGTAAGTTCACAGTGCGTGTGTATGTGGTAAAAACATGGTGGGCTTGCACAATTGTTTTTTTTAAAGAAGGGAAAAACATTGTGAACTTGCATAATGTTTTCTTCGCAACACACACACATATAAGGGGAAAATGGGAAAAACACTGTGGACTTGCATAGTGTTTTTCTCACACTGTTTTGATTGTAGGTAACTAGTTTTGATGCTTGTGTTTCGTCGCAGGGCTGTAATGTTTTTTTTTTTATGTAAAAAATAATGTTAATGTTTTGAAATAAGATAGAAAAATACATAAAAACTGGTCATGATAAACTTGTAACCACGCTAATTAAGGTTGAGCTAATTCTGTAACTCGCAGTCCAGATAATGTGATTGAAATAATCTAATAAAAAAATAAAAAGAATTATAAAGCTTTTTTTCTATAAAAAAAACACATGTTAATTTTTTAAACCCGTGACCCGAGTCATTAGACCTGAAGCATCCAATCTGAAAAAACCATGAAGTTCAGTTTTCAATCAATCACAGATTAAATAATAAAGTTGAAAAAAGAATTTCAATTATACAAAAGGATTTTGAAAGATAACAATTAAAAGAATGATGATAAAAATTAAGATAATAAATAAATTTTAGCTTTAATTAAAGGGTGAAATTGATAAAAAAAAATATCAATTTAGTAAAAGAACAAAACAAATTTGAAAAGAATAAAGCTCAAGATTGACATAAAAAATAAATGCAATGTTGTAATTAAAAGATAAAATTGAAAAGAATAATAACTTTTATAAAAAGCTTAAGAAAAAAATTAAAAATCAAAACAACAAGGATCAAATTGAAAAACATAACAACATCAATTTGAATTGAATGATGAAATTGAAACAATAAGGGCAAGAGAAAAAAATTAGAAATTCAAAGAATGAGGACTAAATTGAAGAATATATTTTTTGGTGAATTAGGATTCAATGATGAAATTGAAAATAAATAAAATTTCTACAAAAGACAAAGACTAAAAATGAGAAATCAAAAGAATAAGAAAAGAAGTTGAAATACGAACAATTAAAAGGGCCAAACTGTAATTTTCAAGGGAGAAAAAATAAAAAAAAAAGGAAAAGAAAGCTCTCAGACGACAAACCAGATCACCACTAAAAACACTCATTACACTAATAGAAAAGGACACGACGGTGCTTCCAAATACATCGTGAAATGATATTTTTGGACACTGTGAGGGCGTGACATGTCTTTTGTTTTTTATTTAGCTAAATACAAAAGTAGCTCTAAGTTGACTTTCTAATTACCAAAAATTATTGTGAAAAACCAAAAAAATCCCTCGACCTCACTCTTAATGTTTTTAGTTTTAAGGATATTTTCATTGATTTGTTGATCATTTTAATTCTTTATTATTTTTTATATTTTATTAAATATAAATTGTGATAATGAAAAACAATTGTGAAAATATAAAAACACTTCTTTATATCAGTTTTAATTTTTTTGCATCAAAGGATAATCTGATTATTTCATTGTGCAATAATTATGAAAAATACTTAATTGTTCCTTATCAATTTGAAAATAACAAATCAGCCGTAAAAACTACGATACTCTTGAAAACAAGTGTAAAGTTTTTCTGGATGGAAAAGCAAAATCATTCCTCTGTTATAGTAAACAATGCCAATAGATCTTTAGCTACAGGCCAATGAGGTTTAGCTACAGGCCCGACTATTCAACTTCTTTTCATGGACTGATCATGCTAGAATCAAAGCTCAAAACTATAGAATCAAAGCCGAAATAATTTTCTGCTCTACAAGCAAGATCGACAGTATACGAGTTTATGTCAATTCAGTAGGCCACAACAAAGATTTACAGCTTATGGAAATTTTTAAAGCACAGTCTGCCTAGTAGTTCCTCGTATGCTGATATGGTTATACGGTTCGAAATTGACTGTTAAAATGTTTCGTTTCATCGCTTTGACAGAGTGACAGTGTTGAATTTACAGTATTTGATATTAGACGGGGAGTAATTCCTCCATTACTCCCACTTCCATTCTGCAACTAACAGCCAACCACGTAAAATAAAGTTACTTGAAGCAGAGGCAGAAAATGATGTGCCTTGGTGCTTTGCTTAGAATGGATTAGCGTCGGCTAGTTCTTCATCGAGAAGAAATCCTTCAAAACCCAAATCTACAACTTTATTATTATTATTATTATTTGCATTCACCCATATTAATCTATTCACAGGAGAAATTTCTGCTAGCCTTCCCTTGACTTTGAGCCAAAGAAGATAACCAACCCAGAGGACCTGTAAGTTCAAACTCATCATCTATTAATGAGGTAACCTGCCGTCCATCTATGTCACTGACACTTGACAGGGTTTTTATTGCACAGCTCATAATTCACTTTGGAAAATTACTATTTGACCATGGTTCACGAAAACCAAATCAATCGCCATACAGGGAATTAAATTCCACCACAACTTTTGGTCTCCTTGGATCTGGTCCATGTAATAATAATCATGATTGATTAATATGGGAAAAAAAGGAAATTACAATGTTGAACAAAATTGCTTGCACAGTCTACTTAGAATACAAATCAGACCATAATGGAATATTCGATTGTGCAATTTATTTTTTAACCAAAAATAAAATGACCGACAGATGATGAACTTTGGATGTCATTGGGCAGAAGCCCTTCAATCCCACCATATATTTTTATTTTATTTTTTTTATCTCGCAACTCCAAGTAATTTCATATCATTGCAGATTGGATGCTGCAGCCAATTTCTTTGATCTTCTGCTCATGTAGATCCTGTTATAAATCTTCTTGGTTCTGATTCCCAGAAGAACATCCAAACCAAAACCAATGACACATGCAATGGCCATGATAATGAAAACAAGTCTATAACAATGGGCACCAACACAAGTATTGCCACCTCCTGGTGCTGGGGTAGCTTCTGCGTCGTATAAAAATCCAGCAAGCAGACCAGAAAATAGGAAGGAGCCCAGAGGAAGATTGAGGATTAAGATGTTGTAAATCAGACCAAAATACTTGAGACCAAATAGTTCGGAGGCTGTCGGGACTGAGACAGCTAAACGAACTCCGTAGCAGATACCAACGACTATTGAACCGACGTATAGCGACCCAGGCAAAGCCACAGCCATGAGGATGTAGCCAACAGCCATTAAAATCTGAGATGCTGCATTCCAAAGAGGCCTTGGTATTCCAGCTTTCCTGCAAAAACGAAAATGACCACAAGGTCAGAATATGTCCCCGTTTTAACTTAAAAAGGCCCTATTTACGTTCGATTTAACACCCGTTTAACCATCTTTTCTCTGCACCACAGAAATTCTCAACTCAGTGGTAATATTTAGCTCTCTTGACGCAGACTCAACAAGAACAGTTAAAGAGCTCTATCAGGGGGGGGGGGGTCTTGGATGATAAGACGCAAGAATAAATCCAAGCTCAACTATGACAATCGTGAAGCCGACATCACCCAGGAAGTCAAGAATTGGACCCAGCCTTGTGATGGGGAATATTACCCAAGCCACTTGCACAAAGCAAAATTTACTTGGCAATTAAGCATTGTGACGGGGTAGCAAAGGAAATAAGAATTCATATCTGGGGCAAAGCGGCATAGCAGGTTGATATCATGAGTCATGACCTTGTAAAGACCAGCATATTTGAACTAATCCAACGAGCTCGTCCTAATAAAGACTTCTCAGGACTCAACGGAGGCTTGATGCGTTAAGCACGATGCCAGATAAATACATGACAAAGGATTAAAGGGAGAGATCGACACCAAAAACACAAACTGTATATTTTTTCTATTAGATTCTAAAAAGCAAGTGGTCCATGGTTGATGGCTGCCATGAGCTCTTAGCAAGGAGATTCTCCACTTAACCCTAACCTATCCCTATAAATGGACCATCCTAACAATTACATCCGAAAAATTTGACCCTTCAATGTGTCAAGGTGTAGAATTTAATTGAGTAGTCTGAAAAAACAAAAAGGAAGAGTTATAAAGGTGCTCAACTATCTCTCAAATCTCTGTTTTTTAATTTTCCTAACCAAATCACTTAACCATGTACTTTATCAGCGAGACAATAATATATTTTTATTAAAATGGCAAGTGCTTTTAGACCTCTGGGACCTAAAAAATTCTAGTGCTGAATTAGTTAGCTCACTTCTAGAATCGATCAATACTAGATTCAACACAAGTGGGGGCGGCACAGAATTGTATAAGATTTTTTTAAAAGTGTTTTTTTAGTTTAAAATATATTAAAATAATATATTTTTTATTTTTAATATTAACTTATGAACAATCCCAAAATACAACAGCAATTAACTTCAAACTACAAGAAAATAAAGATTTTAAAATAAAATAAATTTTAAAAATAACATGCATACTCTCAAACTCTCAAACACACTTGACTAGCCTGAATCTGGAGTTCAGTCCACAGCGTGCTTCCAAAAGGGGGACTTTTGAATCAATTAATAAAAAATCTATCCAAGAAAAGAAATAAGCAGCCGTGTATTAGCAGGCACAGCCCATTCCAAGAAGTAAAGATACCTCATTGTTCGAGGGAAAAAGAGAAACAGAACGGAAAAGGAAAAGGAAAGCCACCGGGAGTGGAAACTGCGGGCACCAACGGGGTGCTTAATGCTTTTTTTTTTTTTTTAAAAAAAAAGGGCAAAGCACATATCCAAAAATAAGGATACGAATTTCTAACTTGCAAGAGGGATTATAAAAGTCAACTAATGGAGAAATTATGGAGAAAAAATCCCAATTAACTCAACTTCTAAGAAAATAAACCAGGGATCAAGAAACTTACTTGATGTAGTACTCAGACACCGAGCCAGAAACAATCCTTCCAAAGAATCCCCAAATACTTGTCATGGAAATGAAAAGAGAAACGTCAGCATATCCGAGAGCCAAGCCAATCTGTCCCATATTGTTCATCACAGCCAAACCTGTGCCAACCCCACAAAGGAAAGACACAAACAGAATCCAAAAATCAACGGTCTGCATTGCCTCAAAAATTGTATGATCCTCTCCAATCACCGGCCTCCTCTTTACCTCCACAGCTGCCTTCTCCTCCTCTGCAGCTTGCGGTTGCTCCACCACTGCTGAAGCCGACTCTTCAGCGGGCTTTTCTTGAATCTCCTCCTGGGCTTTCTCTTCTATCAATAAAGGTTCTTGAATTTGCCTTTCAACATCCGCTTGGTTCTTGAACCGGTTCAAAGTCCAGCTCTTAATAAAAGCATGAACTGGAGCTGCTAATGGAGAAGCTAAAAGAACCAGCAATATAACCGAGAACCCCAATGAAATAGCATGGCTAGGATTTGGAATAAAACCGTAAGCCATTAAATAAACAGCCACAATAACAGCAACAGCGTTGAAGATATTGAAGTATTTGCTTTCTTCTTTTTCTTCCTCTATAGTAGCGGCAGGAGGGGTTTCTCGGAGGAAAACGATGGCGGTGAGACAGACAGCAAAGGGGATGACGGCAAGCATTATGAGAAACTTTGCAGGGTCATAAGCAAATAGAGCCGCACATAGGTCGGTGAATATAGCCGTGCTTAGACCAACATAGCCCTTCAAGATTCCAGAGACAGGGCCACGGTTGCGGCGGAAGTTGCGGATGCAGGTTACTAAAACCGCCGTGTTCATCCATGTAGTGCTGTTTCCTCCTAGACATAGGAAGATGCACATCTGCATTCCACATTAGAAAAATAATTATTCGGTAAGATCATAACATGACTAATGCACCGAAAACTAATTATGCACCAAATCCCGGCAGAATCCCGAGCTACAGTTAAATCTTAACCACAAACATGGTTACTGAGACTACAAATTTGGTAAGATTTACCTGCCAATAAGGGAGAGGTTGAATTCTCCCACTAACAACAAGCCATTGAGTACCATAACCGATAAGACCTTCAATTGAACCGATAAGAAGAATAACAGGAGTAGGCAAACGATCAGAAGCAAGACCAGCAAGCAAACCAAAGGCCTTGCCAACGTCTTTAGCAACAGATAAATTGTTGAGTTCAAGTTGGGTCAAGTTCATTAGAGATTTAAGTGCATCAGAATAGTTTGAGAAGGTGTAGTTGTTGCCTGAAATAGCTTGGACCCAAACAGCAGTCACAAAGCCTAGCCATTTTGTAGCTGAGAAAGAAATTGAAGAGGTTTGATGAAAACCCATCAATCCAATCTAAATCTTAACCTGTCTACCAGCCTTAGATACCTCAAAAGAAATCGATTGGCAGAAAGAAAGAAAGAAAGAAAGAAACTAAAGTGCTTGCTTCGAAGCTCGGGCACAGGGGGCATGTATATATAAAGAGGATTTTTTTTTTTTAAAAAAAAAAGTTCTTTGACGACCGTAGTTCTTAAAGGACACGGACGGTGTAACTTGTTCTAATACATGGCATATGACATCATGGATGGCTGTCTTGTCCGGCGGGAGTGGGATAATAGTTAAAAGACTTCGTGATTTTTGTTGGTTGTGCGTGGTTTTTTAACCGTTAATATATTCTAATCTTGATTTTTTGTGTTTTTAAATACGGGATTTTACTGGTCTGTGAATCGGGACGGCCATAGTTTGGAGTTTCGCAGGAAAACAGCTTCCTTGATTAGGCAATTGTGCACAACTGTTAGGGTGATGGATTCTTCTGGGAATATTGGTGGATCTTCTTCTTAAGATTGAGAATGTTAGAACAGAGTTAGGATTCTGATTCCCATTTTAATGAGGATTGGTGTTTTGATTTCATTTGGGAATTTGTAGCAGAGGTTTGATAAGGATGGGATAAGTTTTATTTTGTCTTTACAGTGTAATTTAGGATATCAGATTTAATGAAAATTATGATTGGATTTTTATTCATTAATTCTCATTTCTGTGGCAGACATGATTTTAGAAGAGGCATTTTATTAGTGGTGGTGGGTACAAAGATCTCCAGAGAAAAATTGCAGTTTTAATTCTCTTTTTTCTTTCATTCGATCATGCGTTTTTGACCCTTCAATAGGAAGATGATTTCAAGAAAAAGAATATTTTTCCTCTAGAAGAATAACAACAGTACTTTGTATGAGAGAGAGAGAGAGGAAACAGCACTTTTAGGATAGATAAGAAGAGAACAAACTTTTCTGCAATTGCCTAGCAGGTCCCACACCCTCCCGACAGCTTCTCCAATTCCCAATGAAAGATGCTATTTAGAATATTTAAATTGGTAATGTATTTTTTTAATAGTATAAATATGATTATTTTTTTATTATATGTAATTTAATGATTAAAAAAATTATTTAAAACAGCCGATTATATTTTAATATATATCTATTTTAACCATTTACTATAATTAATATGAAATAATAAAATTAAAAAAAAAACAATTTAAATTAATTCAGATCAAATAATACGAGTGATGAAACTAAAATAATTTTGTGGAAAACAAACTTGAAAAAACATATATTTTTTTAAATAAAAACTAATAAAAAAATATTATTATAATAAATAATATTTTGTGAGGTTTTAACATTTTTGTAAGATATATAAAAATAATATTTAAAACAACCGATTTTAGCATTTTATTTGGAGCATATAAAACAAATATTGAAAAGCTAAATTAATAATATTTTTTTATGTTTGGTGGTATTATAAAAAATAAGTATGGAAATATTTTTCAATGTTTAGACATACCATGAAAAATAAACTGAAAAATAATTAATTAATATTCTTTTTAATAGTTTATTAAAAGAATATTATAAAATCTGATAAAATAAAAAGTTCTTTTAATGCTAATTTTTCATTTGACTAAAACATCTTTTCTCATTGACTATTTTTTAAAAGGTTTCCACATATCAAAGAGTGTATATAATCGTTTTTAGTAAAAAAAAAATTCAAAAATAAACAGAGTAAAAGTTTTGTCGTCGTCGTTGCAGTGTTATTGCTGCACGCGTCGTTCACTTAGAACTCTCATGGAAAACCATCTATTTTTAATTTGGGAGGCCTAATTTTCTTTCGCGTTGCATTATCATGTTAATCCATTGAAAAACTTTTATTGAATACACGACCCTAACTAGCTTACAAGGCATAGAGACATACGGGTTTATTATAATTTAAAAGTGCTTTTAATTTTTTTTTAATTTTAGGTTAATATTTTTTTTATGTTTTAAATTATTTTGATGTGATAATATTAAAAATAGTTTTTTAAAAATAAAAAAATATTATTTTAATATATTTTAAAATAAAAAATATTTTAAAAAATAACCGTTATTATACTTTTAAATCCAGCCCACGGCTTCGTTTCCATTATGGGAAGAAGATGATTATTGATTCTTTGATAATTGACTGAAAGGTAGTCGTCTGTTACACCAGACGACTCGCCGCATAATGGCACCGTTTCAGTTTGGAAAATTATTTCGTCAGTAATTGCTGGATGAGACACCTGCATTTGAAGGTTTGGTACGTTCTTCGTATGGATACAAAATGCAGTGATTCATCAGAGAAAAAGGGGACAGAGCATCCTAGAGACCAGAACAACTGTTGTTCGGCAGAAGTTTCCTGGAAAGTGCGACTGTTCAACTGGGCTCACGGGTTTTTTTAAGAGAAGAATAATTCAAATTCCTTGGATAAATCCCAAATGGATCATTCTTCTTCTTCTTCTTCTTCTTCTTCTTCTTCTTTCTTTAACTGGAATGGATCATTTTACGTGATTAAGAGCTCGTTTGACTACGCTGCTCGACTATATTTTAATTAAAACACAGTTTGTAATTATTTAATTAAGAAAAAGTTATATATTGTTCATAAATCTTATTACACTGTTTACTTAAAAAATAGTGAATAGTGCAATTCTCTTGCATTGCGTGAATTTTTTTTTTTTTAGTGTGTTAATTTTTTAATATATTTTTTTAAAACAACTAGTTGAGAGTGAATTTTATATCTAATAATATTTTATATAAAGTATGATTTATTTCATGATATAATAGCAATAGTTAAATCCATAATATTTAAATTAAAAATCATCAATATATATATATATATATTAAATTATTTTATAATAGCAATAGTTAAATCCATATCATTTAAATTAAAAATCATCAATATTAATATATATTTTTTTAAATTATTTTATAACCTCAATTTTAAAGCATTTTTAACCAAACACGTTAAACTATTTTTTTTCAACCTCAATTTTAATCACAGTTTTAACCAAACATCTATTTTTTAAACCAACCTCAACTAAAAATATTTTTATAAAATATTTTTTTTTCAAATTATTACCACAATAGCTACCACAGTACCAAACATACTCTTTAGACAAGAAGCAATTTTCATCATGAAAACCTCGCCCGACAAGTCACACACGAGTGACGGCACGTTTTGTAGTCGTGAGATTGCATGTGCAATTTAGTCAAACGTGTAGGCAGTGCCAGATGCCATTTCTTCTCGGACATTTCTCCCAAGCCGTACAATTGGGACAAGGAAATATTCTCTCTTGTGCTCTCAGCCAAGCTTTTAATCCTTTGCTATGAAAAAACAGAACAAAAAGATTTACTCCAAAGATTTAGTCCCGTGGTGATTACTTTTGGAAGTTGTTTTTATTTTAAAATATATTAAAATATTTTTTATATTTTTAAATTTATTTTTATATCACCAAATTAAAATGAGTTAAAAATTAACTTAAAAAATTATATTTTTTAAAACACTTGCCACTGCAGAAATAAATGCTTGTCTTGATTATTTAAAATCATAGCCTAATATTGAAAGCTCATTTTTTTTTTTAGTTTAATGTAGGTATTCGGATCAGTTTGAGCGTATTTTGACTAATCTCACGAGTTCTAAAGTTAACAACCATGTAAGTCGACATCATTGTTACTTTTAAAAAAAAAGAAGGATTTTTATCAACCGCGACTCGACAGTCAACATCATTGCTCACATTAATGGAAAATTCATATGGATTTTTTTAGAGGCACTCGCAAGTTTACGTGGTTATTATTTTTTTTAAAAGTATTTTTTATATTTAAATATATTAAAATAATATTATTTTTTTAAAAAAAAATTATTGAAGTAAATAAAAAAATAAAAGAAATTTTAATTTTTTAAAAAATACAGAAACAAACAGATTTAACTCAACATAGAGTTCCGAGTTCTCATTCGGGAAATTCATCTAATTTTTTAAAAAATATCAAAATAATATTATTTTAATTATTCTTTTTCAAATCAACAAGGTACAAAACGTACAAACATGGTTTTGCCGATCTTTCAAGAGGTATGGCTGCCGTTCAGTTTGAAACCGCGTTTGAAAGTGAAAAGGAAACATATTCTTAGAAAAACAAAAACGGCAGAAAACGTAAAGAAAGGTTAGAGATGGCCGACCTACCTCCCTTTACCTTGCAAATTTAGCTTCGTTGACTTCGTTACTTTACTAAATATCTTCTTCTCTTGTTAATTTACAACACCATGGATCTTGTGCCATTCATTAATTTCTCAAAATTAACAGCACCAGATGGGTATCTTGTGCGTGGAAGCTAAGCTCAGACTGCAGGTAGCGAGTGTTCCTCAAGCTGAACAGCTGGGGACTTGCTCTTTTTGCAAGTAAAAAGCTTGCCTCCTCCTCTCTGTAAGGTAGTGTATTTAATTACTGTATTAGGACATCATGAATAGAGTTAAGAAATATCTCTTTATAAATAATATCATATTTTAATCATTTCAACAAACATATTTTTATTCATTTCTTTTTATCTTGAAATACTATCCAGCCAGACCTCAAGTGACAGTACTGCAATATTTCACAATTCAACGATGGACCGCACAGCGACTTCCCTTTCATGAGGTGAACAGCCCATTAATTCCGAGCACTATATCAATATAAAATGGAGGAGCAGATATCACGTTAGTGGGCCTCTTGGAAGCTCATTTTCCGTACAAATGATAAAAAAAGGTGAATATATGTGTCTGTGTGGTGTTTGCATTTAGTTCCGTGACCATTTTCGCATTCTACACATTCAAGTGGTGTTCATATTATCTTTTATATAAAAATAAAGAATCTTGATGGGGGCAAGAAGTACTAGAGAGTGATGCAACTCTTAGTCTCCCTAAGAGAAATATGTCAAATATAACATGATTCCATGCTGTCTATCTTCATCTATGTATATATCCGTCGTCAATTAATTGTAGACGTTAAATTAATTGGTTATATATGATATTGATTTTTTTTTATGTATGGATATTTAATTTATTAATAAATATTTATTTATTTTTAATATTTAGTAAATATTTTATTAATGAAACTAATATTTGATTATAAATCTAAAGTAAAGATAAAGTTCTTGAGATAAAAATGATCTCTAAGAGAAATTATAAAATTATTATAATTATGAGATTCTTATTGTATCAAAATATTGTTTCTAAATATTCATAGTTAATACTCTATTAAAACTAAATATTAATTAGAGTTATTGAGACTAATACATATCATGTTCTTTCCTTTATATAAAAAAAAATGATTCTTTTCGTAAGGGATACCTAAAACTAATATGCAGTACTTATCAGATGACATGTACATTGAACTGACCTACATGAGAATTACATATGTAGATATCACTTGTGTCTATGGAAAGCCTCATATGACAGTTATGTAAGTGATCATTTGACTTGAGATCACCAAGTTATTTTATATAGAGAGTGTTATGTTTTGATCTTGCTACACCTTGTCCTAATCAAGGGTAACAAATGTGAAAATATTGAGTATAATATGGACTATGTGAAGGTATTTATTTAATTAGAAGAGGATTCGTCACCCTAGGTGAATTAGAAAAAATGTTCCATTTGTTCTCAAATAGTATTTATTGTAAGACCTTGCGTAAGGTGGTATAAGACTTGAAAAAAGTTTCAAATCTTATTCAAAGAACCAATAACTATAGTGTTGAAAACAAATATGATTTGGCATAGTAGACACTCTTCATGCTGTAATGTCTAAATCAAAACATTGTTGATGAAATGATAATAATTAGACTAAGAAACTGATCACTAAAAGGTTAAGGCAAACCACTTGTGATTATTCTAATATTTAAGGGATCATGATAGGTTATTAAACATTATGTTTGATCTTCAAATATAAATCAATCAATTATTGAATTGATAATAAATTAATTTACTTAATCCTATTTTGTTTGATCTTCAAATATAAATCAATCAATTATTGAATTGATAATAAATTAATTTACTTAATCCTATTTTATTTAAGATTATGATTTATATTTTGGTCAACTTATTAGGGAACCTAATGGGTCACATACAAAATAACCATTGGTCATAAATTAAAATGAGATGATTAATCAAGTGTGACTTAATTTTAAATAAATTTTAGAAATTGAGAGTTAGAATGTAAATAATAGAGTGGATAACAATTCTGCACCTACAAACAATTAAGTAAGGATAAGATTAAATAAATTTATAAAATTAGCCTAAAATAATATATGTTATACTATTTAAGGGGCAAATTAATATTTTGATATTATAAGGTTTTTAGATTTTTCTATAAATAGAAAGTTATGCCTCTTATTTCACAACTAGAAATTCAACGAATACCAACACAATTGCCAACAAAATGTTTCTGTTGGTATTTTGCGATGATATTTACCGACCGAATTACTTTCATCGTTAAAATCATCGGTTTATATCGACAAAAACATTTCATCAGTATATACCAAGAGAATCACTTACAGAATATAAAGAATTTTAAAAAACAAAGTAGTGCGGTGACGTGAAAGTTTTTGTGGATGATTTTACTGTCGGAATTACAGTGGAATTCAAACTGGATTGTTCGTATAATGATGTGTTTAATTCACCGACAACATGACCAAAGGATTTATAGACGAATATATTCCGTCGATGATTCCATCAGTAATAATTAATAAATGACCTGGCCATCGACCCTTTCCTCCTTTATTTCTCCTCTTCTTCCCCCTATATCTAAACATCCACCCCACTGCAAACAACCACCCCCTAAAAAAAAAAACACCCTGCCTCATCTTAACACAACTCAGTCTTCTTTAACATTTATAGTCACAACATTCGTGTTATGATTTATTGTGAATTTTTTTATTTTTAATAAGTAAATCTATCTTTTGTTATTTTAACACAATTTTAAAATGTCAATTTTATTATTATTGAATGTTTACTTATTTTATTGTTTTTTTCTCAAACAAACTTGTAGTATGGATTTATAACTTTGTACTTGTTATGATTTAGATTTTATAAAATAATATTTGTTTGTAAATTATTGAAATTTATGTCGATTTACCGACTTAGGTGTGTTGTGATGAAATAAATAATGACTTGTTTAACAGGTCCCTTTTAATTTTTGTCAATTGTTTTGCTGAGTTGAAATTTTTGTAAATTAATGTGTATAAATTTGAATGTACGTAGATAATTGATAATGAATAATTAAGAGAAGTTTGAAAGTAAGTTGGATAATCTTGAGTTAAACCAATATTTTTGCAAATTTATTTACTTAACATAGTTAATTAATACATGTTCTCATCATTATTTTATAGAGGTTCGATAAAAGTCATGGATGATCATTCATGGATATATCGAGATTCACCCCAATGATTGTGAATCATGAATTATTGTAATGGGGATTGGAGTTTTATTAATTTTGCAATATCTATTCCGAGAAATTTTAGTAGAGGTGGTATTAGATGTACACATAGGAAGCGTAAAAATAAAAAGTTTCTTCATCCAGATGTTGTAATAATGCATCTTTTACACAAAGGTTTCATGGAGGATTACCTGTGTTGATATGCGTACGGAGAACTATTTGTTCGTAACGAAAGCATGGTAGAAAGGATGGTTTGGGCAATTTCTAGTGCTAGCAACGTGCATGAAGTTGTAAATGACAATAATAATCCTTACAAGAATATGGTTATGGATGCAATAAGAATTAATCAAGGTAATGTCAGTCAATGTCCAATTGTAGAAGAAAAACATAATGCAGACATGACCATATTTTTTAATTTGTTAAAAGATTTTGATGAACTATTATGGGATGACTGCACAAATTATAATAAATTATTGGTTGTTGCATAGATGTTCACTATCAAGTCGGATTATGGATTGTGTGGGGTCATTTATGATAGAATTGTCGGATGGATGAGAAGCATTTTACCTGAAAGGAACAAGCTGAAAAAGGAACTTTTATATTGTTAAGTCCATCATGAAACTCATTGGCTTAGGATACCAGAAAACTTACATTTGTTCAAATTTCTTCATGTTATACCATCTTGAAAATGGTGAATTGACTGAGTGCATGTCATGTTGGCATTCCCGTTACAAACCCAGAACTGTCATGAAAAGGTAAACACACTATTGAGGTAAGCATTTTTCATTCCTAAAGTCTATAGTTTTTTGGTATTAATTTGTTGCCTATTTTATTGTTTTTATTGTAATAATTATTGATTGTTTTGTTGAATTTTAATTGATATGATTGAATTTACCGTATAAATATTAATTGAATATATAGGATTAAATTTAATTGTTTTATCTCAATTTTATTGTATATATTGCATAATAGAGTGTTTGATTGTTTTGTTGAATTTTAATTGTTATTGTTAAATTTGTATAGATACTAGCTTATATATAGGATTTTTTTTCTTTATTTTATGATTAGAAACATTATATTATCACATTGAAAATGAGATGAAATTGAATAATCTAAAATTTCTGGTAGAAATAAAATAAAATCAATTGGTTTGTGATATATATCTTATCAATATTTATAGTTTTGAACAATTTATGTAGTCTCCAGTATATAGGTGAGGTGCTGCCAAATTGTTTTTAAAAAATTAAATTTATTATGTAATTATTCATAAAATTTATGTAAATGCGTAGAATAAAATCAACTACATGTCGTGAGCACATGGTTGCAACTAGTTCTTCTAGAAGTGATGATGATATGTCATTAGGTGCTGACCAAGAAGAGACACCTGCGGCGACTCATAACGCTGTCTTTTCCAATGCGGTTCCACAACGTGGAGGCAATGTCCCTCACAGGGGGTCAATTCTCCCGCAAATACGAGGCACATTAAAAGGACGACCTTTTAATGTAAGTTTGTTTTTAAGTTTGTTTTTATTTGAGTTTGTTTACTTATAATGTAATTTATGAACAACCAATTAATATTTCATTAATTTTATCAATTTTCAGGTTCACAAACATTGAGGTCGTCCGAGTAATAACATCAGTGTTTAAAACATCGATGAAGATTTCATTGTTTCAATAGAGTTAGGTTTCCAGACATCCTAATTGTAAAACTTATATCGATGTATGGTTTAGAAGATTTGAGGTTAGTGTTAATGTCAAATTTTAACTATATTTTATGTTATATTGAAATTATTGATTTTATTTAATAAATTATTTATACATGGAACAAATTCGAGTGGGATAGCACAAATGAAAATGTTGCGAGGAGGGTGTGAGAGAATCACGCTGCAACTAGGTAACATCGAAAACGATATGATATTGTTTTTTTTTTAAATATATATGAAAATCTAATTTGTCATTAACTCATATAAAATACATTTGTATCATGTAGGTTGCGTGATTTTTGGTATGAAGTGAAGAAAAAAAGCTAACAAAAACTACAAAGATAACACTCTACTAGGCTAGAATGACGTGGCGGTTTGGAGGGATTTCAGGCCGCCATACATCTCGGAGTATATATAGGTGCAATATATTCAACACGTGATGTCTGAGCGGTTCACACGATACTCACAGTCTGGTGCCGAGAACTGAAACCGGTAATTTCATGGTTCGGTTACCATGCACATCGGTGTCTCTGTTCCGTTAATTGCACATGCAAAGCGGATGGTAAGATTAATTTTAATGACATCTATGATTAATTAATTTGTTATTTATAAATATATTTAACTTGCAACATTTTTTTCTTACAGGGTACGTCTCTTGAACGTGAGTCAAGCCCATTGGAGCTTTTTGTAGAGATGTATGTGCGGAGTGAAGATCGCCAAAAGGGGGTGCAACAGTTCATCGACAACCGCACTCAACACTTCATGGTATGTTTGTTTAACCAATCTCTTTTGTATGTTATTATTTTCATGAATTGAATTTAATGATTTCTTTTTTAATTTTTAGGAGACATAATAGCCAGTTAAAGGAGAGATACATGGACGATCCTTCAACCCACCAGAATTTCGATCCAAATTTATGGATGGAGGCATGATTGTCTAGTGAACCCGATAGAAATTGGGTGTACGAACTCTCCAACACTATGACCGAGAATTTATGGGCGCCTCGTAGTGTCTTAATTGTTGGGGGCTCTCAATCAGTATTGAGCACCCAGTCTCAGGAGTTCATGACCTTGTAACAACACACGACTCATCTCACTGAAAAATATAAGCAACTCTTAGCGGATTATGAACTCCGCCAAATGATTATGGACATGAGATCACAAATGGGTGGTACGTGTGCACCCCTTTTTGACCGTATGGTCCCGAGAATGACCAACCTCCTCTTCCTCCTCCTCCTCCAACACCTCCATTATTTTGGTTTAATTTTTATTTGTACAAAATAAAATTTTAATGAATATTTAGATTTTTTATTATTCAAAGTTATTTT
This sequence comes from Populus nigra, assembly GCF_951802175.1. Taxonomy (NCBI): domain Eukaryota; kingdom Viridiplantae; phylum Streptophyta; class Magnoliopsida; order Malpighiales; family Salicaceae; genus Populus; species Populus nigra. Next base: position 5,258,229 of record NC_084858.1, on the reverse strand, counting down.
TACATATTTCAATTTTATATAATTTTATTTGTTTAATTATTATTTTTTTATTATTTTTCTATACAATTTTATATTAATTATTCTATACAATTTTATTTTTTAAAATATTTTTTAATTATCACGAATGGACTTACAGATGGAATCAATCCGTCTGTATTTTTCAGAGAGTTGAAAATTTTTTACTGCATTTGCCACAATTACCGACAGAATAATTTCATCGGTGCTTTACTGGTGGGAATATAGACAGAATCAATCCGTCAATATATTGCAGAAAATTAGGAAAAATTTATTGCATATGCCACTATCACTGATGGAAATATACCAACAGAATAATTTCATCGGCATATTTCCAGTGGGAAAAAAAATTGAACGCATTTTCCGTCTGTAAAACCATCGGTTTTTAAATTTTTTTTATCAACAGAATTAGCAACATATAATGGAATTACTGATGAATATTATACCGATAGACGAATTATGTTGGTAAATTAGTCGGTAAAATGTTCACCGATGGAATGGTAATTTCACGCCGAAGAAAAAATTCTGTCGGTAAAACTGTTAAATGTTGTAGTGTTTCCTGTGAGTTGAGTACACTATATAAATATCTAAAATATATATATAAAAAGAGTTAGCACTTAAAAGTATAGCAATTATTCTCTTTTTAAAAGATTTAGGAGACTTCTCACTAATAGTTTACGTGGATTACCGTTAAAAGTCGGATACTTGAAGGAATTGTGGTTTGCAACAACTTAGCTTTAAAGCAAAAAAAAATATATTTAATCTTCAGATAATGTCGTATAAATTCTAAATAACTTTAGATTTATTTAACGACATCTTTGGACTTTTAAAAAAAAAAATTACAATTTCTAGTGCTTACATATATTTCTGAAAACTCAACCATCTATCCGTACTTCCCTTCTCCAATAAACTAAAAATCGAAAGCCATGGAACCCTTCAAACTGACTGCTTACCAATATTGATTGAAATCAGAAGTTGGATGGGCGTTGATAAGATATGATCTGTGATATCTACCACAAAATTAGTAGACGGAGAGTGTCTCTTTCTTATAATCTCTACCGCAAGGACCAGCTTGCTTATCATAACTTTTGATAAGATGTGAATAAATTTGAGTGGTATGTACGGTGCTTTATACACATGCTGTGGTCAGAGCCTGTCTACAAATAGACAAAAACTTGTCTTAATCCAACCAGTGGTCATGAGGGATTTGTACACGATATTTTCTATAAAGAACATATTCAGCTCTCAAGTCGTTGTTTACAGCTTTGGTCCTACTCAGTTTGTCATGAAGTGAAGTATTTTTTTTAATTATGTTAGGTTTGCAGAGGAAAATATTTATAATATGGTTTTGGTCACCAATGGAGCTAATTATCTAATCATATATCCTGTATGAATGGCGGCATTACAAGAATCTTATTATTTCATGGAAGGGAGCTCATTTTTTATAGTAGGCATGGGATGCCAGGTGAATATATTTTGTGAGCGGAGGTACGGCCATTGATGTGGGCAACTCTTCTTCACATGCTTCAAAACTTTTCATGTTTTGACAAATTTTGCCTAACGTACTGCTAGTCCGGCGCTGTGTAGTGTTGCAAAGAGACATGTTAAATTGAGATTTTTCGGAGCTTAGTGGTAGTATTCCTTTCACTTTCCTTTTCACATTTCACCTCAACGTCACATGAGCTGCCATTAATGATAAGGCATGCACTGTGAGATGTGTATAATGGCTTTTATGAACATTGAGTCGTGCCGACTGCTTCAATTCTTGGGTGGCTGCTTTCAAAAAATCGAACCCTACCAAAATTTCATCAAGCAATCATAGATAAGGTCTGTGTACGTTTTCAATTGAAAACACTGATGTATCAACGTTTCCTACGTGGATCCTTTTGTTCTTTGCAAATTTTCTCGCTGTGCTCATCCACAAGTCTGAGCTTCCTTAGCTACCATACAAAAAGCCCTAAGGCCCCAATCTGTCATCCTTTCCGTTCAAGTTGTGTGAGATCAATAGTTCGTGGGGTGTGCGCACGCGCCTATGAACTTGATACAAAAGTTCTTGATTTACAAATTTCGTAATTATGCGAAGAGATTGGCAATTTTCTTGAGCAAAACGGAGATTCTTAATTTTAGGGAAGAGTACGTCTTCCACTAGGATGATCGTCACTGGACAGTAGCTAATATGGACAATAAACAAATACAATTCTTACCGCCCAAGTTAATTTATTCCCCGAGCATGTTTTGAAGCATCTAAGTAGCAAACTGCATCGATCTACCTTCCTGGAATCATAAACAAATAGTAGCAAGTTGATGCATAAGCCATTCAATATACGTACCAAAGAAAAGAAATGCCAACTTGTGTCATAATTAAACGTACGTAGTGGTTACTTTGTTTTATAATATGATACATAAAAGTAAAGCAATTGAATACTAATGTACTTTATAAATGAATAAAAAGATAATTCTTTTAAAACAGTATTTTTATCCTTCTAAACCAATTAATTTTACTATTTATTTGATGGTGCCTTCTCGGTGCCGTATTACTGTTGGACGCTTTAAAAAAAAATCACAGGGTAGATGATATGCCCTTGTCAAAGGTCAGGTCACGTCTTGCTCTTGGAGAGCCATGATCGGATTTCTTAATGATGACCGGATGTTCAGACATCCTGTCACCTTGCACTGACGATGTCTTGGATCTCTGCAAAGAAATACATTATGTTGAGAACTTGATGTTAGATTATTATTTTAAAAATCACAAATTTAATGATGGATCACGTTTGTGAGTGATATTATAAATTATAAATTATTATTATTATTATTATTATTATTAATCAATACATGATTTAAAACGGCGTAGCATATTCACATTACTGTGTCTTGTTCTTAGCCTCATGTATTAGGGATTTGATTTGGAAATTAACGAGATGACATGCCCGCGCGCTGCCACGGGCTTATAAAACAAATATATTTGATAGTGTTATAATTGTGAACCAGCGCTAGATAAGTAACAGAAATTAAAGGTATGATGGAGCAAATATTTCATGATGAAAAAAAAATGTGTTGGTGATCTAAAACTTAGAGACTGAACAAAATGATTTGTAGTAATTTACAATGTTTTGTGAGAAAAGATACAATGCTTTTGCCACATGATTTAGCTTTTCAGTTAATAAAAAGAAAAAAAAATTACAAAGCTAAATTCTCTACCAACTTAATATTAAAAAAAACCAACAAAGATAATTTTGGAAGGAAAAAAACCCATGAGAAAAAACGTTGCAGCAATTGACAATATTTTGTGAGGAAAACTATAACGCTTTTCCCAAATAAAATAAAATAAAAAACCATTTAGAGAAATATTGTAGCAATCCACAGTGTTTTGTGAGAAAAACTACAACGTTTTCCTCATATGATTTAGTTTTATTGTAATTATAATTCTTAACCAACTCAATATTTAAAAAAAAATAGACAAAGATAATTTTGAAAAAAATCATAAAAAAATCACATGGAAAAACACTGCAACAATTCACAGTATTTTAAAGAAAAAAATTATAAAGCTAAATTCTTAATCAGCTCAATATTAAAAAAAATCAACAAATAAAAAAAACCGACAAATATAATTTTGAAAAATAAAGAAATAAAATAGAAAAACTAAGTGAAAAAACATCATAGCAATCCATAGTATTTTAAAGAAAAAAATTACAAAGCAAAAATTTTAAAAGGTAAAATCAATAAAAATAATTTTTTTAAAAAAATAAATGACAAAAAAGAAAAAATAAGAAAGTTGAAAAAAAAATTTGAAAAAAAAAAAGAAAAAAAAAAAGAAAAGCTAAAAAAAAAGAATCACTATAGATTATTGTTGTAATCTACAGTATTTTGTGTGTGAAAAAATAATAAATTCCCCACATGGTTTAGTATATTAGTTAATGTGTTGATCCATCATCCAGCAATTTTAGGCAAAGTCAGCCCGTTTTTCCAATTCAAAACATCTATCAACCCACCCTTCTTACATGGATTCCTTGTCCTTGTCCTTGTCCTGTTGCATATAATTTCTTGTTGGGATAACACAGGAACATAACACCCCACAAGTTTGAACTTAACTACCTCTGAACCATCTCTTTTTGTGTGACAATGGTTGTAAAATTCGAATTGATTTGACAAGTTTATCTAAAATTTTTATTAGTCTGAATTGAATATATATATATATATATATATATATATAACGAGTGGTTTTAATCTATTTATTTAAATTTCTTTTAAGAGTTAATCTGGTTAACTCTTCTAACCCATGTATTATCTTTTATAACTTTTCGCGAGACCGTCTTGTTTGTGTGTGTGTGGCGGGGGGGGGGGGGGGGGGGGGGGGTGTGGTCCTATGACCCTCCGGTCTATTGATCAAATCTAAAATAAAGTTGTCAATGTTCAAATTAGTTGTGCCAAAACTGAGGATTGGCAGCTTGCTTTTCTTCAAATTAGTAGAGAAATTGTCAATATTCAAATGGTAAAATAGCTTTTCTTTCGAAGGCGGCAACGTGTTTTTTCTTCGGTGGCGGAGGAGTAGTAACAGTTTGACGACTCGCTCCAGAAGAGGGAAACCAGCAGCCTCTTGCATGCAGCGGCGCTGGTTGTGTATTTAGGTGGCGATGGCCTACCAAGTTTTCTTTGAAGTAAAATTTGGTCCTCCGAAATCAATATTACCACATTGATCCTCCAGTCATTCAAATTAAACTTGTGCATTTGACTAGGCAATTGTAACTATGCCTAGGGTTTGTTCCTTGAATATGCTTGATGCATGCAGCAGTAATCAAGCACTACAGAAATATGCAGTGGGTACCAAGAGCAAGATAAGTTGGTAACGTTAAGAAAAATGGTTGATAATTTTTTTTCATCTAAAAATTTTTGTTGATATTCAGGCATTGTAAATTTTTATCAACTGTAGTTGGTAAAAATTTACCAACTAATGTTTGTGGACGGTAATATTTAGGTAGTGTTTGATATTATGGTCAAAATTATTTTTTAAAATGTTTTTTACTTGAAAATACATCAAAATAATATTTTTATATTTTTTAAATTTATTTTTGATACCAACACGTTAAAACAATTCAAAAACACAAAAAAAATATAAAGTAAAATAAAATTAAAAAAATTAAAATATATAGCTAGATCACAAACACAAATAATACCTAACAGATTGATACCCGTAGTTGAAAATAATTTTAACGGCACTTGTGAATGTGTTGACATTTCCTACAATAGATTTGGTTCCAAATCACTTACAATTTCTTTAAATTTTAATTTAATTTTATGTGGTTCCAATTCTTTTTATTTAAAAGTTTTTTTTTTCTTTTTGGTATTTCTAAGCCAATTAATCACTTGTGAAAGGTAATTTTTTGCAAGTAAAGCTAAAATGTTTACCATCTTTGGGTTTCCCTCAAATTCCATCACCATAAAGTACATAAAACCAATCAAACAAATATTAAAACTCATAACAGTAATAATTAATGACCAAACCCAAATAACATATAAATTGAAAAATAAAAATCACAGACCTAATTATATATCTAAGTGAGGGGAATTTTTTAAGCTCACACCCATCTAATCGAATGGGGGTGGTTGGGAGGTTAGAAAATGAAGGGCGGAGCTATAGAATAAAAAAATAAAAAAAGGGACTGTCAAATGAAAGATAGAGACACGAAAGAGAGAACTAGTAAGGAACTTTTTAAAATGCATATTTAATAGAAGGATAGAGGTTGTTTTTAAAAATATTTTTTATTTGAAAATATATTAAAATAGTAATATTAAAAATTAAAACAGTTGAAAATAAAATTCTTCCGATATACTGCAAGTTGAATGTTGATAAAACAGTTGACAATATATATATGTGCTTTAAAAAACAAAACCGGCGGGACGAGAGAATAGTCGAAAACTACGTGCCGATATACTGCAAGTTACCACTGAAAGTCGCAATATAAGAGTTTAAAAATCATCAAGGGCCCAGGGCCATAATTTTGTGATGGTTTTAGCCGTTGAACGTGACTCACTCTATTTAAATTATTTCCAAAATTTTGCTCCAGAAAGCGATGCAAGGGAACAGGGACTATGACATAAAGGGAGAGGGAGAGAACGGCGGCCAGGATATCACTTTCTTGCACTAAATTTTTCTTAATATTCTTGGCATTTTAACTTGAATTATCATCTTTGATGCTCTTATAGTTTAAATATAATATAAACGCAGTCTAAATAATGTGATCGATGTGGTTTTTAGCTCTGATCTAACTGCTGCAACCGAGATCTAGTTAAATATATTTTTAGTCGCTAAGAAGAGCAGATACATCTGCATACATGCAGGTGGTAGGGTGCTCACCTTCCCATGCTGAATGGTTGCTGGGTTTTTACGAGTTCTTTCCCTTGTTTAACGAGTTTTATTGATCATGGTGTTTTGCGAGTTGGCAGTGTCGTAGCAGAGGCTTTCTTTTTTCTAACTTCCTTGTTGGTGAGAGCCATTTCTTTACTCCATATTATTTTTGCTGGGCTCCGTTAAGAACAGATGGGGAGTCTGTCATGTGCTTTGATCACCAAATCCCACATGGTAACTCACATGGCCACTGACTCTTGATTAAATATTGAATAATCCCGACTGGTACGCGCACCGGGAAATCTTTGGAGTGTAAATCATGTGATCTTTTCTAGCAACCAGGTTCTGTGAAATGAGCCCATGAGAAGTTATCATACCTGTGAAGAATGCAATAACAAAAAAACAAACTAATGTTTGAAAAATCATATATGAAGAATCTTATAAAAATATATATATATATATATATATATATATATATATATATATATATATATGTTAAATATAAAATTAAAAAAAAATCATATGAATCATGCATATCCTTTTAAAAACTAAACATACCAACATCAATAAAAAAATCATCACAAACTAATTAAAATATAAACCTAAAATTTATTTTTTAAAAAAATTAACTAATGCATTATTTTTTTTTTAAAAAATCAAAATTAAAAAGAAAAAAAATTAGATCAGGCACACCCGGGCCTATATTTGTTTTTAAATATAATGATGAGACGAATGACACGTTTTCTATTCATCTCTATAATCCAAGTTTTTTTTAATTTTTTTCAAATTAAACCGGATGAATTCGTGTAATCCAAGACTCAACCACCTAACTTCTTAATCAGGTTAACCCCGGATCAGGTCTAATACTTATGCGTCTAAACCCAACACCAGCATCGTTGATTATAGATTGGTAGAAAAGAAGGCACGGGGATTATTGCTGCTTTGTTTTAATAGAACTATCACACATGATTTGTGTGTATTAAAAAAATTAACATGGCAGACGGTTTGAATCTGGCACCATATGAAGGGGTGGACCTCATTTTTCTACCTTCTCTCTGCTTTCAAATTATTAATAACCCATCTTGTATTCGAAGGATCACATCAAAGTGGCGTTTATCATGCTTCGATCTTTAGTTTTTGGGTTAATGTCTTCATCAACAGATTTATAATCTTATAGACAATCGATGAGCTGAAATCCAAAAGATTTCTGATCAGCAGGTAGTTGTTGATAGCCACTTCACCCTGATTAAAAATATACTATAAGATATGTGGACGGACCATATATTATACATACAACAAGGATTTAATTTCAATAATGCAAGAAATCTTGCTCGAGGAAAGAACGAAAGAGTCAAAAGAAGCAAACAAAATACAGGTGTTCGGCCAGTCCCTAAAGGCTCCAGATATTCAAGAGATTTTGATTCGAAAGAAGCTACAATATATTGGCACATGATTTGCCATGGAAGAAAATTCAATCAATTTTTTTCTTGGTGAATCTTCTAACGTTTATCTCCTTCAGATTTGCTTGTCGACTGATAACATGTAGTCGTGTGGACATAAATACAAAGGGTGATGAGACATTTGTGATTTTTTCCGTCAGAAGTCGGCCCCTCTCTCCCTCCGAAGGATATCTCAGTGGCTAAAACTCGACCTAACAAGGGATTGGTTCATCAGTTAAACAGTACTTGTCTACCTTGCAATAGAGCCTCAGTTTGAGCGATGAAATTGCAGATCTTTGTTGATGTTCAACCTTTACCTCTTTGTTGTCCAACTCCAGTTATCCCACCATAACATGTGAAAACCTGTTACTCTAGAGCTCAATTCTAATCATACCTTCTAAATCATTAATCTAGTTGAACTCGATAAATTCCAATACCTTTGATCACGGCGATTTGATTAGAACACATTTGAGACACAAATAAAAATAAAATTGACCTTTTTACTTCTTTTTTTCAAGAAAAAAGAAGTCTTATAGATTAACAAAAGTTATTATTTTGATGCGAACCTTATAAATACAGTCATGTAACCTATATTAATAAATTGACTATAAATGCAGGAAAGTCAAAATAAATTTATTAAAAATATGATATAATAAAAACATATTTCTAGACACTAGTATTATTAGAATAAGAACCTCTATCCTATGAATATTATTTCACGAATGGAAAATATAAAAAAAATCTCAAAACCAGTTAATTTTTGATAAGTCAGTTTCAGCTATTTAAAGAACTAAAGAATACGATAAATCCTCTCAACACTCAAGAATAGTAGTTCGACAGCAATATTGATCATTAAACTTGATAAAAAAGTGTCTTCCAAGCAGTTTTTATACTCCAAACAAAAATATCCTAATAGATTTATCTTGGTAAGCTAATTTAAACCCACTTACAAAATCAACTTAAACTAGATGAATAAACTCAAAATTAAAAAAAAAAACTATTAAACTCAAACAAGACTTGAATTGTAGTTAAAAACAATTAAAACCAAACATAAGTTAAGTCCAAGTTAGTCTTGGATTGTAGCTAAAGCAATTAAGACCATCTAAGCTCAACTAAACCCATAAAATAACAATCTCAGTGTTCTAACAACTAAACATACTACGACAAAAAACAAGGCTATCGTGACTTTAATCAACGTAAAAGAAAAATTAAATTCTAGACAATAAGTTTATATAAACAACCAAATTTTAGAGAGCTAAAAAGAAACAAGAATAAGTATGAAACCTTGCTTAAATAATGTTTAGTAGTCGTCCTTTATTTCCCTATAATCAAGAAAAATATGCTGCTTATAGTCTCCTTGGAATTGAAGGAGAATTTGTTGCCAAATGCACCTCCTCTTCTCCGCCATTTATTAGTCCCCAAATCATTAGGAAACTTTCTTATTTGTAGAATAAGGATTGATGTTGACCTCTCTTCCTTTACAACTTTAGAATTATCTTGTATTTTCTTGTAGCACTTGAAATCCTTGCAAAAATATATAAGTAATATGTTGTCACATGTCTCCAAATAAAATAAAAAATCCTTTCCGAGCATAGAATCCAAAAAATAATAAGCAAAGATAATCCCAAATTAGTTAGGAAAAATAGTGTGATTTTCATTAAATAACTTTTAACTTGTATTATACTACCTTACTGAATTATGATTTACCTGAAATTTTATTCTAATATAAAATACCGTATCTGGAATTATAAGGTAAAGTTTTAAGTTGATTCAACATTTAAATTTAGAGTTATGCTCAATATTATAAAACCAAATAATAAGAAATATTAAACCCAAAATAACATTTCTAGTCAATTCAATTCTTGGACTTATAATAGTCTTGCTCAGCATCTGAATCGAATTCGTTGATTTCATGAACTATCATATTTGCAGTTAAGAGTTTGTTTGGTATTGTGGTAACAATTGTTTTTTTAAATGTTTTTCACTTTAAAGTATATTGAAATAATATTTTTTTTAGTTTTTAAATTTTATTTTTAACATCAGCACATGAAAGTAAACTGAAAATACATAAAAAAAAATAATTTTAAAAAATAAAAAATATTATTATTTTTTTAAAAAAATATTATTAAAATAATAAAACAAAGGCTCTAAAACAAGATCTCCCTGGTTATTCAGGTCGTGTGTCGTGTGCCTTCAATCATTAAGAAATCCTCAATTTTATAGAATTCTGAGCTTTGGGACAAATGTAAACAAACATCGAAATATGTGACGAGGCCCAATCGACACATACAAAACCAGCTCTCCACAGCCCAAATCTTTCAGTATAGCTTTTCTTTGTTGGTCTTATTGGGCTTAAGTGGCCTGCCAAGTGACATGACAGCCTGGCAGCCTCGACCCTAACTCCATTCACATGCCATCCTGAGAGAACCACCAACGTTGTTCTAGCGTAGCGACATGTCGTTTTTCAGCTTTTTACAAATAAATAATAATCTGTTCTTAGCAATCACTACAGGTTTTTTGGACGCTCTCCAGCTTCTAGACCAGAAAATTTAGCCTATCAAGGTGTGATCTTTCTTTATATTTACTGAGAAGATTTAAAATTTCTGTGACCCATGAAGGAGAATAAAGTAAGTCAATGAGAAATTAAGCGAAATCAAAACAATGGTTAGAGATTGTCCAGCTTGGGTGGTTCAGCCTAAGTGCCTCCTTCTCTTCGTTGTCCTGCTTATTTTTCTCATCTTTGCCTTTACCAGTCCTAAACAGGTATATTTCTTTGTTGAAGTTTTTTTTTTTTTTTCTCTTTAAGGTTTTGTTTTTCTTAGGATTATTTGGATCCAGACGTGTGGCTTTTGCTTGGATTTTGATTTTGTGATTTGGGTTTTGTTTATGAGGTAATTGGTTTGTCAGTGGTGGTTGTGAATTTATTGAAAATTGAGTGGACTACTTTAGAATGCAGCATTGCCTGATCTAAAGTAGCAATCTTGTATGTTTTGTCTGTGTGTTTTAGCTCTGATATATAGTTGAACCATAAGCAGGAAGTAGTTGTTGTGGTATTCTGGTTCTGCTTTTGGATTGTGTACCAAAGGTTACCTGATGTTAGCATCTTGTTTGAGCCTTCAGTTTCTTGTGGCCAAGCTCTTACGTAAATTGGTAGATCAGGCAAAGTGTGTCATTGTATTTTATGAATCTTTATAAGTGATCCATAGTCTCAAATTAACTGTTATGATGAGAAGCCGAATCAATATCATTAGTTACTTGTCAAGCTAGATATTTTCTCCGTTCTTTTTTGTTCAGTGCTGTTTGATTTGTTTAATAATTCTTTCAGTTTCCAACAATGCTGCAATGCTTGTTGTTTTGTGTTTGTGAAGTGTTGAGCTACCGTTTTCAATTTGTTGCTTAGGATGAGGTGAAGGAAGAAGAACAGGAGTATGAGATAACTCATAGAGTATACTTGGATGTTGATATTGACGAGCAACGTCAGGGTACAGCTCTTTTATCTGTACTATTGAAGAACATGCAATAAGAAGTAATATTTTGCAAAATCCCCCTTCTTTTCTCTAAGAAGAATCAGAAACAAAAAAAGCAATTTTCTAAAGTACACTTATCTATTGGCGGTTATGCATTGGATTGATGTCCCATAAGTTTGTTCTCCGTTTTATCTCTTATCAATTTCAATAATTTGTCTGGATTTATGCAGGTAGAATTGTTATTGGATTATATGGAAAGGTTGTATCAAAAACTGCAGGTATGTTTTTGATATACTGTGCATGAAAGACAATCTACCTTCATTTTGCAAAATCAGAATTCGAGAGATAATCAGCATCTCCATGATGAACTATTTGAGGTTTAGTACATTTATAATTTAGATGGTTAAACTGGTGTTCTAAGCTTTAAAACTTGTAGTGAAACTTCCTCCAGTCTTTGCGAACAAACAATGTCATAGTTGCATTGGCTTCTTTACAAGCTTTAGATAACTTGTTTAACAGCTCCTTGTTCTTGTATATAAGATCATCCGGGCATTATGCTTTTATAGAGGCTCTTTATCTTCTACTCTCTGTTATCTGATATATTATATTCCCATTTGTTTTCTCTGTTACTCTCAATTAAGTAAATCTTGTTCAACACTATCCTTTTCTAGCATTGATCAAAAAATTTTGTCTATGATCACCACTTCCGAAATTCTTGATTCACTTTTCAAATAAGTACTTACTGGAACCAACTTTACCCTTGAACCAGTTCAGACAAGTATAAATTGGGACATAGTCTATATTATTCTTTTTGCGCTAGCCCTAACAAGCAACCTGATTTAAAGAAAGAAATTGAAAATCCTATCATGATTTATTTGGAAAGCCAGATTGGGCCGTTGAAACTGACCTTTATTTGTCAAACCCATTACCAAAGTGTGTTTAATGATTGATTTTTTCTTCTTTCCAGAAAATTTCAGGGCTTTGTGCACAGGTATTTTCTCTCTTCTTTTTATTAACTTCTCATTCTATGAATCCTTTTGCTTCCATTGTCAGTGATGGAAGCCATTTCTATAATTTATGTCTTAATATAATTATCACTATTCCCTTGCAGGGGAAAAAGGTAAGGGTGCGAGTGGGAAGCCCCTCCATTATAAGGGAACACCTTTTCATCGGATAATATCTGGTTTCATGATTCAAGGCGGTGACATAGTTTACGGTGATGGGAGGGGAAGCGATTCTATATATGGAAGCATCTTTCCCGATGAGAATTTTAAGATAAAACATTCACATGCAGGTTATTGAATTCATCATTATGCTGATTTCTGATTGCTTTACATGGCCACTAGGCATGAATGGGTCGTGTTTGGTGGTGGTGGGTGTAAATCCCTTGAATATTACGAGGGTAATTTTTACTTGTGTTTGGTGAAGGAATTGAGTTGAGATTAATCATTAAGGGAGGATAATATCTACCCTCCAAATGGCAAAAGGGGGTTTAAATTTTACCCTCTAATTTTCGTTCTCTTTCTTCTTGTTTGTCTCAAAAGCTCACCTAAATAATTTTTTATTTCCCTCTCCTCGATCATTACTGGTAATTTGATTGGTTTCTGTCTCTTTCCACTAACAATTTACACTTAAATTTATTAATGTTCCGAGCATCTATAAAAACTAATTTTTACACCCTTGACAATTACCTTTGAAAATTTCTTGTCTAATTCTTAACCTTATACCAAATGCAACCTTAGTTGAATCTGCAGGTTATTCTCGAGTTTGAAGTCTGCTCTTTATTATCATCATTTTTCCCACTTTGTTCGTTCCTTTTCTGTAGGAGTTGTTTCCATGGTGAATTCAGGACCAAATTCCAATGGCTCTCAGTTTTTCATCACCACCATTAAGACTAGCTGGTAAGTTATTGAGCAATGTAAATAATATAAAGAACAATCTGGCCGGGTGAAAATAGCTGTTTTCTGGCAACCTAGCAAAACCTGAGTCTGAACATTTCTTAGCTGTTTTGGATTATCTAGTTGTAATGCATTTCAAGCCATAAGATAAGTTCTCTTTACCACCCACAACAAATCTGTCTCTGAAAGAAGCTATTTGCTTCCGCAATAATGCAGTTTTATCAATCAGATTTAGCTAGTTATCCGATGAATTGCCATTGACAAAGTAATTATGCATGAATTTTGCATCATCAATGATGCACGAGACTAAATCTATACCAGAGCTGTACTGATCTCTGAATGCATATGTCAACTTATGTAGGCTGGATGGAGAGCATGTTGTTTTTGGAAAGGTTATCCAAGGAATGGATACGGTTTATGCAATTGAAGGGGGAGCAGGAACTTACAGTGGAAAACCCAGAAAGAAAGTAATTATTGCTGACTCAGGAGAGATACCTAAGGACAAGTGGGATGAGGAAACTTGAAGCTCCTTTAACACCAGCTAATTTGTGTACTCTGAGTTTGTTAATTTGTGATTAGATAATCAATTAGTATGCTTTTCCTATTCGATAACTGTTGTTAATAGAAACATGCCAGTGGTTTAGCAACCATATAAATCGTTCTCATCTCATATTTTACTTACAAGCTTGTTAACTCCACCTCAATTTTTAATCTTAGATACCGTATTATATTTATGGTTATTTTTTAAAATATTTTTTTGTTTAAAAATATATTAAAAAAAAAATTTTAAAAAAAATTATTTTTGATATCAATAAAAAAAAAATTATAATAAAAAAATAACTTTTTTATAAAATGCATAACATGGTTTTTTGCAATCCTAGAGATCCGTTCGTGAGTCTTGTGGACTTTATGAAGGTTTAATTTCTTATTGGCTTGCTGATGCTAATACCTGGACAAGATTGGTTAACGGGTTAAATTAATTTTCTTTTAATATAAATAAAGATGTTTGGATGATGTTAGAATCATTCCAGTTTAACTTGATTATCATGTGATCTAGAATATAAAATTAGGATAACTTTACATACAAAAAAAAATTAAGCTTGAAGCCCAAAAATTTAATATCAAAAAGATGAAAATTAAAAAAATTAAAAAATTAAAAGGAAAAAAAATGTTAAAGAAAAAAATTAAGTCAATTCAAGTTAGTTTTACTAACCCGTCAAACGCGATATGAGATCAGGATTAAAAACTTAAAATTTTTTAAAAACAATCTATAAAAAAAAGATTAAAGTAAAATCAATAATAATAATTTTAAAAAAAATACTTAGCCAACATGTGATAGCTTGACTAACCTATACTCAGGATAACCCTGTGAAAAAAAAAGTAAAAAAAATTACAAAACTCAAGGATAAATAATTTAATACTAAAGAATAAAATTGAAAAAAAAACTTGAGTTAACCCTGTATAACTTGACTAACTCGGGATATGAGATAGGGATAACCACATACAAAAAAAGCAAAACAAATCATAAAGCTCAAAATCCAAAAACTTAATGTCAAATGATGAAATTAAAAAATAATTAATTTTTAAAAAGGACTTTTTAAAAAAAAAACTTAAACCCAGCTAATCTTTGAAACTGGTGGCTCAGGTCATAAGACCGAGATTACCTTGTAGAAGACAAACATGAAAAAATAACAAAGAAAAATTCTCAATCATAAGAAAATAAAAATCAAAATAAATAGCAATTAAGACAATGAGGATCAAATCTTGTACAAAAAATAAATGAAAGAAAATGAGGACCAAAATTTAAAAAAAAAATTAAATAAAATGTTGAAGGATAAAATAAAAAAAAATCAAGCAAAGGATAACAAAACATAAATCAAAAGATTGAGTACTAAATTTGATACAAAAATCAAATGAAATAAAATATTTAAGGATGAAATTGAAAAAAAAAACTTCAAAATATATTAAAATAAAAAACAAATAACAATTATAAAAATAACAACTAAATGTAAAATAAATGCAAATTGGAGGTTGCAATTGAGTTTTTGAAGGCTTGACGTGAATATTGAGGCCTAAGAGAGAGAAAAGAGGGAAAGGATAAAAAACTTCTCTGTCGTCGTCGAATCATTATGGATCTAAATACAAGCGCCACCCCATTATCTACACTATATGTGGACACGTCAGATAACACGATGATTGGCAATTTTTGATAGTCATAGAGCTCCCCACACACCGTTAAAAAGCCGTGAGGGATGACCATGCGCATACGCACGCATTTGCAATTCTTTTATTAATATTTTAATATATTAAATTACTAAATAACCCTAAGGACATTTAAATATTACAAAAAAAAAAAATAGTTTAAAGATTAATATGTTTGGCAGTGTGGTAGCAGTTGCTTTTCAAATAATTTTTTGTACCAACGATTTTTTTATTTTTTAAAAATTATTTTTGACATCAAAATATCGAAACAATTCAAAATATATAAACTATATTAAGTTTTAGTAAAAAAAATTAAATTTTTTAGGAACACGACGCTTTCTAAAATGCCTTTTCAAACCATGATTAGAGGTTTTTTTTTAAGGTTAAATATGTTATTTTATTGTGCGGAAAAGGAAAAAAAAAAACTCTCCATCGAAGCTCAGTAATTTTTAACTTTTAATGGTATTTACATCATTTAACTATGAAAAAAAAGGCCTTAAGACAAAATTATCCCCACTTAATTTATTAGTGAATATCATATGGAGAAAAAAACGATTTTACCCTTAGCTCGGTTAACGGAGAGAAGGGGGAAAAAAAATGCACTGTGCTAACCCACAATGCATTCTCTTAGGCTATGCAGTAGATTACTTATCTATTTTAGGTTTTTTTTTAATAATTATAATTATAATTATAATTATAATAGGATGAATGAAGGAAAACGGAAAACTTGTATATCGTTTTCTAAAAGTGGAGATCGTTATAGTCAGCTACCTGGGCATTGGGACGTGCAGACAAAAGCAACTGGATCAGCTAAAATATTAATGGATATCATGACACAGCAAATAAACTTCTCCTTCACATGGAAGGTTTGACTTCCACAGAAATAATCACAAGAACAAACAATTAGACATGGCAAATATTCAGTATCTTGTTTTTGGTGTTACCAGCTGGGGATATTCGCATCAACTTTCGGTCCCTGAGACTAATTCTTTTATATGGATCTTGAATTTAATCTTTCCTTTGGTCTGGAGGGGGGAAATTCCCTGGGATAACACGTGATTCTCACAAAAAAAACAAGACATTATACTATATATCTAACCTGAAACTGTCTAGAACATCAATGCTTCTTAATAATCTGGATGTGATGATATTAAAAGATTTTTAAAAAATTATTACAATATGTTTTCAAAATTTTTAAAAAACAGAATAAGAAAATATTGACAAATGGTTTCACCAAGAATTACTACCATTTTTCACTCTCCAGAATGGCTGTCAAAAATGGATAGTAAAATATAACTAACGTGTCATAGTTAATCACTTACATCCCCAACATCTTCCACACTGTACAGACTCAAAATCCATCAGATCGTACACAACACATACAGGGACAGCCGACATGCTCTCTTGCTTCCCACCACCTTAACCAGCGTCTAATAAAACTGCCGCGGCATCCTCCTGCCTCCCCCCCCTAATGGGTAGCGCAGAAGAAGCCAACAAACCTACTTCACCATATGATTCCTCTTCGCCATCCCAACCTCTGCTCTTCAAACCTCCTTCAACTGAAGAGCCAAACCAACCTGACCAACCTGAATCTGACCCTACTCAGTACCTCCAGATCTCTTACAATTATGGTCCTAGACCGTTCAAGGACCTTCCTTTTCTAATCCTTTTTGTTCTTGTTGTTCTATGTACTTTTGGGTTTGGTATCTTCTGTGTTTTTCACAAGAATCCCAATTACTCTAATCTATCTTCATATAAATATGACTTGAATTCTACTTCTTGTGTAAAAGGTTCAAACTTTAACGGGTTTGATGAGTCAAGATTTGATTTTTATGTTTTGAGTTCATCAGGTTCAGGTTTTTTGAAGTCTTTGATATGGACCCTTGTAGTTTCTTTGATTTTGAGTGTGCCCATTTGTTTTCTTCTGCTACTTTTGCTTAAACATTACACTAAACAAATTGTCTATGTGTCACTTCCTTTCTTTATTGTTATACCTATCTTCTTTAACGTGTACTGGTTTGTTGCTTGTACGGTTAGTTCTTCTTGTACTGATGCATTCCCTCTAGTCTATAGGATTTTGGTCTTTGTTTTTGTGTTCTTGATTATTGGGATCATTGTGTGGATTTTTGTGGCTAATTGGCATAGAATTGAGTTAACAGTCATGATAATTGGAGTTGCCTCTGATGCTTTGTCAAAGAATCTGGGTTTGTTTGTGGTGATCCCATTGTTAACACTTGGATTAGTGGCGTATTATGTGCCTATCGTGGTATTTTTAGTGTTTGGGAGATTGAATGGGAAAATTGTGCCTAAGGAATCAAATGGAGAATATAGGTGTGCTTGGAAGCAAGATAGTTGGGTGCCAGCGTACTACACTCTGGCAATTCTTACAATGTTGTGGTCTTTGACTGTGTTGGTTGAAGCTCAGGTTTATGTCATAAGTGGAACTATTGCTCAGTGGTACTTCACAGGGGAGGACTCGAAACCTATAAGGAGTATAAGAAGTTCTTTGAGGTGATCTCTTGCTGCTAATTCTTTGTTTAACATATTAGATGCACATTGCATGTGTTTTTGAATTGTGTTTTGTATATCAAATGGTTTACTTGATTTGCATTCTGAATGTTAGGACGACTCTGGGACATGCTTATAGGTTATTATTTTTGGAACATGATTCTTATGTTGAATAGTCTCTCTTGCGAGTTCTTAATGAGCGAGGCACCTGTTAATGATGGTTTTTTTAATAGAGATCGGTTAATAATTAGGAAGCCCAAGAAAATGGAAGAAAATAATGAGCGACTCTTCTGCAGAGGCAAGCATGACACAAGAACAGTCCAAAATCAACTAATTTTTTGATGATTTGTGTGCATGCCCATTTTATTTAAATCACCTGTTACTTTGGATCAAGCTGAACTTAGTTCTTGAACTTTTTTTTTGTTTGTTTGTTTGAGTACTTGGAACAATTTTTTGGAAGAAAAAAGTAGGCTCTTCCATTAATTTTGACTGTTGATAATATTCTAGAAACACAACGGTGGGGTAAAAACACGCGATTTGAAAATAGAAGGGAAAAAATTAATGGAGGGGGATGTCTTGATGATTGATCCTACTCCTAGCTATCTTGAAGCTTTTCTTTTGCTGGCTGGAATTCAGATACACCTAAATTGTGGATGTACCTTCAACTAGATAAAGATTTCACATTAATCAATCTCTCTAATCATTGGCAACATCCTTTTATTGTCCTCAATACCAGTATCTCAAGGCACATTTCCTAACCTGCTCAGAACTAGATATTTATGATTGTCATCATGACATGATTATCTTTTTGACCTTTGTGTTTTAAAATTTTGCAGAAATGCCTTTGGTCCTTCCTCTGGCACTGTATGTTTATCTGGATTGCTTATTTGTGTTGTTCGCTTTGTGCGTGCTGTGGTCGATAGTGCAAGACAGGAGGATATTCCTGGGATGGTGAACTTTGTCTTGCGGTGTTGTGTCAACGCATTACTTTCAGCAGTAGATTTTCTTAATAAGTTCACAATCAACTTTGCAGCCATTACCGGTGAAGCCTACTGCACCTCTGCGAGGATGACATATGAGCTGTTAAAACGTAATCTGCTCTCTGCTGTTTTTGTTGAGACTGTTTCCACTCGTTTGTTGGCTGGAATTGCATTCATACTTTCATCAATATATGCAATTGTGGTGAGTAGTTATTCTAAGTTCTGTCACCTTTTTATTACTAGATTGCTAGTTGATGGTGATTTACTACATGTGGTTTCTGCATAAATGTCCATACTAGTAATTTACTATTAGCTTGGATTTTGATATTTTATTTTTAGATGATGTAATCTAATAGTCTAATGTGAATGTTTTTCTTGATTCTATATCTGTAAACAGGTCTGTGCTATCCTGAAAGGTGCAAGCAATATTGGGTTTTATTCATATGTTGTAGCTGTTCTTGCATGGGTGCTACTGATTATCGTGCTGGGTTCCTTCGTTCATGTTCTGGACAATGTGATCGAAACCGTTTACATATGCTATGCCGTAGATAGGGACAGAGGGGAGGTTTACAAACCAGAGGTTCATGAGGTTTATGCTCTCCTAACTAGTAGTAGAAATCATAGATCACCTACGGCTCCCACTGCTCCTCTTGTATAATCAAAATATCATTTGTCTAAATTTTGTATTATCGTTGGCTATCTAAATTTTGTATTATAGCTGTTAGTTGGCAGATTGAGCATAACTTGCATTGGTTATGAACTTTATTTAATAAAGAGCAGGATTTTCAGGCAACTCAACGTGCTATAATGGCAATATGCTTAACGACATGGTCTTTAATGTGGTTTACTTAAACATGTTTTAGTGGTGTATTTCATTTTCATTTTAACCGGGGTATGAACTCTTGAGATGTATTCGCAGATGCTTTCAGATTGTATGCACTCGATCTAGCTGTATTGTATGGAAGGCCATCGGTAGCCATGGTTTCATCTTTGTGGGACTCGTGTCTTGCATTTGTTTAATTCGTCTTTTCCCCTGTATGTTCTTACAATCAGAGAGCATTCAACGCAAAAAAGAAAACGTCTTTCAGGTTTCTAGACCATAGTTATGACATCCAATCGAAGAATGGCTCTAGCTTGTTGGTTAGCCAGGAGGTTAACTTGTTAAAGAGTCAATTTAATTTATGATTTATAAAAAAAAAAACAAAAAGAACATTCTTTTGGTTAAAGAAATGATTTGATTGTTTGCTATTCGGTGTGCTCATGCTTTTTAGAAAATTTGTTTTGATGATTTTAGATCATTTGTATCATGAAGTTGAAAATAAATTTTAAAAAATAAAAAATATATATTATTTTAATATATTTTAAAATAAAAAAATATTTTAAAAAACAACCAATACAATAATATTAAATATTATTTTAATTAACATGTCAAAGAACTTATTCATGTTTATCAAGAAAACATCTAGTTCAACCAGGTCTTTCCTAGCCTTATTTCATATGGGCAGTTTTTGCACTCCAATAGAAAATAACATGCTACTTTAGTGTTGGTTTGCTAGTTTGATACTGTGTTAGCTTAAATTATTTTTTATCAAACTTGGAAGGAATATTTTATTTTAAGTATTTTTTATAATTTTTATGTGTTAGTATAAAAAATATAAAAAAATAATCTCTATATATTTTTAATTAAAAAATATCATGATAAAATCACAAACAAAAATAACACGGTTTATGTTCCTTTAATTATTAAAATGATCTTTTGGGCCTCGGTAAATGGGCTAAAACTAAGTGAGAGTTTTGAGTCTTGACCCATCATGTGCAGAATTGGGCCCTGGACCTATAAATCCACATTCCTTCTTCTCTTAGACAAAGGCATCAGGCAAATTTAAAGTACCCACCCAGCAAAGCAGACTGTCTTGAGTTTTGAGCAAGCAAGAAAGAAAATAAGAAACATTAACAAAAAGAAAAGCTCTTTCTTCTTATTTTTCTTCTCGCGCAAGCACAGCACAGACTAACAGCAACAATGGTTCTCGAGGTAAGTAATTGATTGAAACCCGAAAAACAATAACTTAATTATGAATCTAAATCTCGTTTAACGTTTGTTTTGACGTTGTCTAGGCGACTATGATATGCGTCGACAACTCAGAATGGATGCGAAACGGCGATTACTCTCCTTCTCGTTTTCAAGCTCAAGCTGATGCTGTTAATCTCTTATGCGGCGCTAAAACCCAAGTAATTTCACTCTCTTTTTTTCCTTTTTGGGTTTTGTTCGATAAGTCTGGTTTTGATTTTTTGGGGTAATTGTAGTCGAATCCAGAGAATACAGTGGGGATATTAACAATGGCAGGCAAACAAGTTCGGGTTTTGACTACTCTTACTAGTGATCTTGGCAAGATTTTGTCTTGCATGCACGGTGCGTTTATTTTATACCATGCCCTTTCATACTTCAATTATTTTTTTAAAAAATTAATTAATGTGTTAGTTTTTTTTTTATCTTGAATTTATTGGTGGGTTTTGTTTTTTTTTCTTATATATAATTTAGGCTGTTTTATGGTTACTGGTTTATATCAAGTTTGAGTATTTATGTACTGTGAATGGCAAAGGTGACTACTCTACAACTGAGCTTTGTTAGAGTGTTTTATGGTTACTGGAGATGATTGAATTCAGATTTTTATGTATTGTGAAGGAAAAAGTATAAACTTTATAGCTAATGTGATAAATTGCAGCAGTTATAACCATTTATAGGTGAAAAAGAATAGCAAAGCTTGTTTCTGAATGTGAGCAATACAATGCAACCTGAAATACCCTAAACCAACTCTAAGTTTTCAGTTAAATTCACAGGCACTTCTTGCTCTTTTTTTTCAAATTATTTGATATTAAAGTCTATAAGTTAATTTCTTTGTTATGTAGGTCTAGAAGTGGGTGGTGAGATGAATCTATCAGCTGGAATTCAGGTTGCACAACTAGCTCTCAAGCATCGTCAAAACAAAAATCAGCAGCAAAGAATAATAGTTTTTGCTGGAAGGTAAGCTTGTTTATTGGTTTACTGTGACTAGCTTGTTCTTTTTTGTTTTTGATCTAAGTTTGTCTTTTTTTGCCAAATGTTTTTTCAGTCCTATCCAATATGATAAGAAGATGTTGGAGACCATAGGAAAGAAATTAAAAAAGAACAATGTATCTCTAGATATTGTTGATTTTGGAGAAGACAAGGAGGGGAAGCCAGAGAAGTTGGAGGCCCTCTTTGCTGCTGTCAATAGCAATGAGAGTAGCCATATAGTTCACATTCCTCCTGGTGGAGTTGCTATTTCTGATGCTCTTATGAGGTGTGATACTCTACCTTCCTTTGTTTCACTAGTTGAGGCTGCAGCTATCAGTGTGCAAATTAATGGTTATTTCTTTATGAGAATGGTTTCAAATATGCTGATTTGAAAGAGCGATTTTTGTTAAAATAGAGTTGATATGTGTTGTAATTGTGGATTTGATTTGGAGAGCTGAAGTAATTCACATGTAATTGAAGAGCTGCTCACAATGTTTTTTCTTGTGATAATAAGTAACTGAATCGTATACAATCACCATCGGATATTTCTTGTCTCATAATGAAATGTAAGATATTGGATCAATCAATAATATTTTACCTCATTTGTGATGTTGTTCAAGTGATTTGAATTTTTTATTATGTTGGCAGTACACCTGTATTCACTGGAGATGGGGAAGGAGGGAGTGGCTTTGCTGTGGCCGCTGCAGCAGCTGGTGGTGGTGACTTTGATTTTGGCGTAGATCCTAATTTAGATCCGGAGCTGGCTCTTGCCCTTAGAGTTTCTATGGAAGAGGAAAGAGCTAGGCAAGAAGCTGCTGCAAAAAGGGCTGCTGATGAAGCTGCTAGACAACAAAAGGGAGAAGAACCACCATCCAATTCACAGGATGCAACAATGGTTGACAAGGCTGCCGAAGCAACCAACAATGCTTCTGAACCCATGGTTGGTTCATTTTGACTCTTACCTGTTTGTGTCTGTGGGTCAATACTTCTGCTGGACAAAGCTTGCTTTATGCTTTCTGTTTGAGTGCGTCTTTCTGGTTTCTTGAATTTGCTTTGACAATTAACTGTGGTGATAGGATGAAGTGAATGCTCTACTTCAGCATGCAATTGCTCTATCAATGGAGAACTCTGGATCTGATCCCTCAGTTCGCGATTCTGAAATGGCAGAGGCAACCAATGAAGATCAGGATCTGGCAGTGGGTAGGTTTTGTTCCATTTTAATAAACATGGCCTGCTAGTACTTCGAATTTCTCTCCGCTTCTCTAATTCGTATATAATAAAGTGCTCCTGTATATTAATTGCTAATGAACACCTGGATGTGAGCTCAAAGCTCGCATTTAAATTTCAATTCTCCTGAGATTCATGTATGACATATTTACATTATTCTAATGTTTCATTATTTGTTTGTACTTGTGTCTTGTGTTGAGGATAAGAGAAATCAGAAAGGATAATGTATTGTTAAGAAGCCAATAATTTTGGGATTTACATGCAATTGAATGTGGAATCGACTAGCAAGTGCCAGTGCACCTAAAAAATTACTCAACGGTTCTTTTTCTACTAGAACTTCTGATTGTATTGGCATACTTATGAAGTTTTTATGATTGGTTATTGGTTTTTCTTTCTGAACTTCCTGGTTTCTAGGTGAACTGCTATCATCTTTGCCCAAGTTACTATGAAATTGACACAACATTTTTTAAACCTTGCCATGTTGTGCGCCAAAGCTTCAAACACTTGTCAAATTTGTTCTGATGCCATGATTTTTAAATTAAATTGGTGAACCTGCATTGACCCACTGAATATCTCTTGCTTGCAGCTCTTCAGATCTCCATTCAGGAAACTGCAAAAGATTCATCAAGTCAGTCAGATATGAGCAAGGTTCTGGAGGATCAGTCTTTTATGTCATCTGTTGTTGCATCAGTAAGTACACTTTGAACCTGCCTATAAAGGACTCCTTGATTGATCACCTTCAGCACTAGTTTTTCTTTCTGACATTTTATTCATCTTGCAGCTTCCAGGAGTTGACCCTAACGATCCCTCAGTGAAGGAACTGCTAGCATCTTTGCAAGGCCAATCTGAGGTGTGCTCATGCTTTTTAATTGTTTCTTTATGTCAAACATTTGCGATGCACATGTTCTAAATTTGCGATCATTATTATTAGCAGTCCGAACAGAAGAAGAATGAAGATAATCCACCAAGTGATGGCAAGTGAATGGCTCTTGATAACTCTTCATGAAAAGCATTGCGCTGAGGAGAATGAATAGAAAAGCAGACTTGATAGAAACACCTGTTGAATTTACTACCTATTTTCCAGTTCTAATGCTTTCACTTGAATAGGCTGAATATCGGGGTAGGATGTGAGAATTGCTGTCATTATGCGTTTAACGATATGCAATGGAATTGATGTCTTTGTTCTGCGGCCCGCTTTATGTTTGCTTGCATTGGGAAGAAAACAATGGCTCATTGTTAGTTAAAATTGGAGTTGCTATCTTTCATTCTTGTTGATGTCGCATTGACTAGTATTCTGCTTTTCGTTTCCCTCCCTCGATCCTGATTCTATGTGAAATAACGTCACAGCCTGGTATCAGTCTGGTCAGTCTCTCAGGGTCTGTCTTGGACAGGGTAAACAATAGCAGGAGCCAGACTCTCTGTTCAGAAATTTCGAAGCAGTGTGCAAGAGGTGTTGTCATTGCGAGCAAGACTGAAGGCAAAACTGCTATTTGCTTTAAGCCTTCAGTGAAACCAGCACTTCGCTACAGAGGGATGGATATGGGAAAGGATGCATGGAGTAAAGTGGAAGGATGAGGAAGGGAAATGATGAACGAGTTACTATCAATTTAGTGTCTTGCTAACGAGGAAGGAGAGGGATGATTCGAAAATTACAAAGGATAAAAATGGAAGTCGGAAGAACTGGAAATTATCAAATGAAGGATGTAAATAATAATGTTTTTCTTTCCATCCATCCTCCCCCATCATATAGCCATATAGGGCTTGCAAACGAGACAGACAAAGTCACGGAAGGTCTGTTCTGGATGTAAAAGTTAGAAACTGGCGGTACAGACCTTTCGCTTCAGATGAGTTAATTACCTGGTTCACCAGGCTGGGCCATTATTCTTGAATAATGCGACCCGGATGCAAATTTCCTAACCACTCGAAGGATTAGGGTCACCGCCAAATTGAGTAGTTCCATTAAGAAGAAGCCAGGAACCTAGCTGGGGGTTCGTGTGGTTGAAGCAGGTAATAAACATTTCATGGCCACGCCTTGCCCTCACCATATTCTGCCATGCCATGACACTTGTAGTGACTAGATATTCTATGAACAAATAATCCATGGACAGTGGTTGGGGGACACATGTAGGGTTACTAATTTCCACAAAAGAGGGCCATCGTCAGAGTAAATGACATGTCCCCTTTGCACTCCCATTTCTTCTTTTGCTTGCTATCTTGAACACCAAAACTAGTCATCTTTATCACGAATAATGCATAGGTACATGTAAAGCTATTCTATAAAAATATTTAAAAAATATTCTAGGTTTAAAAATATAATTTATATTATTTTTTAATATAAATTCTCAAGAAAAAAAATTTTAATTTAAAATTTGTTTATATCCATCATTATCTTATGTTTAACTTTATCACATAAAATAAAAATTGTAAAATTTAAAATCATTACTGTTTAATTATCAAAACTATAATATCATGTCAAATAATTATTTCAATTTAAAAATTTAATCAGTTAGATAAGACTTTAAAATAAAATTATTTATTATTTTCTATCATATTTTTGTTAGACTAGTTTATGAAAAAAAACTCAAAATCTTGAAGAGATGAATGCTTCAAGTTGCACACGACAAATTTTATAATATAAACAAGTAAATAATAACTCAATTGAAGGTAAAATAACCTTGAACACATAAAGTTTGCAATGGCTCTATTTATTATTTTAATCAACAATCAAACTATTTTCAAATTAGCTTTTATTCATTGAATCTAAATCTTTCTTCTCTCAAAATTTAAAGTAGGCCATATAATCAAATTTGGATGAATGTATTCTCTATTTTAAAAAAAAAAAATTGTCACAACCATCTATTAAATTAGATTTAATTAGAACCTAAATGATAATGTGAGGAGTGTATGTATATATATATATATTTGGTACTCGAGCTAAAAACCCTCCAAGGGTGGGTCAACTTCAGTGGTTTCTCTTGTACCCAGAAGCTTTCTCTTTAGTTTCGACAGTGCTTTTTCTGCAAAGTTCTTTTCTTCTATCCTCTTGTCGCCATTGCTTTTACGCTAAGACTTGGTTTTGAGGAACACAAGGACAGGGAGATAGGGATGTGGGTTTGCGATCCGAGATTGGGACCACCGTATTATCTGCATAGGTTATGTTCATGTAGTAAAAGTACACGCCTAGTTTATGTGATCGAGCAAGGCTGTCAGCAACGCCCCTTGTTAAGTGTAGCCGCGCTGCTCCAATTCTCTACCGAGCCCGATAAAGGTTAAAAAAAGTTCTTCAAGAAAGCTGAAAGTCATTTTTCGATAACCTGATTGTCAAGTGATTTTTCAATTCAATTTTATTTTTTTAAAAGGGATTTGTCTCCGATTTCCATGTCACCTTGACATGTAGTCTGAGCTGTTGGGAGCTACAGATGATAAAATTTGAAGAAAATTGGGAGGGTCAACTTTATTGCCCTTACAGATTTATATCCGCAAAACAGAATGCGATCCTACTCGAGCACATTGTTTTCGAATATCATGTTGCCATATTCGGTCAATTAAAATATAAAGTAGGGGCAAATTGTATCTATAAACCTGGAAATTGCATTTGTTTCTCGAAGAAAATTGCTAGAATTTGCCATTATTATTATTTTCTATGAATACATAATAAAAATTAAATTTTAAATCGAAAAAAACTCAATTCCAACACTTGATCTTGTAATTCAAGGTATTTTTTTTTCATTCTTCCTCTTAGTCAGAACTTATCAATTATTTGACTTTTTTTGATAGTGTATCACTTCATTCGTTAAAAATTACTGATTTAACCATCTAGGTGGTGGCCCAGTGATAAGAGCTTGGGATCAAGAGGTTTGCTCTCTCTGTGGTCTCAGGTTCGAGCCTTGTGGTTGCTCATATGATGTTCACTGGAGGCTTACATGGTCGTTAACTTTAGGGCTCGTGGGATTAGTCGAGGTGTGCGCAAGCTAGCCCGGACACCCACGTTAAACTAAAAAAAAAAAATTACTGATTTATAGCTCTTTACCTTAATATTCTAATAAAACACCTTGATATATTTTCTTAAACATATTCTAGCAATTATCTATTCTAGCTAAGTTGGTTAGGGTCGTGGGTTCATACGGTGAAGGCGCAAATACTTCATGCATTCACCTATCATATATTTTTTTGAAAAATAAATACGGACAACATAAATATTATATTTATTTTTTTAAAAAAATAAAAACAAATGACATATTATCCTTTTTCTCAATTAAAAAAAAACAGAGCTAGGCATGCGGACCTAAAAATACTTGTGACTGACTTGCTAATGGTGAGCTAGGCCTTGCATCGTGACAACTAAGTTGTCACCTATGACTTTTATTTCTCAAAAAAGTTATATGCCCTTCTAAATAGGTTTTAAATATGATTTTATAATATTTATTATTTTGATTTAACATTCAATCACACAAAATGTGGACATACTATTTGTTAACATACTTTAATAATCATAAAATATTTTGTCTTAAAAAAATAAAAATAATGATTCCAGTTAAAAATATTATGTTACTAAAATAAACAAGAGATGTGTTAATAAAAAATTTGTATCTTGATAAGAAAAACTCTAAACGACTCTGTTTTCAAGGTTAATAACAATACTAATAAAATTTATTATAGAGAGTTGAAAAAAATTACTGCAAATATCACTGTTACTGTTTACTCACCAACAGAATAACAAACGGTCTGTTTGATGACTACAATTCAAATTCACTAACGAGCATACTGACAAACAAAAAAAATCACCAATGAAATAACATACTGAAGTATCGACATAATGAAGTGGATAAAGTTTTTTCTGGCGCGTTTTGTCTATTTGTAAGTCTATCTGTAAAATTATTACCGACATATCACAAATCATCAACGAGAGTTTTTCCAACCAATTATTGTTGTCAGTGGTTATATCAGCAAGTTTTGTGTTTATGAACTGTGAGTATAAATATTAATATTAAATTTCTTCCGTAAATCTAAAAAATCTAGCAATAAAAATATTAAAAGATTTTATAAAACTTGTATATTTTTTTATGTTTAAATAAATTTGGGTACCTCGCGGACATACTAAAAGAATCCTATGGTCAAAATGTGGGATAAATAGATGAAATAAAATTTGTCAAATCGTGGATAATAGTTCATCAAAAATAAAACTAAGGGTAATGGATAGAATTGTAATAATTACAAACACTAGTGGCCATTCAACAGCAACATCTTTATATAAAGGCTCATGTACTCAAACCCACAATACCACTACCATTTGTCTACAGAAAAGAACACAGTACGTCTCCCCTCCAATTCAACAAAAATGGCGATGGCTTTCAAGATGGTACAGCAACATCTTCTTCTCTTTCTTATATTCCTTACCATAACATGTTAATAACTTTTCCTTACATGTATTTGTTTCTTTGTTCTGTATCTATGGCAATGACAGGCAACGACAGGCATGTGGGTAACTGATGAATGCAAGAACTCATTCCATGAAATGAAATGGAGAAAAGTTCATAGGTACATAGTGTTCAAGATTGATGAGAAGTCGAGATTGGTAACTGTGGACAAGGTCGGTGGCCCTGGTGAAGGCTATGACGATCTTGCTGCTTCATTGCCAGATGATGACTGCAGATATGCTGTGTTCGATTTCGATTTTGTCACTGTTGACAATTGCCGGAAGAGCAAGATCTTCTTTATTGCATGGTCCGTCCCCTTCTCTTTTAAACTCCTGATTAACTTATCATCACAGTAGGGTAACTACAAGCCATTTTTTACCCCTCATCAATCACACACAAAAATTACTGAGGTACGAGTATTTTAGGGCAAGGTTCGGATCTGAATCGTCCGCTTACCGTGTTAATTAAGAAATTAACAACGATAACGATGGTTAATGTGGATCGTAATTCTCAAATTTTCAAGTTTTAAAAACTTGGCAATCTTAGTAGGGGCAATTATTTAGAAGCTGCAAGTGGCCTGATCTTGACCAACGTCTCCTCCACGTCTCTAGACAATTAAAATTAGGTATGGCGTCTAAGGAGACTTGGGTTTCACATGTAGACAAAAAGGTTAGGTCAGTTTGGAAGAATAGTATATATAATGATTCAAAATAATCCACTGTATCTGATTTTTCTTTGTTCACATAGAGATTATTAATGGGTTGCTTACGAGTGTTGTTAATTTGGTTAATTGCAGGGCTCCAACAGCATCGAGAATCAGAGCAAAAATGCTTTATGCAACCTCCAAAGATGGGCTGAGGAGAGTTCTTGAAGGCGTCCACTATGAACTCCAAGCAACCGACCCAACTGAGATGGGATTTGATTTGATAAGGGACCGAGCCAAGTAAATATGATTAGGGTTAGATAAATTATGTTCTGGCATCTTACTTTTATTTAATAACTCCGACCAGATGTGCTTTCTCGCTGTAACTTTTCGACCTTTATCTTATAGACTTTTCGCACAAATGTAAGTTGATGTTCTAATTTGTAATAATACCGTGTGTGTCGTGCCGTACATGGGTGCTAATTAATTTGACGACAATAACCTTCTTTTCTGATCTCTTTTAACATGGAAAGCTTAAAAAGGGCATCTTAGTGTGATTATAATATGCTTAACACTTTAATTTCCACTAATTAAAGTCTGTTTGGTATGTGTTGTAATGCATGGTTATTGTTTTTTAAAAATTTTAAAATTTTTTTATTTTTTTAAATTTATTTTTAACAGTATATTAAAATAATTTAAAAATATAAAAAATAATAATTTAAAATAAAATTTAACCAATACACTTTCGGTCAAATCCACCTGGACTGATTAAATATCAATCAAATTTCTCAATAAAGATTTTTTTTCAATGGTGCTCTCACTACAAAGTAGAAGTGAGAAAATATAGATTCACCATTATCCATTTAGCATATTAAGACTCGCTTATTGACTGCTTGGCAAGCAGTCGTCCTTTTTCAAGCTCAAGCTAGCACATTTGTTTGTTTCATGAGAGCTTTGCTGGAATTTTACAGTATCAACCGTGTTTTATGGATCAAAACCATGTTGAAGCGTAAATTTATTACAAGATTTCTCTATTGCATCGGATAACATTATTATATAAATATCTAAAAGATATTGACATTTCAATGTGAAGTTGGCACTATTCACTCACTAATATATTATGACGTATTATTCACGGTTTTTTTTTTCATCTTTTTTTTAGTCTTTATTAGATCAAATTGTGTCATTTTGTTGGGGAATGATGGGATTGAAAGATGAGAAATCAAAGTAAAAAACATGAAGGAATGAGTAACTTTAACAATAAAGTTTGGGCAAAATATTTATTGTAATTTCCAAACTTTACAAATTATAAATAGTGTGTCCCTTCAGTTTTCAAAATTTAAAGGAAAAGTTAATTTTGATCTCAAACTTTGTTTTTCTTATTTTTTTAGCCATTAATTTGAGAGATATGAGAGAAAGTTGGCGGAATCCAGTGCTAGAGGGAGTTTTTTTGTTGGGTCCAATTACGACCATAAAAACAATTGATATTTATGTCAGATTATTATGTTTGATGAGAGAAGTTCAAATTAAATGTTTTTTTTTTATCTTAAAATGGCTTACAAAAACATATTTGAACTTGAAAAGAATTTTTATTTCAAATTGATTTTGAGTTTCAAGATGGTTTTTTGAGTTATTTTAGGCCAGTAATGAGTTTATCAAGTTGACTAAGATGTTTTCTATATATTTTGGGTCAAAAATAAATTTTTAGATTGAAAAATCCTGTGCCCTGGTTTTTTCATGGTTAATGGAATCTAGGCAATATTAGAAGACATGTCACTCAACTCATCTAAAATAGATAAATAAATTTAATGGCCTGAGCATGGTGACCTTACTTGTCATGCCTATCAACACTTGAATTTTTTTTTTAAAAAAAATTAATCAATATCTTTTTATATGTATTTTTTCAAAATAGTTTTTAAATTTATATTTAAATTAATACTCATTATCTTTTTTATTTTGTTTATTCAACCTCTTTTAAATAACAGTTATTTTTTAATTATTTTGTATGCATTTTATATTTTAAGAGATTGGTCTAATTCATCTATAACTTTTTTATGTTTTATATAAATGAAATTTATCTATATAAAATAAAAAAAAATATTTGTTTTTCAATCATATTTCTAATATATGCAACATCGCATAATATTTTTTGTATTTTATTTTATTGAATCAATTTCATGAGCATCTATTTTTATTATCGTTTAATTAAATAACAAATCAATTTTAATGAACAAAGTCATTAAACACAACTGAGTTAAATACTCGAGTTGCGAAGCCAAATATCTTAATTTATATTTGCCTTTTAGTCATTCAATTTTTATCTTTATTAATCGGTATCAACTTTTATTTATATATTAATATATATAATTATGAATTTATTTGATTAGATGTATATATAATTTTCTTTATATAAAAAACACTTTAAAAAATCTATATATATATATATATAATTTTTTTTAAAATCCAATCCGCGAGTAAGATAATGACAGCATGATATCTTATTTAATGAAGTTGAAGTTGCCAGGTGAAAAGAGCAAAAGCCATGGAAACAAAACATGCACATAGAAAGCTTGGAGGTGATAAAAACAAAACAAAACAAAAAAAACATGATTGTCAAGTGTTTGACAAAGACGTGGCACCACCACCTTGACGAAGACAGATACCTCCAATGTGACACCTCAGCAAGTGGGGCTCTCCAGCCTGCGCCATGTATAATTTGTTAAAACAGAGTCTTTAATTTGAACGATTATCAGCACACAGAGCACTCCACGTACACGTGGTTATGATGCACGACCATATTCTAACAAAAAGGTCAAAGAGCTCAGGATTTCGCTGAATATTTTTCATAATGGAACACTATTATTTTGTTCTTGTTTCCTAAAATCATTTAGTTTTGTTTCAGGGGCAAAAGATTTTTTTTTTATGGGATCTATTACTCGTTAAAAGAATAAATGAGCTTAAATAGTTTTTTTATATTTTTATTATACAGTATAATTATTTTTATTACCTTTGACTGCAAATATATTAAATTTTATTAAGGGATTATTTAGCCTTAGATTAAATTTTATACCAGTTAAATTACTTCATTGCCCTTAAATTTTTAAAAGCTTTGCCTTTAATTCAGGGGTTCTTTTGTTCTTTTCATTTGGTTATTTGGTAGGTACTGGATATCATTAGGGGTAATAAGGTAATTTCATAAATAAACAAAAAAACAAAATCTAGAAACGCGTGAACAGTGTCCGTCAGGTTTAGACAAAGCATGTGGTGTCTTTTAGAGTGTGTTTGTTATTGTGGTAGCGGTTGTGGTTTGAAAAAAGTTGTTTTTATAAAAAGTATTTTTAGTTGAGGTTGGTTTGAAAAAATAGATGTTTGGTTAAAACTGTGGTTGAAATTGAGGTTGAAGAAAAAGTAGTTTAATGTGTTTGGTTAAAAAATGCTTTTCAAATTGAGGTTATAAAATAATTAAAAAAAACATATATTAATATTGATGATTTTTAATTGAAATATTAACGATTTAATTACTGCTATTACATCATGAAATAAACAATACTTTATATAAAATATTTTTATTGTCAGATTAAACTATGTTCAATTTCATCATGTATGAAATCTATTCAATAAGGATTACAGTTTTCATGGTTTCCTGAGCGTACAACAACATAAGGTAAAATATCATCAGGAATAAAATTGGGATTGCGATCAAATTCTGCAAATGTTACGCCATCATACGATCTCCTTCAAATGTAATTATGTAGTGTCATTGAATCATGTGAAACATTAGTTTTTCAAATAAAACACAAGAAAAAATTTTAGATTTTTTTTATTTTACTGGGTCACATCCAGTTCAATGCATTTAGGTTTGGGTCGGACCGGTTCGATGCATTTAGGTTCGGGTTCGACCCATTAACAATGGAGCTGATCTCCACTGTTCACGTAGCTGAACAGTGGAGACATGGAGAAGTGCAGAACAAGAAGGGGAAGGGGAAGGGGAAGGGGCGGCGGCCCTAGGCGGTGGTGAGGGAGCCGCGCTCCACTGTTCTGCAACGTGAACAGTGGAGACTCCACTGTTCACGTTGCAGAACAGTGGAGACATGGTGCAGAAGAAGAAGAAGGAGGAGGAGGAGAAGGAGAAGGGGCGGCGGCCCTGGGCGGTGGTGAGGGAGTTGCGCTCCACTGTTCTGCAACGTGAACAGTGGAGTCTCCACTGTTCACGTTGCAGAACAGTTGAGACATGGTGCAGAAGAAGAAGAAGAAGAAAAAGAAGAAGGAGAAGGAGAAGAAGGCGAAGGCGAAGGAGAAGGAGAAGGAGATGGGGAAGGGATGGATGTTTCTCTGCTGTAAGGCGCGCCATTGTTACTGTGTTGTAACACAGTTGCAACAAAAGCAGCCCCAAGCTGCTTTGGAGAAGGAGAAGGAGAAGGGGAAGGGGAAGGGGAAGGGGAAGGGGAAGGGCTGATTATCCCTCTGCTGCAAGGCGTGCCATTGTTTACTGTGTTGTAACACAGCTGCAACAAAAGCAGCTCCAAGCTGCTTCGATCGTTGCTGCGTTGCAAACGCAAGAAAAGATGGGGCCCATGAACAGTAAATCCTGTTTTTTTGGTAACCAAACATGCAGGAGCTGCGTTTCAAGCGAAACGCAGCAGCAGCAGCGTAAACAAACGCTGTCATAATTGCCAAAATCTTGCTTTCAAAAATTTAACAGGGGTTGAGCATCTTAGTTTCACCTTCTTTTAATTGCCAAATTTTTTTATTTTTTTTTAAAAACGCTGATATCGTATGAACATTATTTTTTATATTAAAAAAATTAACTCGACATGCAATATAGCGCGAGTTATTTACCTAGTTCTTTGCTAAATTATATTCTTAAATCTTAACTGAGTTGAAGTTATTAGGAAAAACTATTTAGGTCAAAGTAATTTATTTATTTTTGTATTGACTAACATTCATGATGATGAGTGCTCATTTGTCATTATAATAGCTTCTATTTTTAAAGTGTTTTGAATTTTATTTTTTTGTTTTTTAAAAAATGAAATTGATAATTTTAAGTATTTTATTATTATTTAGATGTACTAATAACAAAAATAAAAAATATTATTTTAATACATTAAAATAAAAATAAAAAAACACTTTTAAAAAATACTATCCACTATATTATCAAACACAGAATTACAGTATCAGAAGGCAAGATACTTGCTTTAACCAGCCATATCGTAATTAACGGGAGTTGCAATTTCTTATTTCTATCAATTTCGCATATCCACTGGGCAGTGATTTCTGGGTTCCCAAGAGTGCAGGCATAATCAAATATAGACCCAAAGTCTCAACCGCAGCATCTACAAAGTTTCAACAACAAGAAACCTAGCTAGGGCTACAAAATAAGATGAGAATTGATATCATGGGCCACAGCCTCAACAAACTCGAATAATTTCCACCATATTTAGGAGTTTTTATCCTGCAATTAGCCTATAATAACGTCCAAATTTGCTAAAATAATGATGATGGAGTACTTTTCACATCACTTTTTATTTCAATTACCCAAGTTCTGATGGAATAGGAAGAGCACGCACAACCACCAGGGACATGATTCCTCACCTAAGTCAACATCGCTAGTAAGCCGTATCTCCCTGTTACTATCTGGGCCAACGATTTACGCTACGAAGCTGATGTTTATGAGATGGTAGAAGATGTAGATTGATGTCATTTAATTTGCCTTTATTTATGATTTTACAATTATTTTTCAAGATGAGAATAGCGTGTGGTTTTTCAAGCTGGGCAAGTTTTTCGGGTAAATAGAATTGGCCCAAGTCTGCTACATGGTCCAATAAACAAATTTACTTGACCCTCAAGAAATTCCAGGCACTCGATCCAGAAACGAGCCCAAGAAAGGGCCAGAAGTGCATTGCTCTGCGTCCAAAAGCTTGCTAACGAGCCTCACGGCAGCGACAATGGCAGCAAGCCAGCACCTCGCATAAAGTTTTCCCTCCAGGCAAAACTTGAGAAAAACGAAATACATTAAGGGTCCTAATTTTCTTGGACATAGTGATTGCCGTTGTCTTCTACTTCGTCACTTCTTGCTATCTGGAAATGGCCTTCACAACTAATCTCTCAAATCCAGGGAATTATCACCTTTGAAAGAGAAAGTTCGGCAACTTTCTTTTCTACCACAGATAAAAAAACAGAAGAAAGTTTCTCTTTCAGCTCCTTTTCCTTCTTTGAACAAAACCACATGACATGGTACTACTGAACTCATCAATCACACCCAAATTAAAGAAAAGAAGTCATGGTAATCTTCAAACTAATTGAGTCATGTTAACACTGTTGTCAGACCGGTTTGAAGACAAATTCAAAGAAGAGTTGTATCTTGGGTTATTGAGTCAATTGTTTTTTTTTTACTAAAATTGTAGTGTTTTTTTTACAAGATATTATCCCATTTAAATTTGAATTGGTTTTGACCAGCTTAACTCAATTACTAAATATCCAGTGAAGTCAAACAAGGTGTTTTTTTTCTTATGTTGGTATATAACAAATTCTATGTAAGAGTATATGTTGAAAAGAAAAAAATTATAAATTTTTTATCATATAGTTTATGAGGTATTTATATGTTCTTAATCTTGTCCTCTCGCTTGAATAAAGAGGCTGAAAAAATATTTTATCATGATAATATTAATGAGAAGTAAATATTTCTTGTATGTATATTAATAATAAATAAATATTTATTATATAAATATTGAGGAGAAATAAAAATCCTGACAAATAAATATCCTGACACATGTGTTGATGAGATAAAAATGTGATTAGTAATGAGAGACTTTTATACATACAGATACAGAGGTGAGGTGGGTGTGAATGAAGTAGTCTTTTGTTTTACATGAAATAAGGTCAAGTAACACCCTATTCTCCAAGGGTATAATGCCTACAATCCCATTGGTTTCAATAAAATATTTGAGGGGACCAGGTGTTGGGTCCAAGCTGCAACCGTGATGCCTAGACCCAAGGGGTGTTGGGCAGGGCATTGAGCAATTCCTGAGACTGGGCTAGGTCATGACACTTAGGCTCAAGGATCATCAAATTGGTCGGCCTAGGTCCAAGGAGTGTTAGGCGCAGGGCAGGTGCTGAGTGCCAAGCATTGCAGCGCCTGGTGTTGGGCAATGCCCGAAACTAGATCTAGACCACAACACCTAGGCCTAATGAGAGCTAGGCTAGTGGTCTAGCGCCGGGCCCAGGTAACGCGCTAGAGCCCGGGGGCAATAGGCCAGTGGCTCGACAACTTGTTATATTTATAAGGCGTCAGGCAAGTGGCCTGGTGCCATATACATATGTGAAAGACACCAGGTCAAGTGGCCTGGTGCTGGATGTTGGGGCCAAGCTTTGTGATTGGATTCAAAACTTGTTTCCGGATCCTTTACGAGGTAACAAAAAAATAGTTCTTTAACCAGAAAAAAATTGTTTAAAAATATTATAGATTTTGTTCATCAATGTTATTTATATAAAATATAAGGGTGAGCAAATCCGGTTCGGTTCGGTTTTTACTTAAAAAAATGAACCAAACCGACATTATTAATTTTAAAATTTTAAAACTGAAACTGGTTCAAACTGACTGGTTTCGGTTCGGTTCGGTTTCTGTTATTCAAAAACTGGCAAAACAAAAAAGAAAATCTTGGTGCCCAGTGTCCACAAACTCTAAGCAAATCTCAGTTTCTGTTGTTCACGAAAATAGATCTGCCCAGTGCCCACAAACTACAAGCAAATCTCGATGTCCAGTACCCATAAATTACAAGCAAATCTCGGTTTTTGTTGTTCAAGAACATAAATCTACCCACAAATTACAAGCAAATTATAACTTAATAATAATAATAAAAAAAAACCCACAAGATGCAGACTACAGAGATGAACTTGAAATAAAGTTAGAATTTTAATTATCAAAAAGTTGTTTCTATTTTTTTATCTGTCCAGCCCAAATAGTTTGATTAGAGTAAATGTATTGTTGATACAAGGGTGAAAGGGTGAACTTAAAGAGATGAGATGAGAGATGAGAGATGAGAGATGAGAGATAGAGAGATAGAGAGAAAAGGAGAAGAGGCTACGGGGAGATGAGAGGCATGGAGAAAAAAGGGAAAGGGAAGGGGGCCGTGAAAAGAATCAAAAGATGATGAGAGACAGGGAGAAAATGAGGGAAAAAAAAGGAAAAGGAAGGGGGGCTGTGTGAGAAGATGATGAGATGCAGAGAAAAGAGATGAGGGGGCGTCAACTGCACTTTAGGTCTAGGGTTTTTTCTATTTATACTTGGTTTTTTTTTAATGCTGGAATGGTTGAACTGGTTTGGTTTAGTTTGGTTCAATCAGTTTCAGACTTTGGAAATCGAAACCGAACCAAACCGGGATTTTTTCTAACTATTCTAATCGGTTTAATCGGTTTTTTTTTTGTTCGGTTTTTTCAGTTAATTTTTTCTCGGTTTTCTCGGTTTATTCGGTTTTCCGGTTTTTTTGCACACCCCTAATAAAATATATGCAAGTAGTGAAATTGATTAAACTTATCATGTGTCCATAATTTCATTTACACGAGCATTTTTTATATATTTTATTTGGCTGTGATTCAATTGTTTATTTTAAATTATATTTTAGTTTTAGATTAATTTTTTATTATTTTTCAATTATTTTAATATACTAATTTTAAATAATAATAAATATTATTTTAATAAAAATATTTAAAACGCTAGAATGGTGGCATTCTAAAGTAATTCTTGATTTAAAGCTTGTTTATTCATGTGTTTTAAAAATATTTTTGAAAAAAATTAATTAATTTATTTATTTTAAATTAATATATTTTTTATTTTTCATATTATTTAGATGTATTATGTTACAACTAATATTTTAAAAATAAAATATATTATTTTAATATATTAAAAAAACTTTTAAAAAATAATTTTTAAGACATCGATGACACGACACGACTGGAAACAAAACTAGCGGCAACAACTAACGCTTTTTCCATCTAAAAAAGATAAGATGATGATGATATGTGGGGCCACAGACAAGATTTTTTATAAGGGACCCATTTTGGAGATGACAATGTGACCACATGTCCGCCACGCGACAATTTTAATGTACTGGTGTCTGATTTCACCGTCTGTCTTCAAGAATGGCTGCCAAATTATTTATCATAGGAAATTGCATTTTCAACCCTATAGGTTTAAATAATTTCCTCCTCGATCCCCTTTTTTTAATTTTTTTAACAATTTTCTTAAATACCTCCACAAACTTACAAAAGGAGTATTACTGGAACGAAACTTGGAATTATAAGATTGACAGGACTCCCCGGAGGGAGAAAATACAATGGAGTTTTTACATTAGCTAATCCAATATTTATTTTATTTTTAACTTTGGATAGAACTAAGTCTAAAATTGACTCAAAATTGATGCCAGGTAGCATTAAAAACCAGACTCAATTTGTAGATTTGAAAAAAACAAAAAACACAAGCATGGATTCTCCTATCATTAGTTTTCAAGATTAAAAATATTTTTTCAATTTTTTAAAATATATCCAATGAAATAATTGACAGATTTTTTAAAAGAATTTTCGTCGGTGATGAGTGTTCATGCATGCGTCGCATTAGAAATATATTGCAATCTACACTGATATAGCAAATTATACATCATTTTAGATCAAATTAATGATTTATAATACTTTTTTAAAGTTGTTCCATGAGTTGTGACATGGGAGTTCACGACCAGTTGGTTGAGTTAACTTGATAAAAAAATTTAAGAAAAAAACCAAAATTATATTTTAAAAAATCAATTGAATTCTAACCGAAATAATTAGGTTATTGGATGAAATCAAATTAATTATGGGTTAATTGTTTTTTAACATCTAATTCTGTTGATACCAAGTCAATGATGTCCTGTATTATAAATGATTATTTTCGATTCGGTTCGGTTTTTATAAAAAAAAATAATCAAATTAAATTTTAAAAAAAAGAACCGAAACCGACCCAAACCGATCGGTTTCGGTTCAGTTTTCTTAAAAAAAACTAGTTCAAACCGGTTTGGCTTGGTTTTTTCAATCTGGTTTGGTTTTTCCAGTTTGGGCCCGGTTTTGGCTCGATTTTTTCTGGTTCGACTCGGTTTTTTCTGATTTGAATTCTGTTCGATTTTTTCGATTTTAGACTTATAAAATCGAACCGAACCAGTCAGTTTTTTCAAAATTCTAATCGATTTTTTTCACAATTCGATTTTTTTGATTATTTGTTTTTGTTTACTCTGTTTAATTTGTTTTTTAATTTATTTGCTCACCCCTAGTAAATCCATACTACAAGCTAAATTTAAATAGTATTTGATATTATGGTAGATATTGTTTTTTTATTAAAATAATATTTTTAATTTTTAAAATTTATTTTTGATATTAAAACATAAAAATTAACTTAAAATAAAAAAAATAAAATTAACAAAAATCACAGTAGGCCGCATAAATAAACAGTCACATTAATATAACGTGATTTGATGCGTCATGCTCCACGTGGTCATCGCGAGGCAATTAAAGCACGAGTCATTTATATCCAGCGTAATTAAAACATTATTCATTGATTTTTGTATATTAAAAAAATATTTAATATTATAGTGATTGTTATTTTTTAAAATATTTTTTATTTAGAAATATATTTAAATAATATATTATTTTTAAATTTTAAATTTTATTTTTATATCAGTATATTAAAATAATTTGAAACAAAAATAAAAATATTAATTTGAAACAAAAATAAAAATATATTTTTAATTTTTTTTAAAATACTTTTAAAATACAAACAAAAAATATCTTCTCTGTATATAAAATTCAAATTACGAGTATAAGTTCTGATTGGTTGCCTGGATTAAGGTATGCCTAATGAATGAAACTTTATTGATGCGACGAACAACTAAATTATTATTCCAGCTCATTAAGATACTCTCAATACAGCCATAGATTGAGAAGTAATTTGCTGGTTGTGAAATATTCAATTTTTCATTTCAAATTAGCTTTTTATAAATATATATAATTATTGGTGTTTAGATCAGTTTATACTTAACTTTGAAATTTATAAAACTTAAACTATAATATTTAAAGAATAAACTTAAAATTTGACCAATTAATTAATATCTCTTAAAATTTATTTTTTTAAAATAATATTAATAATATTAGTCGACTGGTGTTATCGAAAAAAAAACTATTTAGAGGCGAGTAACATAGCTCAATAAAAGACTTAGCGACCTAGGTTTTTTTTTTTTAACTTGTATAAATGTCATAAGTTTAGTTTTTGTATAGAATAATATCATATTAAAAAAAAGTGAGAATAATTCCTCACAGCTTCATTATTAATCAAAACTCTTTTTGTAGAAAATATATGTCTTACATAATCACTACGTGTTTTAAAAATATTAGTATTTTTTATAGTAATATAAAAATATAAAAAATAAAAATTCTTAATTATTTTAAAATTAATAATTATATAAATTTCTAATAATCCCGATATTTGTGAGATTTTTAACTATTATATTAATCTTCAATAAATTTACTTACCCTCTTCTATCATTTATAAAGAAAAAAAGAGTGTTTTTTTGCATTTTAAAAGAGTGTTTAATAAAAAGTATTTTTTTATTTTTAAATTGTTTTAATATATTAATATTAAAAATAAATTTTAATGTTTTTTAAAAATAAATTTATAATAAAAATATTTTTAAAAACAAAAGGGCATCTTAGTCTTAAGTCTTGACTGCAGAGTAAGAGAGGGGGGGGGGGGGGGGGGGGCAGTGTCGAGACTGTCTCCATCAATGCGAGACGGTCCATCTCTAGCAAGCTACTTTAAGAGGGGAAGGGCTATTTTTACACTTTATAAACAGCCATAATTTAGATTCCTTCTGATCTCACAATCCACATGTTACGAGTTCGGACCCTGCCTGCGCTGTCGTACCATTCATTTCAGAACAAGTGGACAGGTAAGGTAATGAGACGGTGAGTCCCATTAATCCGACGGTCATGATTAAACATCATGTGCAACAAACGATGTCAAATAATTTTCTAACTGTTTTAATACCAACTGACCACCTCCATCTGTAAAGCTAAGAAAGCGGTCCCACCATATCATGCCATCGTCCTTCACTTTAAAATACTCAATCAAACCTCTAGCTTTTTCCTACTTTTATTTTTATTTTTATTTATTTATCTTTGTTTTCATTCTCTCTCTCTCTCTCTCTCTCTCTCCTGGGAAATTGATGCGGACGACATATCCAAGCCTTGATTCTCTCGCGTCACCATCTCCTGGTTTAAAGCTGTTTCCGCGTATGTGGTAAGTAGTAGTCTGGTAAAAATATTTTTTTAAAATATTTTTTTTAAAAAATTATTTAAAACATCATTATATTAAAATATATGAAAAAACTAAAAAATAATTTAAAATAAAAAATGGGATAGCCTCCCTCATTTGTTTGCATCTTTTTTCTAAGTTGAGGATTCTAATGAATATTTGGAATTTGAATTACTGGTATGTATTTTTAATTTTCAAAAATAAAAAATTATTTCTATAATATTATAGCATACTAAAAATTAAATCTAGTTTTCAAAACCAGATTTAATTTTAATATTATATATTATATAAGTTTAATGGTCTAATTTTGATTAGGTTGATAGTGCAAATTTAAATCTTCAGTATATTTATGTCCATTAAAAAATATTATTAAATAATTAAGGGACCGTTTGGGAACGCGGCTGGGGCCGCGTTCCCAAAAAATTTGAAAATTTTTTGTTTTTTTTTTGCTAAAATTTAATATGATTTGTACGTTTTAGATTGTTTTGATGTGCTGATGTCAAAAATGATTTTTAAAAAATGAAAAAACATCGTTGGCATGCATTTTGACACGAAAAGTTATTTAAAAAGCACCCGCAACCACACTGCCAAACACGCTCTTAGTAAAAGAGCAAGAAAATATCCGCAGACATTTCCAAATTTCAAGATTTTTAAGTTAATCAACAATTAATTAAATTACTAATCACATTTAGTTTTTAATCTAAACTCTTAAGATAAAAAAATTAAAAAAGCTATACAAAAAAAGGGGACAATAATCTCTTTATTCTCTCTATATCTTCTTCCCCATCCCTGTCGGTCTCAGACACCCACTTCACTCTCAACTTCAATGGCTCCTTTTCCCTCCCATCCCATCCCCTTACTCTTCCTCCTCTTTTCTTTCCTCCCTCTCCTCTCCCTCTCCGCCGTTGATCAACCCTACAAAACCTACATCGTACGCATTGACTCTCAATCTAAGCCCTCCATTTTCCCGACACACTACCACTGGTACACCACTGAATTCACTGACGCCCCTCAAATACTCCACACTTACGACACCGTTTTCCATGGCTTTTCCGCCACACTCACACCAGACCACGCCGCCACTCTCAGCCAACACCCATCAGTTCTTGCGGTGTTTGAAGACAAACGGCAACAACTCCACACCACCCGGTCCCCTCAGTTTCTTGGACTCAGAAACCAACGTGGTCTCTGGTCGGATTCGGATTATGGTTCTGATGTTATCATTGGCGTTCTCGATACCGGGATCTGGCCAGAACGAGGGAGCTTCTCTGACGTCAATCTTGGAGCGATTCCTGCTCGGTGGAAAGGAATTTGTGAAGTCGGTG
The DNA here is from genome assembly GCF_951802175.1 of Populus nigra. NCBI lineage: Eukaryota > Viridiplantae > Streptophyta > Magnoliopsida > Malpighiales > Salicaceae > Populus > Populus nigra. The sequence goes on along the minus strand of NC_084858.1, from coordinate 5,215,400 downwards.
AAAGATTTTCAGCAAGTAACTGCAACAAGAAGTTGATTGGTGCCCGGTTTTTTATCAAAGGACATGAGGCAGCAAGTGGGAGCATGGGACCGATTACTCCTATAAATGAAACTGTGGAGTTTAAGTCTCCACGAGATGCCGATGGTCATGGGACTCACACGGCATCAACTGCCGCAGGAAGGCATGTGTTTGGTGCTAGCATGGAAGGGTACGCGGCAGGGATTGCTAAAGGGGTAGCGCCGAAAGCACGTTTGGCCGTTTATAAAGTTTGTTGGAAGAATGCAGGGTGTTTTGATTCTGATATTTTAGCTGCTTTTGATGCTGCGGTTAAAGATGGAGTTGATGTCATTTCGATTTCCATTGGTGGTGGTGATGGGATTTCGGCACCTTATTATCTTGATCCGATTGCCATCGGTGCTTATGGTGCGGCTTCTAGAGGGGTTTTTGTCTCGTCTTCGGCTGGGAATGACGGGCCTAATTTAATGTCAGTGACGAATCTTGCTCCGTGGATTGTTACTGTTGGTGCTGGAACAATTGACAGGAATTTCCCCGCAGAAGTTGTTCTTGGTAATGGGAAGAGATTATCTGGTGTTTCGCTATATGCTGGATTGCCATTGAGTGGTAAAATGTATCCTCTGGTTTATCCGGGGAAATCAGGGGTTTTGTCCTCGTCACTGTGTATGGAAAATTCATTGGATCCTAATATGGTGAAGGGAAAAATTGTTGTTTGCGATCGCGGAAGTAGCGCAAGAGTGGCAAAAGGGTTGGTTGTTAAGAAAGCTGGAGGTGTTGGTATGATTCTTGCTAATGGAATGTCTAATGGTGAAGGTTTAGTTGGCGATGCTCATTTAATTCCTACTTGTGCTCTTGGTTCTGATGAGGGTGATACAGTTAAGGCTTATGTTTCAGCCACTTCGAATCCGGTTGCTACTATTGCTTTCAAGGGTACTGTGATCGGAATCAAACCAGCTCCTGTTGTGGCTTCGTTTTCGGGTAGGGGGCCAAATGGATTGACCCCGGAGATTCTGAAGCCGGACTTGATTGCTCCCGGGGTGAACATTCTTGCTGCTTGGACGGATGCTGTTGGTCCAACTGGATTGGATTCAGATACTCGAAAAACTGAATTCAACATTCTTTCAGGCACTTCAATGGCATGTCCTCATGTAAGTGGCGCCGCAGCCTTGCTTAAATCTGCCCACCCAGATTGGAGTCCGGCAGCAATTAGGTCTGCAATGATGACCACTGCCAATACATTCAATAATCTAAACCAGCCAATGACTGATGAGGCCACTGGAAACGTGTCGTCATCATACGATTTGGGTGCAGGGCATCTCAATCTTGATCGAGCAATGGATCCAGGGTTGGTTTATGATATTACTAACAACGATTATGTGAACTTTTTGTGTGGAATTGGATACGGGCCTAGAGTAATTCAGGTGATCACGCGATCACCTGTGAGTTGTCTAGAGAAGAAACCATTGCCAGAGAACCTCAATTACCCTTCAATCGCAGCATTGCTTCCAAGCTCAGCAAAGGGAGCAACAAGCAAGGCGTTCATTAGAACAGTCACCAATGTGGGTCAACCGGACGCTGTTTATCGTTTCACAATCCAAGCTCCAAAGGGGGTTACAGTGACAGTGAAACCACCAAAATTGGTGTTCACCGAAGCCATGAAGAAGCAGAGCTTCATTGTAACCGTAACGGCCAACACCCGGAATCTGATGCTGGATGATTCGGGTGCTGTATTCGGGTCAATTTCGTGGTCTGATGGGAAGCATGTCGTTAGGAGTCCCATTTTGGTGACCCAGATAGATCCCTTGTAAACTTATAGTTTCACTTGGATCATATCTTATGATCGGTAAGGTTGGCTGGCAGGTGGTTAAGCTATAGCGCTGAAGTAGCAAGAGAGAGTGTGAGGTAGCATAGGTGTAGAATTTTCTACGTACAAGTGTGTGTTGCCACCCTTCTTTCTGTTGGCTGCCAGGTTAGGACTAAGGCCAAGAACTGCTTTTGAGGGATGGTTAGTGTGAGTTCTTTCTTTGTTTTTTCCTTTCCTTGTTAAATTATATCTGTTACCATCCTTTTTTCCATGTAATGTTGTATATGTATAAACTTGACAAGTTTATATAAGCAATAGTTTGATAGATATTAGTTATTTTTCTTGGTTGCATTGTTATTATAAAAATTTTAAAAATAAAAAAAATTTATTTTATTACCTTTTCTAACAAAATATATTTTGATTATTCTGCATGTTTTTTAGTGTAAAAGTTTAAAGAGTTGAGGAAGAAATCTACTGAAAATGCCAGATGCTGTCAATTCGTGAGATTGACCATTGCTTGGATTTGTTGATTTCTATAGTTTTCTAATGCTCGTGTCTATCAAATTTCATTAGATTGCGGCACTGATGTTGGCTTTGGTAAAGCTTTTTTCTCGAATAACGCAAGTCAGGAAGCATCCGTCCCCAGTAAATCGTCTGTTAGAAAATTGAATTTTGCCAGTCTCTTCGGTTGACCTCTGCTTTTGGCCTTTTGGCCACAGGCTAAAAGCTGGTCGACAAACTTGTTATAAGCTTTATACGTGCTTTGATTATTAACTCTTGTCGAAATGATATTTACTGGGAAATTTACCTTCAAGCCTGTTTCACTTCCCTGAACGGGGACCTGACACCTACTGAAGGTGGACGATTCGTGAGATCCCAGGTGCTCAGGTGTTTTATCCATTCACTATATAATCTTAAATGCAACTCCTACCGCCTTGCGAAAATCCTGCGACATAGGACAGAAGCAGCAATATATTTGTTGAACAAGGATATTCATGACTTGAGATTGAATAATATATATTCCAATAGCATAAATGTCTTACATATGAGAGCACCTTCTTTTCTTCTCTCCCTTTGCTTCTTTTATTTCTCCCTTTTCTTTTTCCGAGCTCTTTATCATAGCGTTCCTTGTCTCCACCCAGACAAGCACGTACACCAAGAACTCTGCAGCGAGAATAAAATGTTTCAGTGTGTGTCTGAGCCCGCCCCCCGGGAAGATTAAATATCTATGCTTTTAACCTAATTTTTGTCTCCTATATAGGTTTACTTTCTTGCATTCTAGGATCCGGTTGTTACGCTCATCAGTAATACACATAAAATATCATCCAACAATAATTCAACCATATCTTTATTTTTCGTTCATCATTATCCTTCCTCATTATCATTATTATATCACCACCTCTTCCCCTTATATCACTATTGTCATCATCTTATTATCATTACCATCACCGTTACTACTTTCTTCACCATGACCACCACTACACACTATCGTCACAATCACCTCACCACCATCTCTTTCACCACCATCATCAAGTCACCACTATCATTATGACTACCTTCTTCACCATGACCACCACCATACTATCATAACAATCACGTCACCACCATCTTCTTCACCATCATCATCAAGTCACCACCAGCATTACGAATACCTTCTTCACCATGACCACCACCATACTATAATCACAATCACGTCACCACTATCTCCTTCACCATCATTATCAAGTCACTACCACCAGCATAATATCCATGTTACTATCATCTCTTTCATCTTATTATCATCGATTGAAAAATATAAAAATATTTTTTAAGCTAAATATTAAAAATATTTTATGCGAAACAAACAAATCCTTGAACAAATAATTTTATGTCATTTCTTAGGTTAAATTTGAATACTTACTAAAATAATAAAAAAAAACTCCTATTTTCCAACTGATAAATATGATTTCTTGAATGTGCTCTTTTATTAGTGTTGTATTGAAAAATTAAAGAAAAAAAATCTATAAAAATCTTATCAATTCCTTTTATCCCTACCGGTAAACATATTCTCCAAAGTTGGTGGAGAAAAACAGAGTAATTGGAAGGATTTTGCGGTTTTCCCCATTCAATTTCTCATTGGAACCCAGATAGAGAAGTGTATTCAAAGAATAAAAATAAAATCCGGGTTGGAAATCTTGAAAAAAAAATCAGAATTCTTTTC